>NC_137336.1:3107500-3557500 GCF_965287045.1 Carcharhinus amblyrhynchos | reverse complement strand
CATCAGAATGCCCTTTCTGAATTTAATCCTGAAGTCTACAATCTCTTTGAGTGCCAGTTTTCTCCATAAAACAGGAATCCATTAGAATAAAATATCACTGAGGGCAGCATTAACTTATATTTAGGTCACCATTGCTGTCAGTGCTTATTGTGCAATCAATAACATTTCCTCAAATGCGGAGCGTTCTGTGAACCCCGTAGACAAAAGCAAATGTAGATTAATCAAGACTTTAGAAAACTGGCAACTGCAGAAAGGTAGTTGATTGCTTCAAAGTACTGTTGCAAAGGGTGGGGTTTGAGGAAGAAGGAAATTACTCAGCAGCGCATCTCAAATAGAAGTTGATCACTCGTATGTAAGCACCACAAATGCTTCAAAATATCACAGCGAAATAAGCTCAGCTTTATCCATTACTTAGAGTCATAGAGGTTGACAGCATGGAAACAGGCCCTTTGGCCCAAATTGTCCATGCCATCTTTTTTTAAACCCCTAAGCGAGTCCCAATGGCCCGCATTTGGCCCATATCCCTCTATACCAATCTTACCCATGTAACAGTCTAAACACTTTTTAAAACCAAAATTGTACCCGCCTCTATTACTGCCTCTGGCAGCTTGTTCCAGACATTTACCATCCTCTGTGTGAAAAATTGCCTCTCTGGACACTTTTTTAATCTCTCCCCTCTCATCTTAAACTTATACCCTCTAATTTTAGACTCTGCTACCTTTGGGAAAAATATATTGACCATCTAGCTGACCTATGCCCCTCATTATCTAATGTCGAGATTTAAGCTCTATAAGATCACCCCTCAGCCTCCTATGCTCTCGAGAAAAAAGCCCCAGCCTATCCAGCCCCCCCCCTTATAACTCAAACCATCAAGCCTCTGTAGCATCCTAGTAAATTGTTTCTGCACTCTTTCTGGTTTAATAATATCCTTTCTATAATAGGGTGAACAGAACTGTACACAGTACTCCAAGTGTGACCTTACCCAATGTCTTGTACAACTTGAACAAGACGTCCCAACTCTTGTTCAAGGTGCAGCAGGTGGTCAGGAAGGTGAATGGGATGCTGGCCTTCATAGCGAGGGGGATTGAATATAAAAGTAGGGAGGTCTTGCTGCAACTGTATAGGGCACTGGTGAGGCTGCAGCTGGAGTACTGTGTGCAGTTTTGGTCGCCGCACCTGCGCAAGGATATTTTGGCCTTGGAGGGAGTGCAGAGGAGGTTCACTAGGCTGATACCGGAGCTGAGGGGGGTTGAGCTATGAGGAGAGGCTGAATAGACTGGGCTTGTACTCGTTAGAGTTTAGAAGGATGAGGGGAGATCTCATTGAGACGTATAAGATGATGAAAGGGATGGATAGGGTAGAGGTGGAGAGGTTCTTCCTGCTCAGAAAGGACAGCAGGACTCGAGGGCACAGCCTCAAGATAAGGGGGGGGGGTGCGCAGTTTAGAACAAAGTTGAGGAGGAACTTCTTCACTCAAAGGGTGGTGAATCTCTGGAATTCTCTGCCTGTTGAAGTGGTTGAGGCTACCTCGCTAAATATATTTAAGACGCGGGTAGATAGGTTTTTGGTAGGCAAGGGGATTAAGGGTTATGGGGAGAAGGTGGGAAAGTGGAACTGAGCCATTTCAGATCAGCCATGATCTTGTTGAATGGCGGGGCAGGCTCGAAGGGCGAGATGGCCTACTCCTGCTCCTATTTCTTATGTTCTTATGTAACTCTTGTATTCAATGTTCTAACCAATGAAACCAAGCATGCCGAATGCCTTCTTCACCACTCTGTTTACCTCTTACTCCACTTTCAAGAAGCTGTGAACTTGCATGTCAAGATCTCTTTGTTCTATATTTCTTCCCAATGCATTAATTAAGTAAGTCCTGCCCTGGTTCAATCTCTCAAAATGCATCACTTTGCATTTATCTAGATTGAGTTCCTGTTTCATCCCCTGAACAATTTTTACGTTCCGTTAAAGTCACTAGCCTCAAGAGAAACAACTTACAATTTTATAAAGGGCTTTTAACAAAGATAAAAGTATCTCAAGGTTCTTCAAAGAATGTTACAGAGTTAGATAGTTAGGTGGCTTGTGTTCGACTGGCACAGACATGGTGGGCCAAAGGGCCTTTTCCTTTACTGTATCCCTCTATGGCTCTAGTTTCATCAAACAAAAAGTAACACAATGATATAAGGTGATATGAGTGCACATCGCAAACATCTCGGTCAGAATTTTATGTCTTACAAGAGGAGAGAAAGAGTGAAAGATGGAATGGTTTTGGGAAATGATCCTAGAGCTTAAGGCAATAGCAACAGAAAGACATGGACCAGAATTTTCCAGCCATTCACACCAATGGGATTATCTGGCCCCCGAAGGCTCACACCTTCCCTGGTGTTTTGGGGTGGCTTCATTTGGAATTCCAATAAACAGCTGCACGACCGGAATATCTCACCACTGATGGATGGCATGCCATATCCTGAGAGAAATGCTGAGGGGAGCCTGGAGAATCTTGCCCATTGGTTGCCCATTAATAGCAATCAGGTAGCCATGATGTGGAATTGCCAGTGTTGGACTAGGCTAGGCACAGGAAGTCGTCTCGCAACACCAGGTTAAATTCCAGCTGGTTTATTTGGTAGCACAAGCAGCGCTCCAAAAGCTCGTGCTGTCAAAGAAACCTGTTAGAAGTTAACCTGGTGATGTGAGGCTACTTACTGTAACAATCAGGTAGTCACAGGAGACCAGCAATGAGGGAGAGCCGAGATCTTGAAGGACCAGAGGGAAATACAGGGATAGAGATGAGTGACGTCATGGAGGGACTTGAAAACACAACTGAGAATTTTAAAAACCGGCAGCAAAGCTCTGGAGGAGCTCAGGATGATGGAGGGTAAAGGATGGATGGCCAGAAGGGACAGACCTGGAACTGTTGTGCCTGGAGTCAATAAAATAATGGATGGAAGTTGAGGCAAGAGGTCAAACCACAAGGTAAAAAAAAATGGATATAGTTAAAATGAAAGCACCGAATACAGGACCATTAATGAGCCAAAAATGTATTTTTCAGCTAATGACTTGGGCAATAAGGGAAAAACTCTTTGGGATTAAAGCTAAGTAAATCTGTAGACTACCTTAAAATCATCTGTGAGTTAAAGGTTGGTTTGTCTGAGGGAAATTACACGATGAGAAGGCTGATGTCTGGATGACCCACGTAGATATTAAGAACTCCAAGAATTATTGAATTATAAAAATTCATCTACCCCTTTCCTCCAGTATACCAGCTGATGTAATAATCCAATGTCTTCCTGCAGTAAGAAGCAAAACAATGAGACATGAGTGGACTTGACTGGCTCTGGTCAGTCATTCATTAATTCAATTAGGTTTTAAGCCATGGGGAAAGCTTGAACTCTTAAGCCAACAATGTGGAAATTCTACATACATTCTCATGTCAGTATTGCTGAATAAAAGAGCTGGCATTTATATCGTGTTTTGTCAGAACTCTGGAATACCCAAATTCATTTACAGAAAATGAAACCCTTTTGACATGCTGTTGCAATGTGAGGAATAAAGCAGCCAATTTTCACAGAGCATACTCACACAAATACTAATGCTGCTGCAACACCCATCCAATGCCTTTTTTACTTCCAGATCCAATTATTCCAAGCTTTCTTCTCCAACCTCACATTTTCCCATCCTCCGTAAATTTGAGACAAAACTCTGCAGCTTGCATCCTGACACACACGAAGCCCCCCTTGTGCCCCCAGTCCAGTCTTGATTAAAAATTCTCAGGGTTGTTTGCAAATCCCCCCATTGCCTTGCACACTGCACCCTCACCCACCCCCTCTACCACTCTACCCTCCCTCTCTCTCTCTGTCTTGCAGCCATTTCTTCAAAGTCAAGCTCCCACAATTCTAACATCATGTTATTGTAAACCCCAGTTGATGTTGTTATTGGACAGTCAGATGTAAAAGTAAGGTCCTGTTCAGGAGAATTCAAGTCAAAGGCAGAGAGATTGCTCTAAGTTAAAGAGACTGCTGCAGTAACTAGATTTAAAGTGGGGAACCATAATATATCTGGTTACACCTGAAGCCTGCCTGTGAAGTAATACTTCTATTGATGTGGCTGGGTGCCTGAGAGATTATGTGGAACCATGACTGCACGTGGCAATTCAAGGCAGAGAAATACGAATGGAGAGGTTGAAAACCTGGAAGTGGATTCAAGGTGAAGGCATCTGAGAGAAAGTGTTGTCTTGGACAGGATTCTAAGCTATGTTTTTTGAGTGTTCAGTTTGGAAACACTCATGTGGAAAGTTGAGTTCAGTGAGGTCAGTTGGCTCACAGTGTCGTAGATGTTTTGATGAGAAATCCGAAGAAGTTGTTTTAGGTGGCTTCTGTCAGTTGGTGTTAGAATGGGTGCATCTGACGCAGTTAGTCTATTGATTTACAGGGACTGTGTACTTACTGAGAACATAATAGCACAAGATATATTCAGTGACCTCTGTTATCCTTAAAAATCTGTGTACATCTGTGAAGGTCATAGGAGAGGAGAAAGAGTATTGTGTTATAGTTAATCTTTACATGCTTAATAAATGTTTTATTCTTTTGTTAAATGTTAATCAGCAGTCCTGTGATTCTGTTCATCTGTGTCTTTAAGCAAAAAAGTAAAAGTTATTGAGACAGGGTTCCATTCTGGAACTGGATGAAACCAAAACCCACAGACGTGCAGGCACCATTGTTGAACATGAGCAAACTGATGTTTTAACCTTTGGCACAGAAATGCAAAATTAAACTTACTTAAAACTACACATTGTTTCCAATACCCATAAGTACAAATCTCAATGACTTAAAGGTACCAATGTTTCCTGACAACGTGCTTCCCTGATTTTAATCATGCCGCTATTGACAGCCGTGTTTTCAACTACCAATAGCTTCCCTTAAATCCCTTCTTAAAACTCTCTGCCCTCTTTACTGCTTTCTCCTCCTCAAAGATGCTCCTTAAGACCTTACACCAAAATGATGAATACAGGAGTTGGGACGTCTTGTTGAAGTTGTACAAGACATTGGTAAGGCCACACTTGGAATACTGTGTACAGTTCTGGTCACCCTATTATAGAAAGGATATTATTAAACAAGAAAGAGTGCAGAAAAGATTTACAAGGATGCTACCAGGATTTGATGGATTGAGTTATAAGGAGAGGCTGGATAGACTGGGACTTTTTTTTTCTGGAGTGTAGAAGGCTGAGGGGTGGCCTTATAGAGGTCTATAAAATAATGAGGGGCATACATTAACTAGATAATCAATAGCTTTTCCCAAAGGTAGGGAAGTCTAAAACTAGAGGGCATAGGTTTAAGATGAAGGGAGAGAGATACGGAAGTGTCCAGAGCGGCAATTTATTCACACAGAGGGTGCTGAGTGTCTGGAACAAGCTGCCAGAGGCAGTAGTAGAGGCGGGTACAATTTTATATTTTAAAAAGCGTTTAGACAGTTACATGGGTAAGATGGGTATCGAGGGATATGGGCCAAATGTGGGCAATTGGGACTAGCTTAGGGGTTTAAAAAAATGGGCAGCATGAACAAATTGGACTGAAGGTCCTGTTTCCGTGCTGTGACTCTAAAGGGCCACAGTGAGTGTGAATGTTGGAAACAGAGGCAAGCTTCAGGCAAAGGTAACAAAAAGCAAGAACTGATGAAACAACTGGCAAACAGAATAAAGGAGATAGCATCCATGTACAACAAAGACCAGGAAGAGATTTGATTCACAGCTTGAGGACAAATTCTTATTAAATGTGCTGACCATTGCTGACACAGCAAATAGATACTGGGCAGGATTTTATGAGAATTTGATGGCGTGTCAGCTCGGGTGAGGAGACTGGTATGGGAGACTCTGCCTCCACTGGCCAGCTCTCTCTCCCTCATACCTTTAACTGCAAAATTAAAGAGTGGGTGTGGTTTCTGCTCTTACACTGCTGAGGCAGGGACTCTTAGACTGAGGCTCGTAAAATCCCTCCCGAGGCCAACGGAGAATTCCGTTCTGCACACCTCGACCTCCCCAATTCCAAGACAAGCAGGTTGGTAAAATTCTGGCTTTAGAGTCAAGAGCCAGCTCCACTGAGATCGGGGTGCTGTTTGTCCCAGTCATCGTTTATACAGCTCCCCCCCCAAACCGCCACCATCCCGGTCATCGCCGGCCATCGGCTTCCTTCACCCCAACCCACCCCCAGATCATTGTCACCGACATCGGTTACCCTTCCCCAAGATGCTGCCGGCCTCGCCTTTCCATCATCACCGGGAGCCCATTGCTCGCACGTCCATTCCCGCCACACCACCATAAAAAAAAGAGCCCACACACGTGAGGTTCCCCTCTCGGGCTCAGCCCTGGCACTGCTCTCCAAATTACACTGTTCTCCAACACAGGTTGGCAAGGCTGGGTTGGCATTTAGTCCCAATTCAGGGAAATCACAGCCCATATTGAGAGTGATTTATTCCCATTAGCATTGAGACTGAACAGAGCATTTTAAAATAAGGAATACATTACGCCATCGGATGTGGTGTCAGAAGACCATAAGACATAGGAGCAGAATTAGACCACTCGGCCCATCGCGTCTGCTGTACCATTCAATCATGGCTGATATTTCTTTTCCTCATCCCCATTCTCCTGCCTTTTCCCCATAACCCCTGATCCCCTTATTAATCAAGGACCTATCTATCTCCGTCTTAAAGACACTCAATGACCTGGCCTCCACAGTCTTCTGGAGCAAAGAGTTCCAAAGATTCACCACTCTCTGGCTGAGGAAATTCCTCATCAACCATTTGTGCGGTTAACTGTGCAGTATAAGATTGTAGCCTGTCATGAAAACATCGCCTTAATAAAGCTTTTCATTGGTTGAACGTCTGGGGACGACCTTGTCTCAATCCTGAGAACTCCACACTATTGACAGTTAATATGCTGATATTTTCATTAGATAGACGGTCAGATAATCTGAAACAAATATGTTTGTATGCCCAATATTCCACCTGACGTGCTGGGCGTAACCGTAAATGTGAGTTTACAATTCCTGTAGAGACTGGGAGGCCTTTCTCCGGTAAGTATTGATCAAACAGTAAGCCGTTTCGTTGGCAAAGCAGTGCAGGCTCCTGTATACACATGACAAAGTGCCTCCATTAGCAGAGAAAACATCGAGAAGAGAAATAGGAACATCTTATCCAGTTTGCAACAGAGATTATTCTTCTTGGATTATGGCTGTGCAAAGTAAGCATATTGGAAACCTCAAAGTATTTATAACTAAGCACGTCCTAATAAAATTCGGCACTGTAATAACTCTCTAGATCTTGCAGGACCAGAAGATATGAAAGTGCTTTTCTCGATTTCAGCAGTAGATGCGACAGTGATAAATGATAGTTATTTTAAATCATCTGAATATCTGGGGTCACTTGCACTCTATTTCACTAGTTATCAAATGTAAATTTTCCCTCAACAATGCAACATCAAAACAGATTACATAGCTCTTCTCTGATGGTGAAACTGCTGTGTAATCACCTTCAACCCTGCAGTCCTCTTAGAATTTTGTGCCTGTCCAATTCTGATCTTTTATATACCCTTCAGTTTCTTCACCTCTTCACTGGGGGTGTTCAACTATCCATAGGCAGCATGGTGGTTAGCACTGCTGCCTCACAACCCAGGGACCCAGGTTCAATTCCATCCTTGGGTGGTTGTCCGTGTGGCCTTTGCACGTTCTCCCCGTGTTTATGTAGGTTACCCCTGGGTGCTCCGGTTTCCTCCCACAGAACAAAGATGTGCGGGTTAGATGGATCAGCCATGATAAATTGCTCTTTCGTGTCCAGAGTTGTGTAGGTTAGGGCAGATTGGCCATGGTCAATGCACAGAATTATAGCAATCGGGCACAAGGAGTGGGTGTAGGTCGGATGCTCTTTGGGAGAGTCAGTGCAGACGCAATGGGCTGAATGGCCTCTTTCTGCACTGTAGGGTTTCCATGGATTCTATAGCTTGGTCCAGGCCCTAAGGTGTTGTCTTTTGAATGAGATATTCAGTAAAAGTCCTGACTGTCAATCAGATAGCACAAATAAAATTACACTGATCCCCCCCCCCCACAAACAACTCCTAACACAGACAATTGCCACATTTTTGGGAGCTTGCTGTGCCCTGACTGGTTGCTGAGTTTCCAATGTTACACTAGTGTCTGCACTTTACAGATAGGAAATATACAGTAAATGGCACAACCCTTAGGAGTATTGATAGGCAAAGGGATCTGGGTGTACAGGTACACAGATCACTGAAAGTGGCAATGCTGGTGGAGAAGGAAGTCAAGAAGGCATATGGCATGCTTGCCTTCATCGGCCGGGATATTGAGTTTAAAAATTGGCAAGTCATGTTGACGCATTATAGAACCTTAGTGAGGCCACACTTGAAATATAGTATTCAATTCTGGTCGCCATACTACCAGAAGGTTGTGGAGGCGTTGTAGAGGGTACAGAAATGATTTATCAGGATGTTGCCTGGTATGGAAGGCATTATCTATGAGGAGAGGTTGGAGAAACTTGATTTGTTCTCACTGGAGCAACGGAGGTTGAGAGGAGACATGATAGAAGTCTACAAGATTTTGAGAGGCACGGACAGAGTGGATAGTCAGAAGCTTTTTCCCAGTGTGGAAGAGTCAATTACTAGGGGGACATAAGTTTAAGGTGCGCGGGGTAAGGTTTAAAGGAGATGTACAAGGCAGATTTTTTATACAGAGGGTGATGGGTGCCTGGGGAGGTAGTAGTAGCGGATATGGTAGTGACTTTTAAGGGGCGTCTTGACAAGTACATGAATAGGATGGGAATAGAGGGATATGGGCCCCGAAGAAAAGGGGTTTTAGTTAAGTCGGGCAGCATGGTCGGTGCAGGCTTGGAGGGCCAAAGGGCCTGTTTCTGTGCTGTAATTTTCTTTGTTTATTCTTTATTGGTGTTGACGCATGTAAGGACAACCTGAGTGAAAAGTAAATCCAAGTCTTATTTTATTTTAAATAGTTTTCTAAGAACTACCTCTGGCCATACGTGTAAAAATGACTTCAATCCATTCTGAGATCAACTCTTTTCTGGTTATTGAAGGACTTGATTGCTGACACAGTCACATTGGCGCAATCAGGGGCAGCGAGACCTTCGGAGGGACATTGCAAAATTATGTTTTAATATTTAATATATAGTCAATCACCGATATGGACACAAAGTGATTAAACAGAAAAAAAGACAAAGATTAGATAATATATAATGATGATATGATAATTAAAAGTAAGGAGGACATGAAAGGACAAAAACACAATGAAAATTGCAGCTTGATTACACAAGGGTGTACTTACAAATCGAGAGGTTGCAGCATCATGAAATATGGATAGATACATGAACCCAGCTATCATACAATCAGCAAGGACAACTGCCCCCTCCGCAAATCCCCTCCTCCATAACACCTCTATACTTGGGAATGTTTGAAAATCCTTACCCCTGTACACTGTGTGCTGAGCTGTTGAGTTCAGTGCTGAGATCAGTAGATTGTTAGATCGTCAGGAATTAGGAGATTTGAAGATAGCCCAAGAAAGTGAAGTTGGGGTTGAAGGTCAGTCATGGTCTCGTTGACTGGTCGGGAAATTGCAAAACTGTCTGGCCGACACCTGTTCCTACTTCTTTTTCCCTCTGCTGCCTCACAGCACTGGGAACCCGGGTTCAATTCCGGCCTCAGGTCACTGACTGTGTGGACTCTGCATGTTTCTCTTATGCCTGCGTGGGTTTCCTCCGGATGCTCCGATTTCCCCCCACATTCCAAAGATGTGCAGTTAACTTGATTGGCTGTACTAAATTGTCCCTCAGCAGCAGAGGCTAGCAGGGAAAACATGTGGAGTTATGGCAATAGGGCCTGGGTTTGTTGTCAATGCAGGCTCGATGGGCCAAATGGCCTCCTTCCGCACTGTAGGATTCTATGACTCTATGATTCCTCGAAATGCTCTGACTGACCTCTCTCCGGTATTTAGCCCATTCTTCATATCCTAACTATGACCGTTGATGGCGACTTGAATTTAGGTTGAGTCACAGCTGAGCACACTTTCGCGCAAATCATTGTGATCGGGCCAATCAGATGAACCCTGCTTGACTCTTCACTCCCTGAGCACAAGGCTCTCATGGCCAAATAGCTGCCCAACTGCTCATACTGCATCAGAGAAGAAATAAACCTGTGATGGATCACGGCTTGCTCCGAATCTACTTTGCTCAAAACCATGCACTGGTGCCTCTGACACAGCAATCCATCCACAGAAAGGGAGAAGGAACTTGCATTCATTCAAGCACCTTCTCAAGCTGCCCCAAAGCAGAGACAGACAATTCATTCTTATTGAAGTATCGTCACTGTCTAATGTTGGAAACAAGCTGTGAGATTTATACCTGCAATTTGTCTTATTTAGTGACATTGATTGAAGGATAAACAATGGCCAGAACATTGAAAATTCACCTATTGTTTGGATCGTCCTGCGGGATCTTTAACTCCCACCCGAGAGAGCAGATAAGGACTCAGTTGAATGTTTTCTCTTGGTGGAGAGCCCGCAAATCCATTAGAATAATACAACACCTGCACCCCAGAGAAAACATTGTTTGGCAGACAACTCAGACTCTTTCCAGAGAATTTCACTATGTTTAAAGTTTAAAGTTTATAAAGTGTGTTTATACAAGTTAAGTATTTTCAGGTGTTTGTGATGTTTGAAACTACAAAGGGCCTGAATGATTGACACTTTTTTTTATTATCTTGTCCAGACTTATTTTCAAGCTTAAGGGAAAATGATCAATTAATCCACTTTTCAAAGATCGTTTATCCAAAAGCTTTTACACGAGAACGTCCCTTGATTCTAGAATGTGTCCAGAGGGTCGATGGGCATGCAAGTGCCAAGTTTGGCATGGGGGCATGAAACATTGAGGTGGCTAGAAAAGTTGAGCTTGGTATAGGGGCATGAGGGCACATAGGTGTTGGATAGAGGGCATGGATTGGCATAGAGAGCATGGGGGGTGTTGGAGAAGGGACTTTTTGAAGTGACCTGTTAAAAAGTCCCCTCATGCACACCTGAATTCACAACTCCTTTTGTGAACTATGACTCTTTAAAACCTTGGCCCGACTCAGTGAAAATAGCAGATGAGCCGGAAACACCTCACTCTGTAATGAAGCCAGCCAGATCAGGATTACTGAAGGCAGGATCCTGACAGGAACCGGCCACATCCTTTAGAGCGACTCCCGAAATTCACACAGTGCAGAAATGGGGTTGGGAACTCTGGAATCAGGGCCCACCCACCATTTTTAAAGGTCTCTCAAGTCATCCTCACACGGTGAAAATCCAGGGCCAAAACCTTTGTTTAAAAAGACAAAACTCCTGTCTGCTTTTCAACATCCGTGTCTAATTTGTCCTGCCACTTTCAATGATTTGCGTACCTACACCCTCGAATTTCGCCGTTTCACGCCTAATTTAAAATTGCATTTTAACTTGAACTGCTTCAATTTTTTAATTGAAGGATTTGGAGTCAAATAGATTTTAATATTTTGGGCTGCTTATTGCTTCTATAACTGTACATCCAGGTTGTGAGTGAGTATTCATCAAGTGTTGGGGAGCTTATCCATCCGATTCAATAAATAAATGTTGCACTTCTCAAACAAAATATGGGAGACAAGAGGCTTTAGAATTAGAATCCCTACAGTGCAGAAGGCCAATCGAGTCTGCACCACAAACCCATCCAGGCTCTATTGGTGTAACCTCACATATTCATCCTGCTAATCCTCTAAAACTAGGATCAATCAATCTAACCTGCACATCTTTGGACTGTAGGAGGGAACCAGAGGACACGGAGGAACCTCATGCAGACACCGGGAGAACATGCAAACTCCACACAGACAGTGACCCAAACCAGGAATCGAAAGCAGGTCCCTGGCACTGTGAGGTAGCAGTGCTAACCACTGTGCCACCATGCCAGATCTGGAGGCATACATGAACAGGCAGGGAGTACAGCGATACGGACCGTGTAGAGGCAAGGAAATATTTGATTAGCGAAGTCTCTTTGTCTGCTCAGACCTGGTGGCCAAAGGGCCTGTTCCTGTTCCATTCCGTTCTTTGTTCTTTGATATTGGCATTTCTCCCAGTAAAAGAGAGAAAGGGATTAACTATGCATAAGCCCAGTCGATTTTTAAGAGGCACATTTAAAGAGATCATGTTCATGTTAGATCTAACCAAGGCAAACAATGAAATTGGATTCAATAAATCTGATCATTTTCATGTAAACATTCAGGAAACTACTCAGTCATTATAAAAACCTGTCTGCTGCATCAACTTCATTTGACCAAGGGAGGTAGAACCTACTCCCAGGCCTGGGGTATGAGTACATGATGGAGGCTAATGTCTCAATGTAGTAGTGAGGGTCTGCTGCACAGCTGTCAGAGATGCTGTGGTGTGGCTAATTTGTTAAACTCAGGCCCTGTTTAGCCTCTGAGGTAATTGTAAACATTTCCATGAAACTATTTCAAAGCAGACCGAGGACAGTCAGTCTCACATCCTGATCAGTACATATCCACCAACCTGCATCACTAATGAAACACATTATCCAGAGATGATCAGATTGTTGTTTGCGGGATCTTGCTCTGTACAAATTGGCTGCCATGTAGAAACATAGAAAACAGGATCGGGAGTAGGGTAGCATGGTGACATATTGGTTGGCACTGCTGCTTCACAGTGCTAAGGGCCGGGGTTTGAATCCTGGGTTGGATCAGTGTCTGTGTGGAGTTGGCACATTCTCCCCGTGTCTGCATGGGTTTCCTCTGAATGTTCTGGTTTCCTCCCTGAGCCTAAAGATGTGTGGGTGAGGTGGATTGGCCATGCTAAATTGTCCCTTAGGGGTATTAATAGAGTAAATGCGTGGGGTTAGGAGATTGAGTCTGCGCCGTGCAGGCCCTATGGGCTAAATGGCCTCCTTCTGCACTGTAGAATTCTATGATTCTATATGTAGGCCCTTTGGCCCTTCACGCCTGTTTCGCTATTCATTATGATCATGGATGATCATCAAATTCAATACCTTCATTCCGCCTTCCCCCCAACTCCCGAGATCCCTTTAGCTCTGAGAACGATATCTACAGAAACATTCCAACCACGATTCCTACATTACAATAGCATTTCACAAAGTCATTCACAAAGTCAAAGTTATTTGTTGTGAAGTATTTTGGGGTGTCTTGTGATGAACAAAGGTGCAAATTCTTCCTTTCCCAGTCGTACAGGCTCCCCTTCTTCTAGTTTCTGATGCCAAATACTCAGACAATGCCACCCCTCCCAACCCCCAACCACCCCCACCTCTTGCCTCAGGACCCACAGAAAAATACAACATCACCAACCAGGATTAAGCCAAATCTGTTAGAACTGAAGCTGCAAAAGGGGTAGGGCGGAAAGGTGAAGCTAATTCTCAGCCAGAAAAGTGGACGTGTGGATACTGCAGTGAGGGACGAGTCCTGGATCAGACCACATCAACATGAGAGCAGCTGACTGCCCTCCTCACATGAGGAAACATGTGAGAGGAAATTGTGATGATGAGAATGTCTTCACTCAGAGGGTTATGCATCTTTGGAATTCTCCAGCCTAGGGGCTCCCACTGTTGTGCAGATTCAAGGCTGGTATTGATAGATGTTTGGACATTAAGGGGGTGAAATGATGTGAGGATTAGGGCTGGAAAGTGGAGGTCATGTGGAAGATCAGTCAAGATTTTACTGAAGGCTTGAGAAGGCTGGAGAAGCTGCTTGTCTATTCCTGAACCCATTTCTTACCTCTGATGCATGCTCACTGTTTCAGGTCTGTTTCTTCCTGGGTGGGAAGCCCCAGTGTGTATAAAAGACGCAGATCAGAGAATACTACTTTTAATGATGGGGAACCTTTGAAGCAATAACCAGAATGATGAGTGCGGCTCACCACCAAAGAAAATTAATTAGAATGGTTGCCTCAAATTGAACAGTAGATTGAAAGATTAATTTAGCGGAAATTAATCGTTAAAATTTGTGGTTCCAGCCTCAGGCTGATATAGCCGCTGTTCCTTTGTGATTTGTCAAAGAAGATTAGGTGGAATCGGGGTTCTGCTGAATTGAGATGAGATCTGAAGGTTTGTGGTAAATATTTACCGAGCGTCTGTGGGAAAACAATTTCACCCCCCCGCTCCCCCATCCCCCCCCCCCCCACCCCCCCAACCCCCCCGCTCCCCCATCCCCGCCCCCCCCCCCCCCCCAACCCCCCCGCTCCCCCATCCCCGGAAAATCTTGCCCTTTGCCTTAATCCATGATAAAAATGAGAGGGTGATTGAGGCTTTCTGTATATATTGTGTTCAGACATCCGTCACCGTCTCCTTGTTTATTGGCCAATTTACTCATCTTTTCTGCCTGTCATTCCCTAACAGCACAGTGGATGTTCCTACACCCAAACCGCAGGGTTCTTCCGCCACGGGTACCTTCAGCATTTCAAAAAGGCAGCTCATCACCACCTCCTCAAGGGCAATCAGGGGTGGGCAACAAATGCTATCCAGCAAAGCCCACATCCATTGATTGAAAAAAAAAACAATATCAGCTTTTGTTCTGATACACTGGCTGCCTTCGTACATCGTCCAGCATCTAACAGAGAAGAAGATGGTTGTAGTTGTTGGAAGTCAATTATCTCATGAGGGTTATGGACAAGGCGAATAGGAAGCAGCTGTTCTCCTTGGTTGAGGGGTCAGTCATGAGCAGACATAGTTTTAAGGTAAAGAGGAGATTCAGAGGGGGTCTCAGAAAGCTCAGAGGGAGGTGGGGATCTGGAATGAACTGCTTGGGGGGGTAATGGAGGCCAGAAACCCCACAACCTTTAAAAGGTATTTGGGCGAGCACTTGAAATATCATAACATTCAAGGATATGGAACGATTACAGGAAAATGGGATAGCACACCTTTAGTGGTAGTTATGGGTGCTATTCTGATTGGCGGTTGGTGACTAGTGGAGTGCCGCAGGGATCGGTGTTGGGGCCTCAGCTATTTACCATTTATATAGATGATCTGGAGGAGGGGGCTGAGTGTTGGGTGTCGAAATTTGCTGATGACACGAAGGTGAGTGGAAAAGCAAATTGTGTGGAGGGTGTGGAAAGTCTGCAGAGGGATCTGGATAGGCTGAGCGAGTGGGCGAGGACCTGGCAGATGGAGTATAATGTTGGCAAGTGTGAGGTTATTCACTTTGGCAGAAATAATAGTAGCAGGGATTATTATTTAAAAGGTGAAAAGCTGCAGCATGCTATGGTGCAGAGGGATCTGGGGGTCCTCGTGCACGAGTCGCAAAAACCCGGCCTGCAGCAGGTGATCAAGAAGGCTAATGGAATGTTGGCCTTTATAACGAGGGGGATAGAATATAAAAGTAGGGAGGTCTTGCTGCAACTGTATAGGGCACTGGTGAGGCCGCAGCTGGAGTACTGTGTGCAGTTTTGGTCGCCGCACTTGTGGAAGGATATATTGGCCTTGGAGGGAGTGCAGAGGAGGTTCACTTGGCTGATACCGGAGATGAGGGGGTTGAACTGTGAAGAGAGACTAAATAGACTGGGTCTGTACTTGTTGGAGTTTAGAAGGATGAGGGGGTATCTTATAGAGACATATAAGATAATGAAGGGGATGGGTAGTGTAGAGGTAGAGAGATTCTTCCCGCTTAGAAAGGATAGCAGAACTTGAGGGCACAGCATCAAGATAAGGGGGGAAGGGCAGTTTAGATCAGAGTTGAGGAGGAACTTCTTCACTCAAAGAGTGGTGAATCGCTGGAATTCTCTGCCCGTTGAAGTGGTGGAGGCTGCCTCGCTGAATATATTTAAGTCACAGGTAGATAGGTTTCTGATAGACAAGGGAATTAAGGGTTATGGGGAGAAAGCGGGAAAGTGGAACTGATCCACTTCAGATCAGCCATGATCTTATTGAATGGCGGGGCAGGCTCGAAGGGCTAGATGGCCTACTCCTGCTCCTATTTCTTATGTTCTTATGTTCTTAGTTATTTGTCGTGCAAGCTCAATGGGCCGAAGGGTCTTTTCTGTGCTGTACGAGTCTATGGCTCTATCTCAGTCTCAAAGCATCAGTTCAGGAGAGTGTCCTCAGCCCAATCATCTTCAGTTGCTTCATCAATGACCTTCATTCACTACATCAGAAGTGGGATGTTCATGGAATATTACACAATTTTCAAGACTATACAAGACTCCTCAGGAACTTTACTAGCTTATTACCATATGCAGAAATTGGTTGGGCCATCACTTATTGCATATTGCTGAGCGCAATTAAGAGTCAACCACATTGCTGTGGATTCAAAGTCACATGTCAGTCAGATTGATGCATTTCACATTAGTGAACCAGATAGGTTTTTACCACAGTTAATAATGGTTTCATGATCATTTTAATTCCAATTTTCTACTTCACCATCTGCCATAGTGAGATTTGAACCTGGGTCTCCAGAGCATTACAATGAGTCAATGGATTGCCAGCCCAACGGAAATACCACTGTGCTACTGCCTCCCCTGATAAATAGATCCCCAATAAATTGGGACAACACTGTGGCACAATGGTTAACATTGCTGCCTGGTGGCTCCAGGGACCTGAGGTCAATTCCCAGCTTGGATCACTGTCTGTGTGGAGTTTGCACATTCTCCCTGTGTCTGCGTGGGTTTTCTCTGGGTACTCCGGTTTCCCCCCACAGTCCAAAAGACGTACTGGTTCGGTTTATTGGCGATGCTAAATTCTCTCTCAGTTGGACTGAGTGGACGAACAGGTGTGGCGACCAAGGGATTATCACGGGAACTTCATTGCAGTGTTAATATAAGCCTACTTGTGACTCCAATAAACTTAAACTAAAGCTACTAAATGGCAAGTAACATTTATTCTACACAAGTGCCAGGTAATGACAGTATCGAGCCAACTTTCTTTGATATTCAATAATATTATCATAACTAAGTCCGTCTAGGGGTTACCAGCGAGCAGAAATGGAAGAGGACTGGCCATATAAACACTGTGGCTACAAGACCGGGTCAAAGGCTAGGAATTCTGTGGTGACTAACTCACTCCCTGACTCCCCAAAGCCTGTCCACCATCTACAAGGCATAAGTCAGGAGGGTGATGGAATACTCTCCACTCGCCTGGAGGGGTGTAGCTCCAACAACAAGAAACTTGGCAACATTCCACCATTCAGGATGAAACAGTCCATTTGATTGGCTCCCCATCCATCCCCCTCATCATCCATCCCTCCGCAAACGTGTACAGTAGCAGCAGGGTGTACCATCGACAAGATGCACTGCAGAAACTCAGAAAAAGTTGGCCTAGTCAGTGACGCCCACATCTCATGAAAAAAATAAAAAGAAGAGTATTCCTACGTGAGGGTGAATGCCAGCTGGTGTTATTTTGTCTAATTGCGCTGTGTCGAAATGTTATGGGACATTTTATTTCGTATTCATTTATGGGATGTGGGCACTCCTTGTGAGGCCAGCATTAATTGCCCATCCCAAGTTGCCTTTTAGAAGGTGCTCTTCTTGAACCACTACAGATTCTGAGGTGTAGGTGCACCCACAGTGCTGCTAGGGAGGGAATTCAATGATTTTGATCCAATTGCAGCGAAGGAGCAAAGATATATTTCCAAGTCAGGATGGTGAGTGAACGGAGGGGAACTCCCAGGTATCTGCTGTTCCTATCTTTCTAGATTGCAGTGTTCATGGATTTGGAAGGTGCTGTCTGAAGAATTTTGGTGAGTTTCTGCAGGGCATCCTGTAGATGGTACACACAAATGTCACTGTTCGTCAGCGATGGAGGGATTCAATGTTTGTGGAAAGGGTAATAATCAAGTGAGTTGCTTTATCCTGATGGTGTCGATCTTCTTGAGTGGTGCTGGGGATGTACTCAGCCAGGCAAGTGGAGAATGTTCCATCACATTCCTGAATTATGCTTTATAGATAGTAAACAAGTTTTGGGGTCAGGAGGTAAGTTAAATGCCGTAAGATTCAGTTCAGTTTCTGGTTAATGGTAACCCCCAGGATTTTGCTGGTGAGGGGTTCAGTGATGGTAATTCAACTGAATGTCAAGAGGTGATAATTAGATCCTCTCTTGTTGGAGAAGGTCATTGGCAGGCATTTATGTGGAATGAATGTTATTTTCCAGTTATCAGCCCAGGCCTGGATATTGTCCAGGTCTTTCTGCATTTGGACATTTCAGTATCTGAGGAGTCGCGAATGGTGCTGAACATTATTCAATCATCGGTGAACATTCCCACTTCTGACTTTATGGTGGGGGGAAGACCATTGATAAAGCAGCTGAAGATGGTTGGGCCCAGGACACCACCCTGAGGGACTCTGGCAGTGAGGTCCTGGAACTGAGATAATTGACCTCCAACCAGTACAACCATCTTCCTTTGTGCAGGTATAACACAACCAGTGGTGAGTTTTCCCTCAGCTCCCACTGACTCCAGTTTTACCAGGGCTCTTTGATATCACACTCAGTAAAATGCTGCTTTGATGTCAAGGGCCGTTACTCGCACCTCATCGCTGGGGTTCAGACTTTTTGTCCATGTTTGAACTCAGGCTGTAAAGAGGTCAGGAGCTGAGTGACTGCGAAACCCAAACTGAGCATCACTGAGCAGGTTATTTCTGAGTAAGTGCTGCGATATAACACGTTTAATGACCCCTTCCATCACTTTATTGACGATCGAGAGTAGACTGATGGGGTGGTAATTGGCTGGGTTGGATCATTTTCTACATTGCCAGGTAGGTGTTAGTGTTGTAGCAGTGCTGGAACAGCTTGGCTAGAGCTTGCCAAAAGTTCTGCAGCACAAGTCTTCAGTACAACTGTCAGAACGTTGTCAAGATACATAAACTTTGCAATATCCAGTGCTTTCAGCCATTTCTCGATGGTGGAAGTTGTTACATGAATTCAAGTTGCTGTTGATTATGTTGTAACATCACATAAGCTTAGAGTCATTTATAACACTGAAGGAAGTGTCTCAGTCCATGTCGGCTGTGCCACTCCCTCATCAGATGCCAGGGCGCCAAACTAAACTTAGGAAACTAAGACCAACAATCTTGCTGAGAACCATAAACTGGCAACTCAGCCACAGTCAACAATCGAATCTGATCTGGATGCTCAGTAACGTAGGAACAGAAACAGACCATTCAGCTCCTCATCTCTGCTCCTCCACTCTATTAGATCATGACAGAGCGAACACAGTGTAGGGAGAGTGAGGGGGGTGTGTTTGCCTCAGTGTATGTGCCTGGGCCTAGTACCTGAAATCAAAACCAAGAATCCAGGCTGATACATCTGTGATACTGCTCTGTTACCCCTAAAGCAATTTTCATCCAGTTGGAATACTGTGCGTGATTAATGTGCACATGGGCAGTTAACATGTCCACTGGTGAAATATATCTGGTGTAATCATTATTTTTGATGTGGCAGCAAAGGTCAAAAATCAATGCTTTATTAAGTTAAGATTTTTTTGTTCTATGATGAATAATCTATAAGTTATGAACCCACAACCGCAATGAACGACAACCCAGCCCGTTCTCCCTCAAGCCAACATTTGACTTCATTTCCATGTTAGGAAATGTTAATTCGAGAGGGAATGAGGATAAGAAACAGGACAGTCTGAGACAGATTGAGTGAAAGTTAAAAACTGTCCCACTAGTTTGTTTGCAAATTGGTTGGTGTTTTCTTACATCATTTCTGGCCCAGATTCCTGTGAGTGCTGAAGCCTCAGTGCGCCTTCTACAAAGCAAATTCTTCTTAAATATTATTTAATTTGCCAGAATTCAGGATCAGCTGAATTAGTTCCAATCCCTTGGGTTCAAATGCTGCTCAGATCCTGTCACCCCATATAGTTGCCGTGACGCTAAGCATTCTGAGTTGTGTTACTTGAGTAATTTGAACAGATCCCTGGTGAATAGCTGCAGTTAAGAATAATTGGCATCAATCTTAGATGTCCAACCTACTTCCTGTGGGTCACACCTGAGTCTAACCATACAGAAGGGGCAACTTTAGCACTTTGTGAATTTACTAGCTCTCTGAAAAAGCTCTCTAATTATTCCCATTCTCTCTGCACTATCGCCTTGCATTTATTTACTTTCTCCTTTTTCAGGGAAATTTATCCCATTCCTTTTTGAAAGTTTGAAAGCATCCAGAGGAGGTTCACTAGAATGATCCCTGAAATGAAGAGCTTGTTGTATGAGGAACGATTGAGGACTCCGGGTCTGTACTCGTTGGGGTTTATAAGAATGAGGGGGGATCTCATTGAAACTTACAGGATACTGCGAGGCCTGGACAGAGTGGACATGGAGAGGACATTTCCACTAGTAGGAAAAACTAGAACCAGAGGGAACAACCTCAGGCTAAAAGGATGATCCTTTAAAACAGAAATGAGGAGGAATTTCTTCAGTCAAAGAGTGGCAAATCTGTGGAACTCTTTGCCGCAGAGGGTTGTGCGGGCCAGGTCATTGAGTGTCTTTAAGTCAGAAATGGATAGGTTCTTGATTAATGAGGCGATCAGGGTTATGGGGAAAAGGCAGAAGAATGGGGATGAGAAAAATATCAGCCATGATTGAATGGGGGAGCAGACTTGTTGGGTTGAGTGGCCTAATACTGCTCCTATGTCTTATGGTTTTATTATTGAGTCTGCTTCCACCACCCTTTCAGAGACAGCATCCTAGGTCATAACAACTCATTGCATCTAACAAGTATTGAATAGCGGAAGGCGAGCTGGCCTTGGAGAGCAAGCGGCTAAACAGATTGGCCAGCAGTTCATGAATCTCTCCAGGAACAGTGCTGTAATGGCCAGAAGAAGTTTTTAAAGTTTATTTATTAGTGTCACAAGTAGACTTACATTAACACTGCAATGAAGTTACTGTGAAAATCCCCTTGTCACCACACTCCGGCGCCTATTCGGGTACACTGATGGAAAATTTAGCACAACCAATGCACCTAATCAGCACATCTTTTATATTATGGGAGGAAACTGGAGCACTCGGAGGAAAGCTACACAGACACAGGGAGAACAAGCAGACTCTGACAGACAGTGGCCCACAGTCAGGAATAGAGTCTGGGTCGCTGGCACAGTGAGACAGCAGCGCTAACCACTGTGCCACTGAGCTGTCCCCAACCTGCCAAAAAGCACCACAGGGAACTGCCTGAGCCTAAGTCACGGCAACCGGAGGTAAAGGCAAGTGGCAGTGGTCCAGGAGAGGTAGGAAATGGTTGGGGGATTGCAAAGGGGGTAATTGGTGTCTCAGAGTTAAGCAGAGGGTGGGGGGAAATGGGGATGTAAGCAGATCATCAAGCCGAAAGGAGAGGGTGCCCCCAGTTAGGGAAGGGTCTTCTGATAGAGGTGCCTGGCCCCTCCCTGCCTACCCACAGAGGTCTTAATCCCTTTCTTTCCAAACGTCCATTTGAGAGTTACCATGTCATGGTGAATCCCCTCTGCCTCAGAGGAACTATCATTGGCTCGTCAGCTGAGAGGGAACCCTGTAAATGTTGTCCAAATATTAGTTGACCACTGAACAGCCCATCAAACAAATTGCCATTTTTGCTGATTTTTCAGTGTTCTAAGAACATAAGAACATAAGAAATAGGAACAGGAGTAGGCCATCTAGCCCTTCGAGCCTGCCCCGCCATTCAATAAGATCATGGCTGATCTGTTGTGGCTCAGTTCCACTTTCCCGCCCTCTCCTCATAAACCTTAATCCCCTCTCTTATCAAGAACCCATCTGTACAGAAACAATGAAAACACGGAGTGGATTCACAAGATACAGCCATGGAGATGGCATCATCTTATCAGAACTTTCTGGAGAGGATATTCTGCAGTTATGTATTTAGCTGTTGTGTCTCGGTAGATAAATGATGAAGAATAGTGTGGCCATCCACTCGTCCTCTTGTCACCAACCTATCCGGGTGCACCCACACTGTAGATAGACCCTATTGCTAAAGATGTCCATATGAGTGGGCTGTGCTCTATTCTTCCCCCACTGCATTCCGCTGCCCCCCCCCCACCGCCTCCCGGTCAGCACTATCCTTCAGCCATCACTCATTCAAATACCTGCGATATTTAGTGTGACCGGAGACCATCAGCGCTCATGGATTCAGTGCAGGAAAATGTTCAGTGACAGGCTGTGTTCAAGCAAGGTGAGTAGCTTGTCTCCTGAACACAGAGTCCATGTGTCAAGCCTCCTGAGAATCCGATAAGATGGGCAATAAATGCTGGCTTTTCTGATGACACCCACAACCCAAGAAATAATACAAAACTAAGTCTTTCCTTTCTTAATCGCTTGACTGTGCGCAGAGGGCTAATTGCCCCTATGGATCTATTTGAATGGCACCTTGATCTCTCATGAGGGCACAAGGACACTGAACGCTGCACAAATATGCAAGATGATTGTCAAAGAAGAACAAATACAAGGGCAGCACGGTGGCCCAGTGGCTCGTACTGCTGCCTCACAGTGCCAGGGATCAGGGCTCAATTGTGGTCTCGGTTCATTGTCTGCATGGAGTTTGTATGTTCTCCCCGTGTCTGCGTGGGCTTCCTCCGGGTGCTCCAGTTTCCTCCCACAGTTCAAAGATGTGCGGGTTAGGTTGATTGACCATGCTAAATTGACCCTCGTGTCAGGGCGATTAGCAGGGTAAATATATGGGGTTACGGGAATAGGACTTGGGTAGGATTATGGTTGGTGCAGACTCGATGGGCCGAATGGCTTCATTCTGCACTGTAAGAATTCTATGACTCATCGAATACCTCAGGGCTGCCGAGACCTGTATCACTCTCAAACCAGTGTAAGCTTCAACCTGGATAACCTTCCAACAGCAACACCTAATCTTCTTGTGCCTATCTATCATCTATCTACATCATAAGCTGATGTTTTGAAATGGATTGACATACCTGCCTCTTGTCTGTGCAATATTTATTAGTTGTGATCCTATTCTTGAGAACTGTTTTTTTCTCTTTCTCTCTGAGGAGTTCACTTCCTGACAGTCTGTATGATGTGGTGTCCATCTGCTCTGTCTAAATTTTTGTGCCTGGAGAATATACAATTCTCAGTCTCCATTATCCTAGCTGGCCCAGAAGGGAATTGGTCCATAATGTTCATTTTCAATGAGCTGTCAGGTGTCCAGCCCTCTCTCTCTGCCCCTAAAGCCATGCCTCCTGCTGGTCTGGGAGACGTTCCCACATCCTCCACAGTATGTTCCTTTCCTCCCACCGAATGTTCCAGATGCACACGTTACACAATCCATTTCGTCCACAAGTTCCTTGAAATTGGAATTGAAAACAGAAAGTTCTGGAAAACACTAACAGCTCTGGCAGGATGTGTAGAGAGGAAAAGAAACAGTCTTAATGCCCCCTGTTCATGCGATTTCACCAGAATGTGAAGGTATTAGACATGATCAGGTTTTAAGGGTGAAGGGAGGGAGTTGGGGGGGGGTGGTGTTGTGGTGACGGGGGGATCTCAAACAACAAAACTGGTAACGGTGCAAGTAGGTTATTTCTTTCTTGTTTCATGGTGTTTGGGTGTAACTGACAGGGTCAGCATTTATTGTCCGTCTCTAATTACCCTTCAACTGAGTGGCATGGGATAACATTTCATTCAATGGTTCAGAGCCAACCACACTGCTGTGTTTCTAAAGTCACAGTTTAGCCAGACCTGGTAAGGGCAGCGGATTTTCTTCCCTAAAGGACATTGGTGAACCAGAAGGGCTTTTCCAACAATCAATGACAATTTCATAGTCATTATTACTGGTTTAGCTTTCGATTCCCGATTTTTTTTTAATAAACTATATTTGAATTCCTCCAGCAGCCATGGCGGGATTTGAAGCCATGTCCTGGGACCATTAGCCTGAGTCTTGCGGTTATCTGTCAGCGACATTACCAGTCTGTCACCATTCCCTCTCAATAGTACAAGTAGAGAAATAAAAAGAGGCTGAGAGCAGCTGTAGATAGCATTCGAACCACAGCAGATGTTGAATGGGATTCTCCATTCATTCAGGTCAGCGCCATTCTCTGGTTCCAATGCTGTGAATGGAGGTTTAGTTGAGTGCCAAATTCTCCCTCAGTGTTACCTGAACAGGCGCCAGAGTGTGGCGAGTAGGGGATTTTCACAGTAACCCTCCTTGCTGGCACGACGGCAGGGCATGAACAGGCAGAGAATTCCAGCTATTATCTACTGAACAAGCCTGATTCCAGAGGGAAACCTGTCTTACTGGTCATACCTCCTTTATTTTATATTTTAAAAATGAAAAGAATAAACTGCTAATCCCAGAAGCAGGGAAATTCAATCCCATTAGCATTTTAAAAACTCAGAAAAATTATAACAAGAAGAAAAAATCTTGAACGCATAAGATTAAAGTTACACAACTAAAAAGTCTTACAAAACACTACTCAAAACTCCCACTTAGTCAGAACATACACAACTAAACTACCTTCTCAGCAACAACTCCCCTCTATATTACACAAGGAGAAATCTGTTGTCACCTTAGTCAAGGTAAACCACAGGATCTCTAACACTCCTCCTCCACTCTGCTGTAGAAATCCAAGACATTTCAAAAGCAAACTGCTCCCTGAAAATAAATGTTTATCTGCGTGACTGATTTGCTGTTTTAGCTAAAGTTTTTCAGAAAGTTTTTAATAAAGTCCCACATTCAAGGTTAGTGCGCAAAATTCAATCACAAGGGATTGAGGGTAATATATTGGCTTGAACTGAGAATTGGTGAGCAGACAGGAAACAGAGTATGAATAAATGAGTTTTTTTTTCTCAGTGGCAAAATTGCAACGAGTGGATGTCCTACAGGGAACAGTGCCCAGCTGTTCATAAGATATATCGATGATTTGGATGAGGACACCAAATGTAATTTTTCCAAATTTGCTGATACCATTACATTAGAAAACAACTTGAATGAGTGGGCAGATATGTGACAGGTACAGTATAATGGGGATAAATGCAAAGTTATGCACTCCGGATGGAGAAACAGAACGGCAGAGTGTTATTTAAGTAGTGATAGATTGGTAAATGTTGATACATAAAGGGACCTGGGTGTTCCAGTACACCAGTCACTGAAAGCAAGTGTGCAAGTACAGCAAGCAGTTAAGAAGTCAAATGATATGCTGCCCTTCATTGCAAGAGGCCTTCAATACAGGAGCAAGGATGTCTTAAGAGAGGGCATGAGATGGCTTTGGCTGGTAGGATTAAGGAAAATCCTAAGGCATTTTATTCCTATATTAGAGGCAAGAGAGTAGTTAGAGGGAAAATTGGTCCTCTTAGGGACAAGAGTGGAGAGTTGTGTATTGAGTCGGAGGGAATGGGGGAGCTCCTGAATGAATACTTTGCGTCGGTATTCACAAAGGAGAGGGGTTCGGAATCGTGCGGTCTCTTGGAGGGAGCGGAGGTTCAGTTGCAGGATATAGTTATTACGAGAGAGGAAGTGCTAGGGCTTTTAGGTAGCGTAAGAACGGATAAAGCTCCGGGACCTGATGGTATTTATCCCAGGCTGCTTAGGGAGGCGAAAGATGAAATTGCTGGGCCTCTGGCGCACATCTTTGTCTCTTCTTTGGACACAGGTGAGGTCCCAGAAGACTGGAGGGTAGCAAATGTGGTCCCGTTGTTCAAAAAAGGTAGTAGGGATAACCCTGGGAATTATAGGCCGGTGAGTTTGACGTCGGTGGTAGGGAAGTTAATGGAAAAAGTACTTAGGGGTAGGATGTATGAGCATTTGGAGAGTTGCGATCTGATTAGGGATACGCAACATGGCTTTGTTAGAGGGAGGTCTTGCCTTACAAATCTGGTGGAATTCTTTGAGGAGGTGACAAAAACGGTTGACGATGGGAGAGCCGTTGATGTCATCTATATGGATTTCAGTAAGGCGTTTGACAAAGTCCCTCACGGTAGGCTGGTAGAAAAGGTTAAGGCGCATGGGATACGAGGCCAGGTAGCTAGGTGGATTGAGAACTGGCTGGGAAATAGGAGACAGAGGGTAGTTGTGGAGGGGACCTTGTCGGGCTGGAGGCCAGTGACCAGTGGTGTGCCGCAGGGCTCAGTACTGGGACCTCTCCTCTTTGTAGTCTACATAAATGACTTGGAAGAGGGCGTAGGTGGTGTGATCAGCAAGTTTGCTGATGACACCAAGATGGCAGGGTTGGCGGGTACGGAACTGGATTGTCAGGTGATACAACAGGATATAGATAGGTTGGTGCAGTGGGCAGATAGGTGGCAGATGGCATTTAATCCTGACAAATGCGAAGTGATGCATTTTGGACGGAATAATGCAGAGAGGAGCTATGTGATAAAAGGTAGGCCGATTAGGAGTATAGACATACAGAGGGACCTGGGAGTGCAGGTTCACAAATCCATGAAGGTTGCGTCACAAGTGGAGAACGTTGTTAGGAAGGCTTATGGGATGTTAGCCTTTATAGGAAGGGGCATAGAGTATAAAAGCTGCCGTTATAATGCTTCAGTTATACAGAACGTTGGTTAGACCGCATTTGGAGTACTGCGTCCAGTTCTGGTCACCTTACTACCGGAAGGACGTGGAGTCTCTGGAAACGGTGCAGAGGAGGTTTACCAGGATGTTGCCTGGCATGGAGGGGCTGGGTTACGAGGAGAGATTGAAGAAACTGGGGCTATTCTCCTTGGAAAGACGGAGATTGAGAGGGGACATGATAGAAGTATATAAGATACTGAAGGGAATAGATAGAGTTAATAGTGAAAGACTGCTCCCTAGACTGGGTACGAACACGAGAGGTCATCGTTTAAGGGTGAGGGGGGGGGGAGGTATAATTTGGAGGTGAGAAGAAGGTTCTTTACGCAGAGAGTTGTGGGGGTCTGGAATGCGCTACCGAGTAGGGTGGTGGAGGCAGGAACGTTGGACTCGTTTAAGATGCAGTTAGATAGGCACATGAGTGAAACGAGAATGGAGGGATATGGTAGGGGCTATTAAATAGGGTTAAACCTCGGGAGACACCGGAAGGGCAGGCTGTATGATTAATATTTTTTGTCTTTATTCCACAGGTGGAGGTCCACCTCGTGTCAAGCGAGGGGCATGCACACGGTGGGTCGTGCGTGGGCTGCTCTTGGAAGTCCAGGAGTGGCCTAGTACTTCATGTCGGTGTGTGTGCTTGATCCTGGACCGGCAGACGGGCGCCGCAACAGCTCAGTGACTAGCACTGCTGGCTGTGCAGACACATGGATTTGGGCCTGTGTCTGTGGGAGTTTGCGCATTCTCCCTGTGGATGCGTGGGTTTCCATTCGTAGACATGCAGGGTAGAGTAGGTGTAGGGTGATGCGGCGGCGCGGGCTCGTTGGGCCGAAGGGCCTGTTTCCCGTGCTGGGTTGTTCTTTGTTCTTTGTTCTTTGTTTTTAATGCAGCTGTACCTAAGCACTGGATGCAGTTTTTGTCTATTTATCTAAGAAAGGATATAATTCCTGTAGAGGGAGTGCAGTGATGGTTCACCAGACTGATCCCTGGGATGGCAGGATTGTCACCTGAGGAGAGATTGGGTCGACTGGGCGTACATTCACTGAAATTTAAAAGAATGAGAAGGGATCTCATTGAAACATATAAAATTCTGACAGAGCTAGATGGACTGGATGCTGGAATGTTGTTGCCTCTGATAGGGGGTGTTTGGAGCAAGGGGTCACATCTCAGGATATGAGGTAAACAATTTAGAATTTAGATGAGAAGAAACGACTTCTCTCAGAGTGGGGGAACTGAGCAGCGACAGATCAGCCATGATCTTATTGAATGGCGGGGCGGGCTCGAAGGGCTAGATGGCCTACTCCTGCTCCTATTTCTTATGTTCTTATGTAACCTGTGGAAATTTGTACCATAGAAGGCTGTGGAGGCCAAAACACTGAATGTATTTCAGAAGGAAGCAGATTTCTTTCCAGGCTCTGAAGGTGTCATGGAATGTAAACAGAGTGCAGGGGTATGGAGTTGAGATAGAGGATCAGATTGAATGGTGGGCCAGGCTCGAAGGACCAAGTGAATGACTTACTCCTGCAATTTCTATGTTTCCATGTTCTACACCTTCTCCCAGCACAGAGTTAGTCTCAGGACATCTCCCCACAAGCCTCCCAAATCAGTTCATATCTTTCCTTAAATATCCTTTTCCCCTTTTGTCTCAGATCCCATTGTACAAAAGAACTTGTTTGAAATCAGATGTTCCACAACATTAAAATCCTCCATATTTTCCTATTGCTTCCGCTTTTGTGTCAATAAAGATTTAATAACCTTACCTTGTTTATTTATGGAAACTCTGTAAGTTGCAAAAGTCCTTTTTCACATTTAAACTGTTTAGACATTTAAACAGTCCAAAAGATGTGCTGGTTAGGTGCATTGGCCATGCTAAATTCTCCCTCAGTGTTACCTGAACAGGCACCAGAGTGTGGCGACTAGGGGTTTTTCACAGTAACTTCATTGCAGTGTTAACGTAAGCCTAATTGTGACACGAATGAACAAACTTAAACTTAAATTCCCCTTTGAAATTTAACAGCTGGAAAGTCAAATCTTTACTTAACTTCTGAAATAAATTTTAAACCCAACTCATTTACTTGTAAATCCAATCATACCATTGCCTTTAATTACAAATGAAACAATAAGGCAGATTACTCTCTGAATGGCTGTAAATTGGGAGAGGGGAGTGTGCAATGGGACTAGGGTGTTCTTATACATTAATCATTGAAAGTAAGCATGCAGGTGCAGCAGGCATTAAAGAAGGCAAATTGCATGTTGGCATTCATTGTGAGATGTTTTGAGTACAGGAGCTTGGATGTGTTGTTGCAATTATACAGAGCCTTGGTGAGGCCACACCTAGAGTATTGGGTACAGCTTTGGTCTCTTTTTCTGAAGAAGGATGTTCTTGCTCTCGAGGGAGTGCAGCGAATGTTTACCAGGCTGATTCCAGGGATGACAGGGACTGATGTATTAGGAGAGATTGACCAGGTTAGGATTGTTTTCGCTGGAGTTCAGACAAATGAGGGGGGATCAGACAGGACCAGACAGGGTAGATGCAGGGAGGATGTTCCCAATGGTGGGGGGAGTCCAGA
Source organism: Carcharhinus amblyrhynchos (assembly GCF_965287045.1). Lineage (NCBI taxonomy): Eukaryota > Metazoa > Chordata > Chondrichthyes > Carcharhiniformes > Carcharhinidae > Carcharhinus > Carcharhinus amblyrhynchos. The sequence goes on along the minus strand of NC_137336.1, from coordinate 3,528,428 downwards.
ACCAGGAGTCACAGTCTGAGGATTCAGGGTAGACCATTTAGGACAGAGGTGAGGAGACATTTCTACACCTAAAGAGTGGTGAGCCTGTGGAATTCATTAACACAGGAAGTAGTTGGTGCCAAAATACTGAATGTATTCAAGAGGCAGCTGGATATAGCACTTGGGGTGAATGGGATCAAAGTTATGGGGAAAAAGCTAGGCTATTGAGTTAGATGACCAACCATGATCGTAATGAATGGCTGAGCAGGCTTGAAGGGCCAAATGGCTCCTCCTGCTCCTGTCTTCTACGTTTCTAAGAGTTACTTATGAAAGGACAAGGGTAGCATGTGTATGGCAGCCTGATCCCAATCACTCACCACCTCCACTGGGCGTATCATTGCTGCTGTTATTTTAACCCTGGACCTCACAGGGAAACCGTTCACCATTTAGGACTGCAAAGTGTTCCAAAGGAAAGCCCAAGGCTGGCTTTCACAAGGGCAATTAGGGATTGATGATAAATGCCAACCTTGTCAATGACGCCCAGATTCTGAGAACGAGTAAAAACAATTAACTGTTCAAAATGAGACCAGATATAAATCAATACATGAAAATCAGGGATAAAAATGAGCAGATCAACTGGAATATGAGCCAAAAACAGATAGAAGAGCTAAAGAGGGCATATTGTGTGGGACATATTAGGATAAGTATCCAAGTATACATTATCACAGATCAATATGTCTTGTTGTCTCGTTATAAACAATGAATGTCATACAATCCTCAGCGTTAAGATGTCCTGAGGGAGCAATTGGGTCCTCAATTAGGGACTAATTAGACATGGAATGAAGGCTGTACAGATTGCTGTCATTCGAGAGCTTCATGCAACAAACATCGAAAAAAAGTCATTAATCTTTTATGTCTAGGAAAATGGTCACGCGCTTGAGCACAACTGAAATCCGTTGGCTTTCGCTGCAGCTGGAAAGTTAAACTCTCAGGTCGCAAAGAACAACAACAACTTGCATTTAGAATCATAGAATCCCTCCAGTGCAGAAGGAGGCCATTCGGCCCATTGAGCCTGCACTGACAACAATTCCACCCATTTCCTATCCCCGCAACCCTTCTAATCCCCCTAACTCTAAGGGGCAATTTAGCATGGCCAATCAACCTAACCTGCATAACTTTGGAGCGTGGGAGGAAACAGGAGCACCCAGAGGAAACCCACAAAGACATGGGAAGAACATACAAATTCCGCACAGACAATGACCCGAGGCTTGAATCGAACCCAGGTCCCCGGCGCTGTGAGTCAGCAGGGTTAACCACTGTGCCTCTGTGTACCATCTATGCACGGCATTTATAAAACCAAAAGAGAAAATGCTGGAAAATCTCAGCAAGTCTGGCAGCAATGGTAAGGGAGGAAAAGAGCTGATATTTCGAGTCCAGATGGCCCTTGAAACTTTTCATCTCATCAGGACACTTTGGGAAAAGGACAGCGAGAAAGTTCAGAGGGCCGAATGGCCTACTCCTGCTCTAGTTTCTAACACTAACATAATCAAAACAGCAATTATATTGTGTGAGAAGAGCTGATTGGTTAGCAAGTAGATTCTGATTGGTAGAGGTGTTGCCAAGAAGAGTGCACCAGGTGACTGACAGTTAACTGTCAAGAATTGTTTGAACATTAAACCCGGCAATATGTCTTTGATTGGTCAAGACATTGCCCTGAAGAGAGAGCCAGCGAATTTTATTAAGCTGAAATAGGTACAATGTAAGTATGTGTTTTTTTCCTATCTGCAAAGTATAGAGCCCTTCACATTAGTATGTGTAGCCTCCTGTAGAGCATCATATAAAAACAATGTTTTTTCACTCAGATTGTTGGGCACAAAATGCTGGGACTAGTTACAAATTCAGGTTTTGTCTTCAGCAAAGGCACTAAACAAATTCATTTTTCCCTAGTCTTCCCAGACAACTAAGGGGCTATACATTAAAATAACACAGGAGCAACAAGAGGCCATTCAGTCCCTCAAGTCTGTTCCCTTCATTTAGATCACAGCTAATCTGTATCTAAACTCCTTCTGCCTACTTCCCTGAAGTGATCCTCTATGTACTACTGCTAACTGTCCTAATGCTTCCACAATGTCAAATTGTTTGAAATGAGTACAGATAAATGATGAAAAATTGGGTAATATTCAACCAGGGTTTGGGGAAGAATCAAAATTCAGTGAGGATCCTCTGATTCCCCACAGCCAAGAGAGCACAATCTTAAATTAGAATGAGCACATTCAGAGATGATTTCAGGGAAAATGTTGTCCTGACCGATTAGGGCCAACTCATGACTTTAACTACGGACAATTTTAAAATAGAACTTCCAGTTACCTTTTCATTTTAAATTGACCTTTAAAGTCTCCCAATGTTGCTGCTGAGGTCCAACAATTTCAGCTTGACTCCAAAACGTATCAAGTCTCCAGAAAGTTCCGAATTTAGTGACCCTGTGTAGAGTTCAGACCAACTTTGTGTGGGGTCCTATGCCTACAGGGGGCAATTCTCCCATCTCGCTGCGGGCTGGGGATTTAAGCGGATCCATGGGATCCACACTGGGTGTCCAGCCCCGGGTGCATCTTCCAGTGCCGGATTTCTGGTGCCGCCAGTTTCCGCATTGGGAATGAGGCTGGATCTGCATTGTACACGCAGGGAGCAATTTCAGAACATCGAACAGTACAGCACAGCACAGGCCCTTTGGCCCTTGATGTTGTGCTGAGCTTTGTCCGAAACCAAGATCAAGCTATCCCACTCCCTATCATTCTGGTGTGCTCCATGTGCCTATCCAATAACCACTTGAAAGTTCCTAAAGTGTCCGACTCCACTATCACAGCAGGCAGTACATTCCACACCCCAACCACTCTCTGAGTAAAGAATCTACCTCGGACATCCCTCCTATATCTCCCACCATGAATCTTAAAAGTTATGCCCTCTAGTAGTGGTTAGATCCACCCGAAGAGTTGTCTCTGAACATCCACAATATCTATCTCCTTCATCATCTTATAAACCTCTATTAAGTCGCCTCTCATCCTCCTCCACTCTAAAGAGAAAAGCCCCAGCTCCCTCAACCTTTCCTCGTAAGACCTACCCTCCAAACCAGGCAGCATCCTGATAAATCTCCTCTGCACTCTCTCTCCAATGCTTCCACATCCTTCTTATAATGACGTGACCAGAACTGCACACAATATTTCAAATGGGGTCTCACCAAAGTCCAGTATAATTGCAGCATAACCCCACAGCTCTTAAACTCAAACCCCCTGTTAATAAACACTAACACACTATAGGCCTTCTTCACGGCTCTATCCACTTGAGTGGCAATTTCAAAGGTCTGTGGATATAAACCCCAAGATCTCTCTGTTCCTCCACATTCCTCAGAACCCTGCCGTTGACCCTGTAATCCTCATTCAAGTTTGTCCTACCAAAATGAATCACCTCGCACTTATCAGGGTTAAATGCCATCTGCCACTTTTCGGCCCAGCTCTGCATCCTATCAATGTCTCTTTGCAGCCTGCAAGAGCCCTCCACCTCATCCACTACTCCACCAATCTTGGTGTCATCAGCAAATTTACTGACCCACCCTTCAGCCCCCTCCTCCAAGTCATTGATAAAAATCTCAAAAAGGACAGGACCCAGCACTGATCCCTGTGGTACACCGCTGATAACTGGCCTCCAGTCTGAAAAATTTCCATCCACCGCCATCCACTGGCTTCTATGAGACAGCCAGTTACTTATCCAATCAGCTAAATTTCCATCTGTCCCACACCTCCTCACTTTCTTCATAAGCCTACCATGGGGGAACTTATCAAATGCCTTACTAAAATCCATGTATATGACATCAACTGCTCTACCTTCATCTACACACTTAGTTACCTCCTCAAAGAATTCAATCAAATTTGTGAGGCAAGACTTACCCTTCACGAATCTGTGCTGACTATCCTTGATTAAGCTGCATCTTTCCGAATGGTCATAAATCCTATCCCTCAGGACCTTTTCCATTAACTTACTAACATCAGAAGTAGGACTAACTGGCCTATAATTACCAGGGTCATTCCTATTTCCTTTCTTAACAAAGGAACAACATTTGCCGCTCTCCAGTCCTCTGGCACAATCCCCGTGGACAGTGAGGACCCAAAGATCAAAGCTAAAGGCTCCACAATCTCATCCCTTACCTCCCAAAGAATCCAAGGATATATCCCATCTGGCCCAGGGAACTTATTGGCCCTCAGGTTTTTCAAAATTGCTAATACATCTTCCCTCAGAACATCTACCTCCTCCAGCCTATCAGCCTGTATCACACTCTCATCCTCAAAAACATGGCCCCTCTCCTAGGTAAACAATGAAGAAAAGTATTCACTCATCGCCTCTCCTATCCCTTCTGATTCCATGCACTCTCCTTGACCAGCCCTAAGCTCACCCTGGTCATTCTTTTATTTCTCACATAAGAGTAAAAAGCCTTGGGGTTTTCCTTTATCTGACCGCCAAGGACTTCTCATGCCCCTTCCTAACTCTCCTAAGCCCTTTCTTTGGCTCATTCCTTGCTACCTTGTAACCGTCAAGTGACCCAACTGAACCTTGTTTTCTCATCCTTACACATGCTTCGTTTTTCCTCTTGAAGAAACATTCATCTCTTTTGTGAACCATGGTTCCCTCACTCAGTCATTTCCTCCCTGCCTGACAGGGACATACTGATCAAGGACATGCAGTATTTGCTCCTGGAACAAGCTCCGCTTTTTGTTTTTACCTTTTCCTGACAGTTTCTGTTCCCATCTTGTGGTCCCTAATTCTTGCCTAATTGGATCATAATTAGCCCTCCCCCATTTATAAACATTGCCCTGCCGTATGGCTTTATTCCTCTTCATTTAAATACTATCTGAATGTAATTAGTGGACCTGGGACGGAAGACTCCAGCCCCGCTCGCCTCTCCCACCCTGCCAGAGTGTTTCAGTCCAGCGGGGATTACAGTAGCTCCCCACTTTCGGGGAACTGGCAGCTGGACCCCGCTGGGGGTCGTGCAGTGGGGGGTAGTGCCCCCTGGGCATGGGCACTCGGCAGTGCCAGACTGTGCCTCCTAGCACTGCTCAATGGTCAAAGTGCCCATGTCCGTAGGGCATGGGGCAATGCCATGATGGTGGGGCCTGATGGCAGCATAGCCTAAGGCAATTAGTGGGACCCTCTGATTAGTGGCAATCATTGCCAATCTGCATTGGGAGCGTGTGGAGGAAGGAGGGAGGCCAGAGATTAGGGTGGGCTGGGGATGGGGGTGGGAGGGGGTCAGCCGGAGTAGAGGGGGGGGGGGGAGGATTATCAGGTCTTCAGGGAGGGGTGAGGACTGCTAGGGGGGTAAATGCTTAGCGGGACACTGACGGTTGGGGGGTTTGGCTGGAGAAATCGGGGGGGGGGGTCAGGAAGGGGGTCAGCCCTTCGTCATTCATGAAGCTGTGCCTGCATTTTGTTAATCTGTTCATGGGAGTCTGACGTCGCTGCCTCGGCCAACATTTATTATCCATTCTTAATGTCCTTTGGGAAGGTGGCAATGAGCTGCCTTCTTGAATAACAGCAGTTCATGTGGTGTTGGGAAACCCACAGTGTTGGTAGGGAGGGAGTTCCAGGATTTTGACCCAGCGACAATAAAAGAATGGTGATATAGTTCAAAATCAAGATTGTTTGTGGCTTGGTGGAGGGTTTGCAGTTGGTGGTGTCCCCATGTGTCTGCTGCTCTTGTTCTTCCAGCTGGCAGGATGTGTGGGTTTGGAAGGTGCTGTTGAAGGAGCCTTGGTGAGTTGCTGTAGTGCATCTTGCAGATGGTACACCCTGCTATCACTGTGTGCCAGCGATGGAAGGAATAAGCAGTCACTATGATGGATAATGTGCTGATTATGCATTAGTCGGAGAGACTGGGATCCAAGGACATGGTCTCACAGTAAAGGTATAACCCTTTAGAACTGAGATGAGGAGGAACTTCTTCAGCCTGAATGTGTAGAATTCATTGCCATAGAAGGGTCTGGAGGCCAGCTCATTGAGTGTGTTTAAGACAAAGATAGATAAGCTCGTGATTGATTTGATTGGATTTATTGTTGTCAAATGACTTAATATATAATGAAAAGTATTGTTTCTTACATGTTATACAGACAAAGCATATCATACATAGGGAAGGAAAGGAGAGAGTGCAGAACGTAGTGTTACAATCATAGCTTGTGTGTAAAGATTAACTTAATGTGACATCAGCCCATTCAAAAGTTGATGGCAGTAGGGAAGAAGCTGTACTTGAGTCCGTGGGTATGTGTCCTCGGACTTCTGTATCTTTTTCTCGATGGAAGAAGGTAGAGGAATGTATGTCTGGGATGCATGGAGTCCTTGATTATGCTGGCTACTTTTCCGATGTAGCAGAAAGTGTAGACAGAGTCAATGGATGGGAGGTTGGTTTGCATGATGGAACACACTTCGTTCACGACCCTTTGTCATTGTTTTTGGAGTCTTGGACTTTTAAAGACTTGTTTCCCTGTTAAGACTCACTTTCCAATCATTATCTTGTCATTGAGTTTGTGTCAATATACGCCCTGTGAACCTGATAGAGCAGTAACGTTCCAAAGGCTCGTGCTACCAAATAAACCTGCTGGACTTTAATGTGGCATCGTGAGACTTCTTAGTATAAAGGTTGGTGAGAGTCATAGCAGACATGTCAAATTTCCTTAGGGGATCAAAGGTTACTGGGAAAAGGGGAAGAATGTGGTTGAAAACCTTATCAGTCATGATTAAATGGCAGAGCAGACCCGATGGGCCGAATGGCCTGATTTTCATCCTATATCTTATGGCAGACACTAATACTAAACAGGATAGGTACAGGGAGGATGTTCCCGATGGTGGGGGGTTTACAAAACCAGGGGTCACAGTCTGAAGATTCAGGGTAGACCATTTAAGACAGCGATTAGGAGACATTTCTTCACCCAAAGAGTGGTGAGCCTCTGGAATTCATTACCACAGCAAGTAGTTGATGCCAAAATATTGAGTGTATTCAAGGGATGGCTGGATATAGCACTTGAGGCAAATGGGATCAGAGATTATGGGGAGAAAGCAGGATAAGGCTATTGAGTTGGATGATCAGCCATGATCGTAATGAATGGCAGTGCAGGCTCAAAAGGCTGAAATGGTCTCCTCCAGCTCCTGTGTTTCTCTGGTTTTCTACGTCTCCTTCTATGTTTCTATGTTTCCCTGGTTTTATGTGGCCTGTTCTGTCGAGTGCAGCCAAACCACCGGCATGTCGTTGGAGTCATACGCAATTAGTTTTAATACCTGTGATAATGCTGACCCAAGCAACCTCCTCCTCAAAAGGAATCAGTCAGGCAAATGATGTACTGGAGCCTCGTACCTATTTCATCAGTGTCAAGTTGCGTTCCAAACACCGCGTGATGCCGTGATGTGTACCGACAGGAAATGCAGAGTCACATCAGCAGAGTGATGGCTGGCTGACTCCTACTCCAGAATGTTGGGCACCACACAAGAAATGAATTTTCACTGTGCGTTTAATCTTCTCACAAGGCGAATGCACTATTAATAAATGGCAAAAGCAGAGCAGAGAGATCGCATCAAGCCAATGCAGTTTGAATTTCAAAAGAAACACCAGGCTTCAAACATGCTGAGATTTCAATTTTGGAAGAGTGTTATCAGTTGCCTGAGAGATTCATGTCTGCAGGGTATCTTTGTGCTAGATATATGAAGCTAGCCGCGCAACAAAATCAATAGGACCCGCTAACCACTCTGTGACACCACCCTATTTCACATTGATGAATACAAGCACAAAAGTTGATGGCCGTGCTTTTCTCTGTTTAAACAAAATTGGTTTATTAACCATTATTGGCAGATATGCCTTTAGCTGTTGAAGTCCTAAGCTCTAGAATTCTCTCCCTACATCTCGCCAAATCTCTAACTCCCTTTCTTCACTAAAATATTCGCTAAACTCTACCTCTGAAGTCACCTGCCCTAATATCCTCTTCTGCATCTCAGCGTAGCTCAGATTTTGCATGATTTACGCTCCCGTGACCTGCCTTGGGGTGTTTTTCGCCACTAAAGATGGTACGTGAACACAAACTTTCATTTTTGGCCGAGAGGGTGAGCGATTCAGTGCACCACATCACTCTGTGTCAACTTTTGGGGTAAAAATCAACCCAATAGACAACAACTGGTTCCCTGCCCTCCTCATGACATCCAGGATTTTCTTACACCATCAATGAAAGGCATTGACTATGCAGTGGGAGGGCGGCATGGTGGCACATTGGTTAGCATTGCTGTCCCACAGTGCCAGGGACCCAGGTTTGACTCCGGCCTTGGGTGACTGTCTATATGATGTTTGCACCTTCTCCCCATGTCTGCGTGGGATTCCTCTGTGTGCTCTGGTTTTCTCCCACGGTCTGAAAGATGTGCTGGTTAGTTGGATTGGTCATGCTAATTTGCTCCTTAGTGTACAAAGATGTGCAGGTTAGGGGGATTGGCCACGGCGAATTGCCCCTTCGTGTCCGAAATGTGTAAGTTAGGTGGATTGGTCATGGTAAATAGTTCTTTAGTGTGCAACAAGGATTACGTGGATTAGCCATGATAAATCCATGGGGTTACAGAGATAGGGTGGAGCGGATAGGAGGGTCTAGATAGGGTGCTCTTTCGGAGAGTTGGTGCAGACTTGATGGGCCGGATGGCCTCTTTCTGCTCTGTAGAAATTCTATGGTCCTGTGAGTGGTACACATTTCCAATCAGGAACAGTCTTGGTAAAAGAAAGTTGTGAAGAGGACATGAGCAGTCTGCAAATGGAGATAAACAGGCTAAGCGAGTAAGCAAACCATTGGTCAGTGAAATACGATGTGTGAAAATGAACTGAACTTGTCCAACTTGACAGGAAGAATGGAAAAAGCAGCACATTATGCAAACAGAGAGAGATTGCAGAACTCTGTGCACGGGGCAATCTGGGGTTCCTGGCACATGAATCACCAAAAGGTTGGTTTGCAGTTACAGCCAATTATTAACAAGACAAATGGAATGTTGGTGTTTATTGCAGGGGGACTGGATGTTTCGCTACAGCTGTACAGGGCATTGGTGAGTGTGTAGAATACCGTGTACAGTTTCAGGCTCTTTATTTAAGAAAGGGCATTATTGCATTTGAAGCAGTCCAGAGAAGGTTCACTCAATTGATTCCTGGGATGAAAAGAGTGTCTTTCAGGAAAGATTGGGCAGGCTATAATTGTCGCTATTGAAATTTATGAGAGAGACAGATGATCCTATTAAAATCATTGCTTTTGGGGAGAGAGACAGAAAGGAATGGACCTGCAGGAAGAGAAAAACTAGGGAATAGATCAATAAAGGTGTGGAAATGAGGCCTGTACGGTGATAATTCTTGTTCAGATGTTTGGGGCAAAACAACAACATGTTTATTTATGGGTAAAGACTATACAGAGGCTTGCAGCCTCGTGGCCACAGACAGTTCTCGAGAACGTTCTGGAACCAAAACCAAAGCTCACCAGGGTGATCCTCCCATCCTGCTTCATGATTGTTGAGTTACAGATGCAGATTGGCATGTCGGAATGTGATGTTTTGGCTGTAACAGAGACCGACACAAGGAAGGCAGGACTAGATGTTGAATATTCCTGGATACAAGATGTTTAGCAAAGATAGGAAAGAACGAGGGATGATGATGGTATTGGCTAAGGGGAGGATTGCCATGTTGGAGAAAGACAATGTCCCAGAGAGTTGAGGAAAAGGTTCAATTTGGCTTGAGCTAAGGGTCAAAAATGTGCAAGTACACTGCTCGGTGTGGTCTACAGACTACCAACTAGTGAGGAGGATATTGAGGAATCACTTTGCATGGAAAATAGGTGCAAAAGTGGGATAGTTATAATGGGGCACTTCAAATTTCCAAATACAAAGAGTAGGGAGGGCTAGAGTTCCTACACTGTGTTCATAAAAAATTTCTGCAGCATTATGTTTCTAGTCCAGCAAGGAAAGGGACACTGCTGGACCTGCTTGTTGGTAATGCCATGAGGCAAGTGGACCAAGTGTCAGTTAATGAACATTTCAGGGGCAGCACAAGGGTTAGACTGGTATCTCAACAATGGGCTACCTTCAAAATGAAATAGTGCAGACAGTCCACGTATAGTCCCACCAAAAGGAAAAGTAGGGAAAAAACTCATCCTAATGACATCTATGAAACTATTATTGGTTCACTAATGCTCTTTAAGGAAGGTAATCTGCCATCCTTACCCAGTCTGGCCAACATATGACTCCAGATCCACAGCAATGTGGTTGACTCTTAACTGATCTCTGAAGTGGTAGAATGGGACACTCTGTTCAAGGGCAATTAGGGATGGGTAATAAACCCTGCTCCAGCCAGCAAAGCCCACATCCCATGGATGATCTCTTGGGATCTAATCTGTCCACCTGATTGGGCTGACAGATTCTCGGTTTAACCTTCAACATTGCACATAGAGTGGTAGGAAGGGACAGAGCATACAAACATAAGAGTACACAAGAAGATAAGGTCCGAGATTACAAACATGGAGAAAAGACAGTTAAACACTCTGTCGCAAAATAAAATGGATTATTTGTGAGCAGATATCAGAGCAGAATTAAGCCATTTGGCCCATCGAGTCTCCTCTGCCATTCAAACATGGGGAGAAAGATGTATGACCTCAAAGCCATTATGGAGACATTATTACAAGGTGACCAAGTGAATGTTAATGGGTATTTGACATTTTGAAAAAGAATGGAACTTGGTAAAGGGGGTGGGGTAGCTTTGTTAACAATAATAACATTAGTACAGTCATGAGAGACCTTAGTTTGAAAGAGCAAGAAGTGGAATTAGTTTAGGTAGAGATAAGAAATATAAAGATAAGAGGCCACCTGTGAAGTAACCCCTAACAGTACTTGCATTGTAAGACAACGTATACAGGAATAAATACATTGGGTGGGTAAGAAAGATACTGCAATAATCATGGGTGGCTTCAATCTACATGCAGAGGGGTGAACCAAATTGACAAAAGCAGCCTGTAAAGTAATTCATAGAATGTATGGAAGACAACTTCTTGGAACATATTGCCAACCAGGGATCTAGTTTATTTTAGACTTGGTGATGTGCAATGAGACAGGATTGATCAATAACCTTATGGTGAAAGAACTTCTAGGCAAAAGTGAACATAACATGTGAGAATTTCATATTCAGTTTGAAGGTGAGAAGTATGGGTTTAAGATTTGTGGTTTAAACCTGAATCAAGGTAATTACAAGGTTATAAAGTAAACATGGAAATAAGGTTAAAAAGTTAGGAAAGTTGACATGCAGTGGAAAACTTCAGGAGATATTAAATAACACAGCAAAGATTTATCTCAGTGAGAAAGAAAGACTGTTTGAGAAAGATGCATCATTCATGGCTGAATAAGAAAGTTGAAGATTGTATCAGATTGAAAGAAGCCTTGTACATAACTGCGAAGGTTAATGGTAGCTCAGAAGACTGGGTGGACTTAAAGAGCCAAGAATGAATAGCAAAAAAAGAGAGAAATTAAAATATGAGAGAAAATAAGCTGGAAATATATTTACAAAAAACAAATAATAAGAGTTTCTGCAAATATTTGAAAGGAAGTCTTGGTCCTAAAATGTGAGCCTGGAGAATTAATCATGGAAAACAAGAAAATAGCAGAGGTGTTGAATCTGTATTCTATGTCGGTCTTCACTGTAGAAGGCTTAGGAAACTTTCTAAAGAGAGTTGAAAATTAAGAGATGAATGTGAGGAAGGAACTTAAAACAATCCCAATCACTCAGGTACAGATACTGGGAAAACTACTGTACGTAAAGACTGACAAGTCCCCAGGACTTGATGGTTTGCATCCTCAGGTCTTAGAAGAAGTGCCTACAGAGATAGGTTGTCATCTTCCAAAGTTCTTTCAATTCTGGAATGGACCCAACAGATTGGAGGACAACAATTGTAACACCTTGATTCAGGAAAGGAGGGGGAGAGTAATCAGAAACTACCCACCCCCCACCCTCAGCCCCAAGGCCTTCCCTAATGTCCCCTACCTAGGATACTGAAAATCTACCTTTCCATCAGCTTCAGGACTTAACTTCAGCTCCCTTTAAGCAATTCCTCTTACTGTGCAGCTACCCGGGATCTATTGGTGAATCAGATTGTCTGTCTGGGTGGGCCTTCCCTCTGAGGGAGGGCGTTTGCAGCTAACTGATGCTCACTGGAGTGTGAAATGGCTGCAAGGGGGAAGGGGAAATCCAGCATCCGAAACATCCTGGCGTATTTATTACACTCCTCATGTGACAGAATGATTCTCCCTTCTCCTTCTTAACGGTGTTGCTCATATTTTTAAAATAAACGTTCTCATCTGTCATCAGAGGAATTTTTTTCATGGTATGAATCCTCATTAATACATTCAGACCCCTGGATTACATTTACCTTTCTAGGCTCATGGGAATACAAACTTTGTGTAACCTGTCCTCATACGTTAACTCTGTAAGCTCCAGTATTAGTCCATGCTGCATCCCCACCAAGAGCAATACATCATTCCTGTGGTGCTGTGTCCAAAACTGAATACAGAATGGATTTGACCATGGCTCCATACAACTCAAGCATAACCTCCTCCCCTTTGTAATCCTGTCCCCTGGAGATAAAGCCCAACATTCTATTTGCTTTTTGATTGCTTTTTGTTCCTGTCCACTGGTTTTAAATGATTTGTGTACTCGGACTCCCAAATCTCTTTGCTTTGCCACAGTTTTTAGTTTCTCATCAATTAGAAAATACGCTCATTTATTTTTCTTGCATTCAGAGAGGATGACCTCGCACTCTGCCACGTTAAACTCTGCTTGCTGGTGTGGACAAGTGCAGCAAACTGTCACTCTCGCTTATAGCCATGGTGTTTCCAACAATGAATATCAGAGCCCAGTTATTGGAAAGAATTTAAACTCATACAACAACAACAACTCACATTTCTGTAGCACTGGTAACACAGTAAAACATCCCAAGGTGCATTACGGGAATGATTTTGACAAGATGGACCTTTCATAGCAGGTGGAGAGGTACGTTTGGGAAGTATCTTAAATGAGGAAAAATCAACGGAGAGGCGGAGAAATTTAGGATCCAGGCAGCTCCAGGCAGGCCACCGAGGGCAGAGCGATGAGAATCAGGGATGATCAGAAGGTTAGGATTGGGAAAATGCACAACCCTTGGTGAAGCTGCACAAGGTAACAGAGATATAAGTGCCTCAGTGATTCTTAAGACAAACCAAAACCCTCCTGAAGTGCCACTGCAGCAATCAACTCTCAATGTCAATGAAATGAGGGAGATTGTCATCGACTTCAGGAAGCATAAAGGAGAACATGCCCCTGTCTACATCAATGGAGATGAAGTAGAAAGGGTCGAGAGCTTCAAGTTTTTAGATGTCCAAATCACCAACAACCTGTCCTGGTCCCCCCCCATGCTGACACTATAGTTAAGAAAGCCCATCAACATCTCTACTTTCTCAGAAGATTAAGGAAATTTGGCATGTCAGCTCCAACTCTCACCAACTTTTATAGCTGCACCATGGAAAGCAATCTTTCTGCTTATATCACAGCTTAGTATGACTCCTGCTCTGCCCAAGACTGCAAGAACGACAAAACATTGTTAATGTAGCCCAATCCATCACACAAACCAGCCTCCCATCCATTGACTCTGTCTACACTTCCTGCTGCCTCAGAAAAGCAGCCAATATAATTAAGGGCCCCCACGCACCCCAGATATTCTGTCTTCCATCTTCTTCCTTCGGGAAAAAGATAAAAAAGCCTGAGGTCACGTACCAACCAACTCGAGAACAGTTTCTTCTCTGCTGCTGTCAGACTTTTGAATGGAGTTACCTCGCATTAAGTTGATCTTTCTCTACATCCTAGCTATGACTGTAACCCTACGATCTGCACTTTCTCATTTCCATCTCTATGAACGGTATGCATTGTCTGTATAGTGCGCAAGAAACAATAGTTTTCACTGTATGTTAGTACATGTGACAACAATAAATCAAATTTAATCAATAGGTTCTGGTGCAATTGAGTGAATGGTAAGTTTTGTTCAAACATGATGAACATATAGTCATAGAGTCAAAAGGTGAACAGCATGGAAACAGGCCCATTGGCCCAACTTGTCCATGCTGCCCTTTTTTCAAACTACTAATCAATTTCCAATTGCCTGCATTTAGCTCATATCCGTCTATACCCATCTTACCCATGTAACGGTCTGAATGCCTTTTTAAAAGGCAAAAATTGTATCCGCCTCTACTACTACCTCTGGCAGCTTGTTCCAGACACTCACCACCCTCTGTTTGAAAGAATTGCCCCTCTGGACATTTTTGTATCTCTCCCCTCTCACTTTCAACCTATGCTCTCTAGTTTGAGACTCCCCTACTTTTGTGAAAAGATGTTGATTATCTAACTGATTTATTCCCACATTATTTTACAGACCTCCTCCAGTTCCTTGCCTTTCCATGACAAGTCATAATTGGATGTTTTAGGTGCACCCAGACAATATCACATCATTAACATTTCCTATTTTGGCTTTGTGCCTGTTCTAGTAATGCATTCCTCATTTTTGCATTCCCAATGTTACTCAACCTCTCCGAGATTCATTGCTTCCGTTATACAATGTAACCCCTTTGTCACTGATGGCCATTGTATGATTGCCTTAGTCAGGCCTACATCTTGCTGGCCGTGCACTGAGTGGAACTACTGGGATTTCTATGGGAAACTACAGGTGGGATTTTCTGCCCTTCAACCCTCAATCCCACCATGTATTTTGTGGTGGTGGAGATGGCCCACCGTTGGCAAGTGGTGGGATCAATTTGCCCCATAGCTGTCATTAGAGTTTTTAAATTGTTCCCATTCTCCCCTGGTGGGTGTCACATCAGCAGGACCAGGAGATCCCACCAACAGGAATGGCTGTAAAATCCCGCCCAACATCTCACCAATCCCACCTGAAAATCCAATTGATATGATTCACATTGGGACAGGTTATCAGGTGTTACGGAACACAGGCTGGTACAGGAGTTAAGGTGGCATGTTCTGGTTTAATGCTGGGACTTATCAGCGCAGATTAAACATGCTGAGACTTTGTTCTCCTGACAAGAGAAGGCTGAGGGGCAAACTGATCGAGAGATTTTAGATTATTAAATGGTTTGAAAGGGTAGTGAGAACATAGAACATAGAACACTACAGCACAAACAGGCCCTTCGGCCCACAAGTTGCACCGATCATATCCATACCTACCAGGCCTATCTATAACTCTCAATCCCATTAAATCCATTAGATATAGAGAAAATGCTTTCACTTGTGAAGCAGCTAGAGAATCTGTTGAGCTGGTGTGATGGCAATAATCTCTCCCTCAATGCCAACAAAATGAAAGAGATAGTCATTGACTTCAGGAAGTTTAGTAGAGGACATGCCTCTGTCTACATCAACGGGGATAACTTAGAAATGGTTGAGCGCTTCATGTTTTTAGGTGTCCAGATCACCAACTACCTGTCCTGGTCTTCCCATGTGGACACTATAGTTAAGAAAGCTCAGCAACACCTCTCCATTAATGTCAACAAAAGGAAGGAGATAGTCATCAACGTCAGGAAGTCTACTGGAGGACATGCCTCTGTCTACATCAATAAGGATGAAGTAGAAATAGTTGAGGGCTTCAAGTTTTTAAGTGTCCAGATCACCAACAATCTGTCCTGGTCCCCCCATGCTGACACTATAGCTAAGAATTCCCACCAACGCCTCAACTTTCTCAGCAGATTAAGGAAATTTTGTGTGCCTGCTCCAACTCTCACCAACTTTTACAGGTGCACCATATGAAGTATTCTTTCTGGTTGTATCATGGCTTGGTGTGGCTCCTGCTCTGTCCAAGACCACAAATTGGGTTTCATGAATGAAACCCAATCCATCGCACAAATCAACCTCCCATCCATTGACTCTGTCCACACTTCCCACTGCCTCAGAAAAGCAGCTAGCATAATTAAGGACCCCACGCATCCCAGACTCTCTCTTCCACCTTCTTCCATTGGGGAAAAAGATACAAAAGTTTGAGATTGCGTACCAACTGACTCAAAAATATCTTCTTCCCTGCTGCTGTCAGACTTTTGAATGGACCTACCTGGCATTAAGTTGATCTTTCTCTACACCCTCGCTATGATTGTAACGCTACATCCTCCACTCTCTCCTTTCCTTCTCTATGTAGGGAATGCTTTGTGTGTATAACAAGCAAGAAACAATAGTTTTCACTGTATACTAATATATATGTCAATAATAAATCAAATCAAATCGGAGACCAAAATTTGGAAACATAAATACAAAACAGCCAATAAAAAATGCAGTAAGGAACTCAGGCCAAACATCTTCACACAGAGAGTGTGTCACGGTGGAACTAGATGCCCCAGGGAGCGGTGGGGATGGATAGTGTAGATGCATTCAAAGAGAAGCTAGATAAACACATGAGGGAGACAGAAGGAAATGTTGGTGAAGTGAGATGAATATTTTGGGTGGAGATTCCAGTGAAGCATCAACACCAGCACAGAGCATTTGAACTAAATGACCTGTTTCTGTGCTGTGCATTTCTGTAATTGTATGTGACAGGCTGGAGGAGCTGTATGGCCTACTCCTGTTCCCCGATCCCTCGGAGAGCAAAGGATTGGAATCCTGCCAATGACTGTCAGGGGAAGAAGGTAGAAACTTGGCTCAGACTGAAAAGAAAAGCAAGCACAGATCACGTCCACTGCTCCACAACAACCTCAAACATAATGTGACTTGTGTACAGATTCCCTGAAAATTTAAGACCATGATTAGCATTGAACAATGGACCTAAAATGCAATGAGGTCAATTGCCCGTTTCACTAAATAATTCTTTTTTTTACTAAAGTGAAGTGCACAACACTTCATTTATACAATGCCCTTCATAATAATGCTGTTGTCTTATGGCTCCCAAAGGGAGTATAATATGAAGGGGTTACTCATTGTGGTAATATATCAGTCTGAACCACCGTGAAGTGAGTATTACCTAACAGTTCAAGCACATTTTGTGACAAATATGATATTCATTTAAAGCTGAGCTGAACAGTCATTAAAATGATGTTATAGCATGCACAGCATATTCAATGAGAATGTCACATTGATGTCATTAATTAGGTCATTGGAGCCTCTCTATTTAAACATTTTACATGTTGCTGGTGTGACTAATATTCATTAGAGATTCCAGCTCAGTATTCATTATTAATAGTTTTCAAAGCAGGATATAATGTGAATACAGAATTTGAAAGCTTCCATTCTTCAGGGATTTCATCAGGCAAGTGATTCTCTTCAAGCACCTGAATTTCTTTGCGTGCTCCTGAAGTGAGTGTTCACGAGGCTAATGGATTATAGGTTGCAACGCACCTGAGCTGGATCTCATCTCCAGCAGGCAACACCAACAAAAACAGCGGGCTAAAGCATGGAATTGCCACTACAGAGAGCAGCCAAAGAGAGGTGCAGTTGACGGGATTTGGAGGAATGCATGAGGGAGAAAGGAATAGGAAGTACTTCTCCTCCCTGCTTTGAAGTCCCCCCCACCCACCCCAGCCCACCAGGCCCCACAACCCTCCAAGAAATATGTAATTACTACATTCAGACTCAGCCTGTTGAATATTCCCATTTTCAGTCACTCCATCAAAACAGAAGATGCTGGAAAATCTCACGAGGTCTGACAGCATCTGTGGTGTGAGAGTAGTCATTGTTTCGAGGTGTTGCTGCACCTGCCTCACAATCTGTTTTAACCCTTATACAGTGGACAAAGAATCACAATTAGACCTTGTGTTAATGCAACAATATTTATTCACACACATTTAATAATCACCACCCAATCAACAATAATTTATCTTGTAGAATATCGAAATTCGAGTCCAATAGTAGGCCTTGACTTTAACTTTTGCAAGGCTGACAAGTACTCAGGCAGATATTGGCCTTTATCTGTGTGCTGGTCTCTGGATCCCTCGGTGTAGCCTGGCCCTTTGGTCTGGTCTGGCACTGTGGCTCTGGTCATCCTTCCTTCTTTTCCATCTTGGATGGGGTGGCTCTCCTCACGCTGGTTGTTGCTGGTGGTGGTCACTGTTGTTATCGTTCATGGGAGAAGAGAGGGAAAGAGAGAGGGAGAGAGCTCCTTCCTTTGCACAACACCCTTTATACCTCGTTGGTTTTCGCACCCTATTGGCTATTACCAATTGATCAGGACTTGATCACCTTGATCAATAGGATCCAATCAGGTGCTGCCACACCAATCTCTGGGTGTGTACCCAACAGCCATGTCTGTAGGTGCTGGAGGCACGGAAGTCACATATCTTTCTTCCAAATAAGCGCTTACAGCACCCCTATGTCTGGTAAACAACATATTTCAACCAGAAAGTGTCCTTTGTTCTGGAGATGACCCAATATCCTGTGTATTTCAGCTCCTGCAGCCTGTTTCTCTCTGACCAATTTCTTTTGGGGCTATAGCCTGGCTATTTCAGTGTTTGTCCAATTATCCTAACGTACTCCTGCAAAGCACCATCTTACATGACCCGTTTGGCCACAGAGGTAAGAGCAAAGAGAATTAGCAGAGGTTTATACTATTGAGGTGGGGGGAGAGCAGGGGGAAGGGGGGTGTGGAATTGGACAAAGGAAATGTAAATGAGGAGCATCTCATCACATCCTGAGATCCATGCTCACGTGGAGTCCCTTTAGTCACTCCACAATTGGTGCCCTCCGCTGTCCAAGTCCCAATCCACAAAATTCCCTCTCTAAACCTCTCTGCCTCTCTTTCCTCTTTGAGATCCTTCCTTCAACCTCCCTCTGTGAGCACGGCTTTAGCCCCCTTCCTGAGTATTTTATTTTGGTTTCAAATTTTATTTGCTAAACCCCAGTTGAATACCTTGGTGTGTGAAATTATGTGAAAGATGCTATATAAATGCAAGTTGTTGATATGTTGATGAGGTTAGACGAGTGGGCAGGGGAGTGGGGCGGGGAGGGATGGAAGGAGTCACATGCGGAAGATAAATACCAGCATGGACCAGTTGAACTAGTTCTGTCAATACCATGTAAGGTGCTCTTATCACATCAACATGTCTCAAAGGACTTTAAAACAACACATTCAGGCAAAGCTTGGTGCTGAGCCACAGACAGGGAAAAGTGACAAAAGATTTGGTCAAAGAGGTATATATTAAAGGAGTGTCTTGAAGAAGAGGGAGTTAGTGACATCAAATAAACATATTCCGGAGATAAGGAGAGAGACAAACATGACCTCCAATGAGTAACCAAAGAGACTGGGCACACACAAGAGTCAGAATCACAGAAACACAGAGTTCTGGGAGCAGAAGTAGGCCTGGATGGGGTCAGAAAGCAAGGGAAAGGAATTGAAACTGAAGATTACAATTTTATCATTGAGACATTTACTGGACTGGGAACCAATGGAGTTGAGTGAGCACAGGAATGATGGGATGAATGGGACTTACTGTGAGTTAGGACACTGGTAGTAAAGTTTCAGATAAATTCAATTTTAATGAACTCAGTTTTGAGTATGGAAAGCGAGAGGCCAGATATGACGACTGTGCAGAAAACATCAAAGATAACAAATGCGTGAATAAGAGGTTCAGCGGCCAGTAAAGTCTTTGCAATGCAGCTCACATGTAGATATCATAGAATCATAGAACCCTACAGTGCAGAAAGAGGTCCTTCGGCCCATCGAGCCTGCACCGAACACAATCTCACCCAGGCCCTACCCCCATATCCCTACATATTGTATCCACTAATCCCTCAAACCTACGCATCCCTGGACACTAAGCAATTTCTTAGCATGGCCAATCAACCTAACCCGCATGTCGTTGGACATCTAGGTACTTTGATCCTGGCTTAAAACAGCTAATCTCGGCAAAGGTCTAAGGATGTCCTGTTAAAAGTTGTGGTCTTAAATACAAAGAAAAGGATGTAGTTTATACACATAGATTCAAAGGAACAATAACAGATTTATTGGAGAAGCTGTTGCCTTTACAGAGTAGAAAACAAAAGCCTCTGAAACACCTCAATGGGATCTACATAAAATCATACGACCAGCAATTAAAATAATCATGCAACCACTTAAATATATAACAAATGGATACCATCTCGGCGAGACCAGGTAAGATTTCCTTCCCTAAAGGACATTAATGAAAAAGGGTGGATTTTTCTGATAATCTAGAGTGGTTTTATTGTTATCAGTAGTTTCTCAATTCCAGATGTTTTCATTGAATCCAAATTCAATCCGCCATGGCAGGATTCAACCCGGGTTCCCAGAGTTTCTGGATTAAAAGTCCATGATAATTCCACCAGACCATCATAGCAAGAGGTTTGATTGTGTTTTTAATGTTCAAGAGTAGGGTCATCAGCTTTGAATAGCTATCCAAAATATGTCAGGAGAGTTTCACAGCACATTTTCTACAGTTTTGAATACATTATGGCACTTTCTCTATTGGTAAAACTACTTTCATGCATCTCAGTGTTTAAACAATGGTGGTCAATGCAATGGTCAATTTATATTTTCAGGACAGAGCCTTATAATCAATTTCCATATGCATCTTATTTATAAAACAACATTAAACTATTAAAACTGATTTTTTTTCTCTATTTCAAAGCTTGCCAATAAAAGAATCCCAGGGTCAATAGATGATGTGTTTCCATTCCCCATTGGGATTGGGATTCCCATGTGGTTTTCAGCTCCCCTGAGGTGCCACAAGCCACACCTTTTTTCAAAATGGGCCTGACTCCATGAAAATAGCAAGAGGTCTTAAATGCCCAACCACCCCTCCCACAATGGAGTCAGCAAGGGCAGGAGTTCTGAATGCGATTTTATTACTTTACCCAGGGTCCATAAAAATCCCATAAGATAGGAATGGGGGGGCAGGAATCCTGAAATCAGTTCCCATCCACTATTTTTAATCCACCTCCCTTCCAAACAAAATCCTGGAATTCCCTCCCTGATGGCACCGTGGGTCAACCCATGGCATTTAGACTGCAGCGATTCAAGAAGGTGGCTCACCATCACCTTCTCAGGGACAACTAGGGATGGGCAATAAAATGCTGGCCAGCCAGCGATGCCCGCGTCCCACAAATGAACAAAAAAAAAGGGTAGGGGCATGAGAATCGGGGACATGGAGTTGGAGTTCTTTTGACTGAGGGGGCTGGTGGGGGAGAGGGGTGGGGACAGCAAGTACGTGATCAGATCAAGCATAATAGAAAAACCATCATCAATGTGACCTGATTAGGAAAGAAAATATAGAATGCAGCAGAGAAGGAGGCCATGTGGCCCATCTTGCCTATGCCAGCCTGTGGACACCCATGTGTTCTTTCTCATCCCACCTCCTGCACTCGGCCTCATAACCCTGCGGTTTGAAGCACTTCAATTGGTGAACTGATCCATCACACAGATTAAAAGATAATCGGATCAGCTGTAATTGCAGGCTGCATTTTTACATCTTCCTGCCCATAGACTTGGGTTACGAAAATCATCTTGCCATCCATAGTTAAGCAGTTCCATCAAACATCCCACACTGATTGCTTCTCGGTTGAATTCAATCAAGTAAAATGTGCACCCTTCTTTAAAAATGCTAATTGGAGTGTTTTGTTGCTTTGTTTCCTTTGGAACAAACCCAACTATCTGGCTGATGAAAACACTTGATCATCGATAGGCCACCTCTAAATACAAACTCAATTCCACTCACCAATCTGTATAATCAGTTTAAATCAGCTGCTGAAAATATGCTGTAAACTGCGTTCCAGTCGCACTTGTCTGTAACATTTTTCAGGTCCCTGTAGTCAGGTGCATATTTTTAGCAGGTAGAATATTGTTTCTAAGATTGGATTTGGTTGATATTAGGACGCCAACAAGGTTTTCAATTCATACTTGACTGGGATCAGATTTCACCTGGTGTGGGAGAGGTTGATATAAAGGTTAGCACATCATAATGGCTGTGTTTGCTCATTTGAAAGAATATTCAGGAAGAAAAGATGTAATATATTGTGAATCTGCCAAAAGTGCTTTAGCTTTCTGGACGTTTTAGACAATCTCATGAGGAGTGGCGTTGAGATAAGCATTGGATTATTGTCCAGGACTCCGAATATCAGTTTTCAACCAATCTTGCATTGTCAGTGGCACTGCAGATGATTGTTACAATGCCAAACTACAGTTTTATTCGACAAGTATTAGATGTGGCTCAGTGTAAGCTCTTCCCCTTCTGAGTCAGAGGGCAGGAGTTTAAACCATATTCAAGAGGTTTGAGCACATAATCTAGACTGACAGTTTTGTAAATTACGGAGAGAGTTCTGCACTGCCTAAGGTGCCCTATTCTGGATAAGATGTTAAACAGACCCTGTGAGTCTGTGCTTTAGGATTAACACAGGAGATTTCACGCCATGAAAACAGCAATGTGCACTTTGAAGCATAAAACCCCTACAGTACAGGAGGAGGCCATTTGGCCCAAAGAGTCAAAGAACAAAGAACAATACAGCACTGGAACAGGTTCTTCAGCCCTCCAAGCCCACACTGATCATGTGTTCCTAACTAGATCATCTGTTTGTATCGCTCTATTCCCAGTCTGTTCATGTGGCTATCCAGATAAGTCTTAAATGATCCTAGCGTGTCTGCCTCAACCACCTTGCTTGATAGTGCATTCCACCACCCTCTGTGTAAAAAGCGTCCCCTGCACATCTGTATTGAACCTTGCCCCCCACTTACCTTGAACTTGTGACCCCTTGTGTCTGTCATTTCCGACTTGGGAAAAAGCTTCCAACTGTTCACCCTATCTATGCCCTTCATAATTTTATAAACTTCTACTAGGTCGCCCCTCAACCTCTGTCTTTCCAGCGAGAACAACAATGTCTGCATCAACTCTCCAACAGGGAGGGCATCCCAACCCATCGCTCTGCCCTAGCCCCTTAATCCCACACATTTTCCCGCTAATCTCCCTAACGTTTTGATTTGATTTATTATTATCACATGTATGAGGATGCATTGAAAAGTATTTATTTTTGTGTGCAATGCAGACAATGCATATCGTTCATAGAGTACATAGAGGAGAAGGAATGGAGAGGGTAGATACAGAATGTAGCATTACAGTCGTTGCTATGGAGTAGAGAAAGATCAACTTAATATAAGAAAGGTCCATTCAAAAGTCTGATGGCAGCAGAGAAGATGCTATTCTTGAGTTGATTGGTATGTGACCTCAGACTTTTGCATCTTTTCCTGACAGAAGATGGTGGAAGAACGTATGTCTGGGGCGTGTGAGGTCCTTGTTGATGCTGGCTGCTTTTCCGAGACAGTGGGAAGTGCGGACAGAGTCAATGCATGCTGGTTTGCGTCATGGACTTGCATATCTTTGAATACTAAGGGGCACTTTAGCATGGCCAATCCACCTAATCCGTACATTTTTAGACCGTGGGAAGAAACCGGGGCATCTGGAGGAAACCCACGTAGACATGGGGAGAACATGGAAATGCTGCTCAGACAGATTCCCAAGACCAGAATTGAACCTGGGTCGCTAGACCCTGCCGTTCCAAACACTGTGCAACTGTGAGTTGTAAATCACCCCAAGGTACTTCACAGGGGTCGTAAAATGAAAAGCTTGACATCGAACCACAGGAGATATTAGGGCAGATGACTAAAAATCTGGTCAAACCGGTAAATGTAAAGGATGAGAGACAAAGGGAGAGTGGGAGAGGGATGGAGAGGTTTAGGGAAGGAATTCCAGAGCTTAGAGCCCACTCAGCTAAATGGATGGCTTCCAGATGTGGAGAGCTTGATATCAGAGATGTACAAATGGCCAAAAGTAAAGGAGCAGAGATATTTCAATGCTTTGCTGAGCTGGAGGAGATTACTGTTTGTAATATACATGAATGACTTGGAAGAAAACATAGCTTGTCTGATTAGCACGTTTGTGGATGGTACTAAGATTGGCGAGGTTGCGGATAGTGACGAAGATTATCAGAGAATATAGATAGGCTGGAAAATTGAGCTGAGAAATGACAGATGGAATTTAATCTGGACAAATGTGAGGTGATGCATTTTGATAGATCTAATTCAAGTGGGAGTTAGAAAATAAATGGCAGAACCATCAGGAACATAGACACACAGAGAGATCTGGAAGCACAGATCCATAGATCCTCAAAAGTGCCAGCACAGGTGGAAAAGGTGGTGAAGAAAGCATATGGCATGCTTACCTTCATTGGATGGGCATTGAGTATAAAAGTTGGCAAATTATGTTACAGTTATGTAAAATGTTGGTTAGGTCGCATTTGGAATACTATGTCCAATTCTGATCATCACACGACCAGAAGGACATAGAGGCTTTGGAGGAAGTACAGGAAAAGGTTTACAAGGATGTTGCCTGTTATGGAGGGTATTAGCTATGAGGAGAGATTGAATGAACTGGGCTTGTTCTCCCTGGAAAAACGGAGGCTGAGGGGAGACATGATAGAAGTTTATAAAATTATGAGGGGTATGGAAAGGGTGAACAGTTGGAAACATTTTCCCAAGTCAGAGTGACAATTACAAGAGGGTACAAGATCAAGATTAGGGAGGAAAGGGTCAGTAGAGATGTGCAGGGGAAGTTTTTACACAGAGGGTGGTGGGGGCCTGGAATGCACTGCCAAGTGAGGTTGTTGAGACAGACACATGAGCGACATTTAAGACTTATCTGGATAAACAATTGAACAAATGGGGTAATGAAGGATATAAGCAATCGGTATAGATAGGACAACGTGAACAGTGCAGGCTTGGAGGGCTGAGGGTCTGTTCCTGTGCTGTACTGTTCTTTGTTCTTTATTATTTGTACAGAGATAGGGAGGGATGAGGGTAAAGAGGGATTTGAAAACAAAGGTGGGAATTTTAAAAATTGAAGCATTGATTATAATGGGAAGCCCACACAGTTTAGCACGCACAGGGATGATGGGTGAATGTGAGAATTTGTACACTGATAGCATAATGTTGGATGACCGCAAGTTTATACAGGGTAGTCATGAAAGTTTTGCCAGGAATGTATTGGAAAATTACATTCAGAGACAACAAAAGCAAAATTAATTCAAAAAAGAACAGAATAGTTCCACTGATGACCTGGACAACATTTACCTCAATCAACATCAGGACAAGATACAGATGACCTGATCTTGATCAGCTGAATAGAACTTTATTTAGGCCACATTTGGAATATTGCATACAGTTCAGGTCGCCACGTTACAAGAAGAATGTGGAGGCTTTGGAGAAGGTGCAGAAAAGGTTTTATCAGGATGTTGCCTGGTTTGGAGGGCATTAGCTATGAGGAGAGATCAGACAAACTTGGTTTGTTTTCACTTGAACTTTCTGAGGGGGCGACCTGATAGAAGTTTACAAAATTATGACAGGAACAGAACGAATGGAACATCAAAGTCTTTTTCCCAGAGTAGAAATGTCAATTACTAAGGGGTATAGGGTTAAGGTAAAATGGGAAAGTTTGAAGGAGATGTGAGACGCCAGTATTTTACACAGCGCGTGGAATGTGTTGCCGGAGGAAGTAGAAGCAGATAACATTCCTTGATGTCACACTCGATCAAGTGATGCCTGATGTCAAGAGCAATCACTCTCAGCTCCCCTCGGGAGTTCAGCCCCTTCTTCCATGCTTGGAGTCATAACAAGCACAAAGAAATGTTTTTCTTTATTCTTTCATAGGGAAGAATGGGTGTTGTTAGCAAGATCCACAATCTGTTGCCCATCCCCAATTGCCCCTGAACTGGATGCCTTGCCTGACCGTTTCAGACAGCAGTTAAGAGATATTGCTGTGGGTCTGGAATAACATGTAGTCCACACTGGGTAAGGATGGCAGATTTCTTTCCCAAGAGGGAAGGAAATGGGATGGTTTTTTTTTAATCACAATAGACTGTTTCATGCAATTAGGCCAGGAGTCTGTCCATAGTGGGACCCAAAGCATTCTACATTACATCTGCACATAGCAGAACTGTGGTTATCTCAGCAAAGAATAAACACCTGTGGGACTGAAGCTACAAAGATAACTTTGAAACCATCACCCTGGCACCAAATGAAAGCGTATCGTCTGATGGCTCTGACATCCATCATTATGAAGTGCCTCAAAAGACTAGTCTTCTGGCCTCCCAGAATGCTTGGATCCACTACAGTTTGCCTACTGCCGCAGCAGATCCACAGCAGATGCTGTCTCCCTGGCCCTGCACTCAAAGAACAAAGAAAACAAAGAACAACCCAGCATGGGAAACAGGCCCTTCGGCCCAACGAGCCCGCGCCGCCGCATCACCCTACACCTATTCTACCCTGCATGTCTATGAATGGGACCCTACTCAGTCAGATTCAGGGAAGAAATAGTGTCAATTTGGTGGAAACCGATTAGCCTAAGAGCACATCTTTGGGGTGTGGGAGGAAACCGGAGCGCCCGGAGGAAACCCACGCAACCACAGGGAGAATGCGCAAACTCTCACAGACACAGGCCCAAATCCATGTATCTGCACAGCTAGCAGTGCTAGTCACTGAGCTGTTGTGGCGCCCGTCTATCGGTCCAGGATCAAGCACACACACCGACATGAAGTACTAGGCCACTCCTGGACTTCCAAGAGCAGCCCACGCACGACTCGCCGTGTGCATGCCCCTCGCATGACACGAGGTGGACCTCCACCTCAAACATGCAACACCTAGATAACAAAGACATTTATGTTAGACTCCTATTTATTGGCTACAGCTCAGCCTTCAACACCACTAGTCCGACAAAACTCATTTCCAAACTCTGGGGCCTGTGGCTCGGCTCCTCCCTCTATGAATGGATCATAACTTCCCAACCCACATACCGCCCTCAGTAAGCATAGGCAGCGAAACCTTCTCCATGATCTTCCTCAACATCAGTGCCCCACAAGGCTGTGCCCTTAGCCCCTTACTATACTCCTTATACATCTATGACTTTGTGGACAAATTCCCCTCCAAATCAATTTTCAAGTTTGCTGATGACACATCCACAGTGGGTCAGATTTCAAACAGTGACGAGATGGAGTACGGGAAAGAGATAGAGAATCTGGTGAATTGGTGTGATGACAATAATCTCTCCCTCAATGTCAATAAAACAAAAGAGGCATCATCAACTTGAGAAAGCATAGTGGAGGACAGGCCCCTGTCTACATCAATGGAGATGAAGCAGAAATGGTCGAGAGCTTCAAGTTTTTCAGTGTCCAGATCACCAACAACCTGTCCTGGTCCTTCCATCCCAATGCTATTGATAAGAAAGTCAACCAATGCTTCTAATTTTTCAGAAGACAAAGGAAATTTGGCATAGCCACTACAACTCTCACCAGAGAAAGAAAACATTCTGACTGGTTGTATCACAGCTTGATATGGCTCCTGCTCTGTCCAAGACTGCAAGAAACTACAAATGGTCGTGAACGAAGCCCAATCCATCACACAAACCAGTCTCCCATCCATTGACTCTGTCTGCACTCCCCACTGCCTTGAAAAAGCAGCCAGCATAATTAAGGACAACATGCACCCTGGACATAACCTCTTCCACCTTCTTCCATCAGAATAAAGGTACAAAAGTATGAGGACATGTACCAGTTGACTCAAGAACAGCCTCTTCCCTGCTGCCATCAGATTTTTGAATGACCCTACCTTACATTAAGTTGATCTTTCTCTACACCCTAGTTGTGACTGTAACACATTCCGCACTCTCTCCTTTCCTTCTCTATGAATGGTATGTTTTGTCTGTATAGCACGCAAGAAATATTTCACTATATGTTAAAATATATGACAATAATAAATCGAATCAAAGAAACAAAAGCATTGGTTTTCTTTGCAATTCTATTCCATATCTCCTTCATGGTTTGGATCATGCTACTTTACCCTTGTTCACTTTAGATAACTAAATATCTCACATCTACTTCAACTACTCCTCTCCGATTTCACTTGAACATGTTTGCAATCAACTGCAAAGTTCACAATAACTCCATTTCTTTGCATGTGCTTTAAATTATTTGTTTTATCCTCAAGCTCTAGTTATTTCCTAACTCGAGCTTTATAAAAGTTCTGCATAATTTCACCTGCGACTGCACTCAACACCTCTATTTACCAAGTGCAGGATCCCATATGCTTTCCTATATTGTCCAAGTTTTATTTTTCCATTGAATTAGTAATCATATTTGCATTTATATAGCTTTCAGGTCCTCAGCATGCTCTTAAGTTTATGGTTAATTAAGTAGTTTTGAAGTGTAGTTGCTGTTCAAATGTCAAAAGTGTGGCAGTCTGATATTGGCTGAACATCAGCGAAAAGTCCTGTTTGAAGTATCCACCAGAGAGGGTGGGGATGAAGCGATGTTTCATTCCAAAGACTGCATCAATCTCCATTCCCTCAGCACAGGTTTCCTGTTCAAGTTGCTTGAGTGGCACTGAACCCATGACCTTTTCCCTCACAGGTGAAAAATTGAGACCTTCAACGTACGTTGATGTAGAACCAACTGCTATTGACCAAATTCAAAATTATTCCCACAGAAAGAGTGAATGGCAGGGAAGGAGAGCAGGGAGGGGGTGTAGGTGAGAAGCGGGGTGGGTGGTGCTAAAAATTAAAGTTGTAAAATGCCAACGTATTTCAGTGAGTGATCACGCTAAACATTAGTAATGTTTCTTCAAGTTACTGTTGGTATTTTCTTCTTAAATAAAATTGACAAACGAGTTTCGTTACTGAATTTCAAAGGACGAATATCTGCTGTGGAAAAACGATACCTTGTCAAAGGTTAAGTGGCAAGAAAAGAGCCCATAGTGTTGGAGGTGGTGTATGAGCATGGATAGAGAATTGGCAAATGGGCAGGAAACAGTAAGTGCGGATAACAGGTTGGTGACCTGTAGCCAGTGGCGTTCCACTGGGATCAATGCTGCGACTGCGACTGTTTACAACACACACTCATGAATTGAAGGAAGGAAGTAAATGTACTCTGGCCAATTTTGCAGAGGATATAAAAATAGGTGAAAAGTCTAGGGGATTTTCACAGTAACTTCATTGCAGTGTTAATGTAAACTGATTTGTGACACTAATAAATAAACTTTAACATTTAAAGTTGCAAGAGGGTTGCAAGCAGTTTACAAGTTAATTAAGTGGGCAAAACATAAGAACATAAGAAATAGGAGCAGGAGTAGGCCATCTGGCCCTTCGAGCCTGCCCCGCCATTCAATAAGATCATGGCTGATCTGTCGTGGCTCAGTTCCACTTTCCCGCCCTCTCCCCATAACCCTTAATCCCCTCTCTTATCAAAAACCCATCAACCCGCTTCTTAAAAATATTTAGCGAGGCAGCCTCCACCACTTCAACGGGCAGAGAATTCCAGATATTCACCACCCTTTGAGTGAAGAAGTTCCTCCTCAACTCCGTTCTAAACCGCCCCCCCTTTATCTTGAGGCTGTGCCCCCTAGTCCTACTGTCTTTTTTGAGCGGGAAGAGTCTCTCCACCTCTATCCTATCCATCCCATTCATCATCTTATACGTCTCAATGAGATCTCCCCTCATTCTTCTAAACTCTAACGAGTACAAGCCTAGTTTATTCAGCCTCTCCTCATAGCTCAACCCCCTCAACTCCGGTATCAGCCTAGTAAACCTCCTCTGCACTCCCTCCAAGGCCAAAATATCCTTGCGCAGGTGCGGCGCCCAAAACTGCACACAGTACTCCAGCTGCGGCCTCACCAATGCCCTATACAGCCGCAGCAAGACCTCCCTACTTTTATATTCAATCCCCCTCGCTATGAAGGCCAGCATCCCATTCACCTTCCTGACCACCTGCTGCACCTGCAGGCTGGGTTTTTGCGACTCATGCACAAGGACCCCGAGGTCCCTCTGCACCGTCGCCTGCTGCAGTTTTTCGCCACGTAAGTAATAGTCCTACCTACCACTCTTCCTACCAAAGTGGACCACCTCACACTTGCCAACATTAAATTCCATTTGCCATTTCCTGGCCCATTCGCCCAGCCTATCTAGATCCTTCTGCAGACTCTCCACACCCTCCGCACAATTTGCCTTTCCCCCAGTCTTGGTGTCATCAGCAAATTTCAACACCCTACACTCGGTTCCCTCCTCCAGATCATCTATATAAATGGTAAATAGCTGAGGCCCCAGCACCGACCCCTGGGGCACTCCACTAGTCACCAACCGCCAATCCGAATAGCACCCATTGACCCCCACTCTCTGCCTCCTATTTGACAACCAATCCTCTATCCACGCTAACACCCTACCCCCAACTCCATGTCCTCTGACCTTCTGCAGTAACCTCTTGTGAGGTACCTTATCAAACGCCTTCTGAAAATCCAGAAAGACCACATCCACCGGCTCTCCTCTATCCACCGCCCTAGACACATCCTCATAGAACTCCAGTAAATTTGTCAGACATGACTTCCCTTTAATGAAACCGTGTTGCGTCTGCCCTATCAAGCAATTCCCTTCAAGATGCCTCGCAATTTCCTCCTTAATGACGGATTCTAACATTTTACCTACCACAGACGTTAAACTAACCGGCCTATAATTCCCCGCCTTTTGCCTGGCACCCTTCTTAAACAACGGCGTAACATTAGCCGTTTTCCAATCTTCCGGCACTTCCCCGGAATCCAGCGACGTCTGGAAAATAACCACCAATGCATCCACTATAACCTCCGCCATTTCTTTCAGAACCCTCGGATGCATTCCATCCGGTCCTGGGGACTTGTCCACAATCAGCCCCTCCAGTCTGTCGCGCACCACCTCTCTAGTAACAGTAATGTCATTAAGACCCTCCAGTCCTACCACCTTTCCATCTCTAACACCCGGCAAATTATTCACGTCCTCCTCCGTGAAGACAGAAACAAAAAAGTTATTCAAGACCTTAGCCATATCCCCATCCCCTACCACTAGGTCCCCTTTCTCATCCTCTAAGGGACCAACGTTCACCCTAGCCAGCCTCTTCCTTTTTATATATTTATAAAAACTCTTGCTATCCTTTTTTATATTAAGCGCTAGCCCAGCTTCATAGCTTCTTCTACCCTACTTTATCAACTTTTTTGTCAATCTTTGTTGACATTTAAACCTTTCCCAATCCTCTTCTCGCCCACTGCTCTTATGGAATATGATGTGGGAAAATGGGAAGTTGTTTATTTTGGAAGAGAGAACAAAAGAACAGAGTATTATTTAAATGGAGAAAAACTGCACAAAACTGCAACACAAAAGGGACTCGGGGAGACTTGTGTCCAAAACACAGAAAGCTAGCATTCAGGTGCAGCAGGTAATCAGGAAGGCTAATGGAATACTGTCCTTATTTCAAGGGGGTTTGAGTATGAGAGTCGGGAAGTTTTGCTACAACTGTACAAGGTACTGGTGAGACCACATCTTGAATACTGTGAACAGTTTCAGTCCCTTATTGAAGGGACGACTATTTTATTGGAGGCAGTTCAAAGAAAGTTCACGAGGATGATTGTTGGTAAGGAGGGATTGTCTGGTGAGGAAAGGTTAAAGAGGTTGGGAATCATTGGAATTTAGAAGAATGAGAGGCGATCTCATGGAAGCGTATCAGGTTTTTAAGGGGCTTGATGGGGTAAATGCTGAGATGATGTCTCCCCTCATGGGAGGCTCTGGGATCAGAGGGTGCAGTCTCAGAATAAAGGGGCTCTAATTTAAGGCTGAGATGAGGAGGAACTTCTTCTCTCAGACGGTTGTGAGACTATGGATCTCCTTGCCACAGGGAGCTGTGAGGGCAGAGTCTTCTGTACATTTAAGGCTGAGATAGAAAGTTTTTTGATCAGTAAGGGAATCGAGGGTTACTGAGAAAGGGCAGAAAAGTGGATGTGAGGAATGTTGAATCAGCCATGATCCTATTGAATGGGAGGGCAGGCTCGAGGAGCCAAATGTCCTATTCATGTTCCTATTTCTTAGGGCCTTATTAAAAATGTCTTATTAAAATGGTGAGAGATTACTGAGTTCTGCGATGCAGAGGGATCTGGATGTCTTAGTGCATGAATCACAAAAGACTAGCGTGCAGGTATAGTGAATAATTGGGGAAGCTTATAGAATGCTATCATTTATTGCAAGGAGAACATAAGAACATAAGAAATAGGAGCAGGAGTAGGCCATCCAGCCCTTCGAGCCTGCCCCGCCATTCAATAAGATCATGGCTGATCTGTCGTGGCTCAGTTCCACTTTCCCGCCCTCTCCCCATAACCCTTAATCCCCTCGCTTATCAAAAACCCATCAACCCGCGTCTTAAAAATATTTAGCGAGGCAGCCTCCACCACTTCAACGGGCAGAGAATTCCAGAGATTCACCACCCTTTGAGTGAAGAAGTTCCTCCTCAACTCCGTTCTAAACCGCCCCCCCCTTTATCTTGAGGCTGTGCCCCCTAGTCCTACTGTCCTTTCTGAGCGGGAAGAGTCTCTCCACCTCTACCCTATCCATCCCATTCATCATCTTATACGTCTCAATGAGATCTCCCCTCATTCTTCTAAACTCTGACGAGTACAAGCCTAGTTTATTCAGCCTCTCCTCATAGCTCAACCCCCTCAACTCCGGTATCAGCCTAGTAAACCTCCTCTGCACTCCCTCCAAGGCCAAAATATCCTTGCGTAAGTACGGCGACCAAAACTGCACGCAGTACTCCAGCTGCGGCCTCACCAATGCCCTATACAGCTGCAGCAAGACCTCCCTACTTTTATATTCAATCCCCCTCGCTATGAAGGCCAGCATCCCATTTGCCTTCCTGACCACCTGCTGCACCTGCAGGCTGGGTTTTTGCGACTCATGCACAAGGACCCCGAGGTCCCTCTGCACCATCACCTGCTACAGTTTTTCGCCACGTAAGTAATAGTCCTTCCTACCATTATTCCTACCAAAGTGGACCACCTCGCACTTGCCAACATTAAATTCCATTTGCCATTTCCTGGCCCCTTCGCCCAGCCTATCTAGATCCTTCTGCAGACTCTCCACACCCTCCGCGCAATTTGCCGTTCCACCAATCTTGGTGTCATCAGCAAATTTCGACACCCTACACTCGGTTCCCTCCTCCAGATCATCTATATAAATGGTAAATAGCTGAGGCCCCAGCACCGACCCCTGGGGCACTCCACTAGTCACCAACCGCCAATCCGAATAGCACCCATTAACCCCCACTCTCTGCCTCCTATTTGACAACCAATCCTCTATCCATGCTAACACCCTACCCCCAACTCCATGTCCCCTGACCTTCTGCAATAACCTCTTGTGAGGTACCTTGTCAAACGCCTTCTGAAAATCAAGAAAGACCACATCCACTGGCTCTCCTCTATCCACCACCCTAGTCACATCCTCATAGAACTCCAATAAGTTTGTCAGACACAACTTCCCCTTAACGAAACCGTGCTGCGTCTGCTCTATCAAGCAATTCCCCTCAAGATGCCTCGCTATTTCCTCCTTGATGACGGATTCTAACATTTTACCTATTGAATACAAAAGTAGGGTGGTTGTGTTACAGAGAAGGAGTGACAGCACACCTGCAGTCCTGTGTAAAGTATTGGTCTCCTGATTCGAGGAAGGATGTAAATTTGTTGGAAGCGGTTGAGAGTAGGTTTACCAGAATAAAAACTGGAATGAGGAAACTTTGGACAGACTAGGCTTGTATCCACAAAGTGTAATTGGCCATTGATATAAACATCTACGATGCTGAGGGGTGCTGACAGGATGGATGTAGGGAGGATAATGTTAATTTATTTGTCACAAGTAAGGCTTACATTAATAATGCAATGAAGTTACTGTGAAATCCCCCTAGTCACCACAGTCTGGCACCTATTTGGGTCAATGCACTTAATCAGCATGCCTTTCTGAATGTGAGAGGAAACAAGAGCATCTGGAGGAAACCCACACAAACATAGGAAGAACATGCAGACTCCACACATACTGTGACCCAAGCCGAGAATTGAACCCCGGTCCCTCGCAGTGTGGAGCAGCAATGCTAACCACTGCGCCACCAAGAGGATGTTTCGTCTTGTGGGAAAATCAAGAACTAGAGGCGATTGTTTAAAAGTAAGAGGTCATCCATTTAAGTTGGTAAAAAGATGGAATGTATTTTCTCTGGGAGTTGAAAGTCTTTGAAGGTCTCCTGAAAAAGATAGTGAATAAAGGAGCTTTTAGAGAATGTTTTAAGGCAGTAGAGGATAGATTCTTGGTTAGCAAGGGGAGTGGGGGATGGGGGGAGGTGAGAGGTTACCAGGAATAGGCAGGATGCAGATTTGAAGCTACTATCAGATCATCCATGATCATATTAAAGAGTAGAGCAAGCTCAAAGGGCCAAACGACCAACTTCTCTCTTCTGCTGCATGCTCATAAGCTCAGCTTTTATCACAAGAGCTGCTCACGTTGATCTTGGTGTCTCTTGTGGTCTTAGTTATCTATATTTTCTATACCTGAGCACTTTGCAGACCTTAATCATATTTCTTCATCGTCTTTTCTGTAATAAAATCAGCTGAGTTCTATGACTTAAAGCAGTAAATCCTATACTTGTTGTTATTGCGGTTGTCTGAACTCTCCAGCATATTAATATCATTTGGAGGCAAGGTGCCAAAACCAGTACATAATATTCCAAACACAGCTTTACCTTTGATCTGTAGCTAGTTTAGAATAACTCTTTTTACCTTGTATGACCTAGTGAGGAATAATGTATTAAAAATATCAGAATTGCACATCTTGCATTGATTGGTTGGCGCTAGATCAGATTCTATTAAAATGAGTCTGTGCAGTCTTTAGAGTATTCCTTGGTTGGTTCCGTGGGGAGTGCAGGAACATCATTAGCTTCTGTTATCTGTAGGCATTTCATTTCTATAAGACATTAGACAGATGAAGGCCATTCAGCCCATAGATTCTGCTCTGCTGCCATTCAATAAGATTATGACTGATCTGATGATTTAACTCAACTCCACTTTCCCCCTTTATCCCCATAACCCTTGATTCCCTTACTGATTAAAAATCTGTCTATCCCAGTCTTGAACGTACTTAATAACCCATCACTCACACCCCTCCGCAGTGAAGAACTCCACAGATTCACCACCCTCAGAGAAGAAATTCCTCCTCACTCTTGTTTTAAATGGGTGACCCCCTGACTCCGAAATGATGCTCTCTGGTCCTAGACTCTCCCACAAGAGAAAACAATCTCTCAACATCGACCCTGTCAAGCTCCATGAGAATCCATTATGTCTCAATAAGGTCGCCTCTCATTCTTCTAAACTCCAGGGAGTACCGGCCCTCAACCTCTCCTTATAAGAAAATTCCTCCATACCCAGGATAAATCAAGTGAACCTTCCTGAGACTATTTCCAATGTCAGTCTGTCTTTCCTTAAATAAGGGAACCAAAACTGTTCACAATATTCCAGCTGTGCCCTAACCAGTGTCTTGTGTCGTTTTCGCAACTGCTTCCTATTTTTATATTCCATTCCTCTGAATTAAAGACCAACATTCCGTTTGCCTTCCCTATTATCTACTGAACTTGTATGCTAGCTTTTTGTGATTGGTGCGTGGGGTCCCATAAATCTCAGTGTGCTGCAGCTTTCTGTAATCTTTCTCCATTTAAATAACACTCAGCTCCTTTATCCTTGTTGCCAAAGTGCTTGACATTTTTCTACATTATATTCCATCTGCCAAGTATTTGCCCATTCACTTAACCTATATCTATTGCTCTGTGGACTCTCTAGGTCACCCTCACCTCTATTCATACACATTTCATCAACTATTAGTACATTCATTTCCCTCAGCCTGGTTCTGTGGACCCCGAGGTGGATGGTCAAGGGGGGGTTAGATCAAGTGCCTGTGTGCCCCTCTACCACTGCCAGGCTGCAGGGGGAGGGTTCCCCAAGGTTCCTGGTGGTTGAGTGGGCTCAGGCTGGGGGAAAGCCATTGGCACCAGCACTCTCCCCTGGGATGGGGGTCTCGTGGCTGGTTTGCCCCTTCTAGCCTTGGGAGAGATGTTCAATTTCAGAATGGTAAATTCAGAAACAAAAACAGAAAATGCTGGAAAGTCTCAGTAGGTCAGACAACAAGTCAGGAGAAAGAATAGAACCAATTATACCCAATATACCCTTCGTAAGAGCTCAGATAGTATCACTAGATACATTGACGACATTTCCTTCCTTTGGACTCATGGTGAACAATCACTGAAACAACTATATGATAACATCAACAAGTTCCATCCCACCATCAGACTCATCATGGACTACTCTCCGAAATTGATTGCATTCTTGAACATACGCATCTCCATCCAGGACGATCACCTCAGCACTTCACTGTACTGCAAGCCCACAAATAACCTCACGATGCTCCACTTCTCCAGCTTCCACCCTAAACACATTAAAGAAGCCATCCCCTATGGACAAGCCCTGCGTATACACAGGATCTGCTCAGATGAGGAGGATCTCAACAGACACCTCCAGACGCTGAAAGATGCCCTCATAAGAACAGGATATGGCGCCTGACTCATAGATTGACAGTTCCAATGCGCCACAGCGAAAAACCAGCTGACCTCCTCAGAAGACAAACACGGGACACGGCAACAGAGTATTCTTCGTTGTCCAGGACTTCCCCTGAGCGGAGAAGCTACGACATCTTCTCTGAGGCCTTCAACATATCATTGATGAAGACGAACATCTCACCAAGGCTATCCCCACACCCCCACTTCTTGCCTTCAAACAACCGCACAACCTCAAACAGACCATTGTCCGCAGCAAACTACCCAGCCTTCAGGAGAACAGTGACCACAATACCACACAACCCTGACACAACAACTTCTGCAAGATGTGCCAGATCATTAACACGGATGCCATTATCTCACGTGAGAACACCATCCACCAGGTACACGGTACATACACTTGCAACTCGGTCAACATTGTCTACCTGATACGCTGCAGGAAAGGGTGTCCCGAGGCATGGTACATTGGGGAGACCATGCAAACACTACAACAACGGATGATTGAATACCACGCGACCATCACAAGGCAAAAGTGTTCTCTCCCTGTTGGGGAACATTCAGTGGTCACGGGCATTCGGCTTCTGACCTTTGGGTAAGCATCCTCCAAGGCAGCCTTCACAACACACAACAGCGCAGAGACTGATAGCCAAGTTCCACACACATGAGGACAACTTCAACCGGGATCTTGGGTTCGCGTCACACTATCTGTAACATCCACAACTTGCTTGGGCTTGCAAAATCTCACTCTAACTATCCCAGATGGAGACAATACACATCTCTTTAACCTGTGCTTAACCCTCGCTCCACTCGCATTGTCTGTACCTTTAAGACTTGATTACCTGTAAAGACTCACACTCCATTCATTATTTTGTAAATTGAGCTTCTGTTTTTATATGCCCTGTTCGTGAACTGAAATCTCACTCAGCTGACGAAGGAGCAGCGAGCACTCCAAAAGCTAGTGGCTTTTGCTATCACATAAACCTGTTGGACTTTAACCTGGTGTTGTGAGACTCCTTGCTAAAGGTCAGCCAGCACAAGAAATACTGCTACGTATATATGCTGCTATAAATATGTGCTGCTACAGATATATACTGCTGCATATACACACTGATACAGACATATACTGCTACAGATAAACACTGCTGCATATACACACCGATACAGATATATACTGCTACAGATAAACACTGCTGCATATACACACTGATACAGATATATGCTGCTACAGATAAACACTGCTGCATATATACACTGATACAGATATATACTGCTACAGATAAACACTGCTGCATATACACACTGATACAGATATATACTGCTACAGATAAACACTGCTGCATATACACACTGATACAGATATATGCTGCTACAGATAAACACTGCTGCATATACACACTGATACAGATATATGCTGCTACAGATAAACACTGCTGCATATACACACTGATACAGATATATGCTGCTACAGATAAACACTGCTGCATATACACACTGATACAGATATATGCTGCTACAGATAAACACTGCTGCATATACACACTGATACAGATATATACTGCTATAGGTAAACATTGCTGCACGTACACACTGATACAGATATATACTGCTGCATATACAGACTGATAGATATCCTCTTGACATGAAAACCAACATACAATCTGCCTTCTTTATTTCCTGCTGTACTTGTGCACTTACAGCGACTGATGCACAAGGTCTACAAGGTCTCACTGAGTATCCACCTTTCTCAATTTTCATCCATTCAAATAATAATCTGTCTTCATATTATTGTTACCAAAGTGGATAACCTCACATTTATTCACATTATACTGCGTCTGCCATGCTGATATCCACACATCCACCCTGTCCAAATCACGCTGAAGCATCTCTGTATCCTCCTCACAGCTCACCCTCCCACCCAACTTTATAGCATCTGAAAATTTGGAGATAATACATTCAATTCCCTCCTTCAAATTATTAATATATAATGTGAACAATTGGGATCCTTGCATAGATCTCTGCGGAAATCCACTAGTCACTGGCTGCCAATCTGAAAAAGATCCAATTATGCCAACTCTTTGCTTCCTATCCATCTCAAGATTTTACCTGCAATGGCGATGAGTTAGGATATAGCTGGCTGAGGGTTGGATCAGCTCACCTTGATGGGGGATGCAAGGTGAAGGTTTTAGGAGTGAGAGAGGCTGGTGGTGTGGGTGAGGGATAGCAGGGGCAGCCAGTGAAGACTTATGTAGTCAAGTCTGGAGGTAACAAAGGCGCAGGAAAGGGTGTCAGCAGCAGTTGGGTATATGTGTACAGTCGGAGTACTGGATGCAATGTTTAATAATGTAGTGCTGAATGATGGCAATGCAAAAATTAGTTTGAACCATTTTCCATTAAACATCTTTGCCACTAATAAAGCAACCAGTGTTTCCTCCCAATCTTACTGAGTTAGCAAATTAATAAAGAATCACTGTGCTTCTTCCTGATATAAATTTGAAACAAAATGGATGAAGAGTGGACCGGTTATCCTTCATCACAACGACACTTCTCAGCATAATGACAGACTGAGTTCATTGCCTCCAGCAATCAATATACAATCTCCTCGGCACTAAAACCCTGTTTACTTGGAAATTTCCCAGAATATGAATAATGAGCAGTTTATCTGAAGGAGAGGCATAATTTTCATACAACACAAATAGATCATAAAATGTGATAAAGCACCTTCATTTTGTCAATTCAAAGAGTGAGTACAGGCATATTCTCCACCTTCCCCACTCCACCAATACACACACACACACACACACACACACACCCCTCTCCAAAACTCTCCTATGGCTCCTCAATTCCTCAATAGGGGACACAGCCTCAAGATAAAGGGGGGGGGGCGGTTTAGAACGGAGTTGAGGAGGAACTTCTTCACTCAGAGTGGTGAATCTCTGGAATTCTCTGCCCGTTGAAGTGGTGGAGGCTGCCTCGCTAAATATTTTTAAGACGTGGGTTGATGGGTTTTTGATAAGAGAGGGGATTAAGGGTTATGGGGAGAGGGCGGGAATGTGGAACTGAGCAGCAACAGATCAGCCATGATCTTATTGAATGGCGGGGCAGGCTCGGAGGGCTAGATGGCCTACTCCTGCTCCTATTTCTTATGTTCTTACGTTCTAATTCGGGCCTCAATATTTAATTTTCATTGACAGTCAGAGCCCTTCCCGAGCAAACAATGGATTTCCCAGAACCGAAAATTTTATCTAGATGGGTTAAGGGTGCTATTAACATTGACTAAGAATAAGTGAGGGAAAAAAGGTGAACGTGCTAGAGTTCTCAATCTCACTATTGCACACTGCCATACCCCCTTCCAGTAAGAAGTCTGACAACACCAGGTTTAAGTCCAACCGATTTATCTGATAGTAAACTTGCGAGTTTTCCAGGTTTGCCCCTTCATCAGGTGAATGGAGAGTTCTGGCTTCAGACAGAGCGTATAACAGCACAGACAGTTTACAGGTTACTGATTAGAATGCGAATCTTTATACCTAACCTTCTGTTCAAGTCTTAAAGTGGCCGACAATTGCAGTGGAAGGAGAATTAAGCCCAGGTTAAAGAGATGTGTCTTGTTTCCAGACAGCACAGTAAGTACCCCCTTCCAAGTAGACACTGGGGAGTTCCCCTCTAATTCTTTAAATAGTGTTACCTGAGGCCTCAGTGTAGTATCTCATTCAATAAACAGTGCTCTCTCAGGTGATGCACTGAGTGGCATCATCATTCTTGGGCTCCGACGTGTGGAGTGGAACAACAGGCTGTTTAATTCCAAGGCAAAGTGATACCCAACTTCCCCCACCTCCACCCCACAACTCCCCCCTACTCCCCCGAGCCACACTGGAAAGATTCTCTCTGAGTTTAATGGAGAGCAGTCCTATTCTGCGAGTTCAATGTTAATATTCGAGTGTCAAGAAAATACAGACTAGAGTTGCCACTGCACTGTGTCTGTCCTGGCACCTCCTCACATGTGCTTTTGCAAAATAAACTGGCTCTCACTCACAGCAGGTTATCCCTTTGTTGACGGAATCACAAACCAGACTGCAAACAGTTCACCCTGCTCAGAATCTAGCACATGTCCTGACAGTTTACCTAGTCTGCTGATTGTTAGGCCCAGCAGATATCAGATTGCTCACAAGGCCCTGTCACCGGCTTGTGAAATTCCCAGGAGTGTTACACCTGCTGGCAGTTTACAATCTGAAAAGAGATTTGAATAGGCCCCTGTCTCTCAGCTTCCGCAGCGAGAATGCAGTGCAGAAGATAAAATCGCAGCTTTTTTTTTTGAAGTGATCATGAATTTGAAATTACCTTTCACTTGTAAGACATGGATTTAAATTCCGTTCCAGTGTGCTCGAAGGGAAATAAAATCGGTTCAGTTTATGTGAGTGTCATTGATTTGTCGTTGTACAGTTCTGAACATCAGTGCGCCAACAGCATGGATATGATTTTTAAAAATCCGTTTACAGGATGTGGGCATCATTGGCCAGACTAGCATTTATTGCCCATCCCAAAGTGTCCTGGAGAAGGTGGTGATGAGCTACCCTCCTGAACAGCCGTAGTCCCGTGGTGTGTGGGACCAGGTAAATTGTGATTGGGCAGAACACAACAAATTACAATAAACATCAGATAGCAACCAAGGCAAATCCCACAGATTTCTCAATAACCCACCCGGATGTTAGTCAGCTCCACAATCCTGCTCAAATGCTGTCTCCTGCCCGAGGATTTGCAATTCTTCACTCTTGAAAACCTAGCCCTGGAATTCTCTCCAGAAGTTGTTCCCACTCAGACTGCCTCACCAACTAATCGCCTCCCAGAGATTCAACCACATCTCTGAACCACAGATCTCCGAA
Organism: Carcharhinus amblyrhynchos; assembly: GCF_965287045.1. NCBI lineage: Eukaryota > Metazoa > Chordata > Chondrichthyes > Carcharhiniformes > Carcharhinidae > Carcharhinus > Carcharhinus amblyrhynchos. The sequence goes on along the minus strand of NC_137336.1, from coordinate 3,487,049 downwards.
GGCGGAAAGCCATGTTAGTAGGGCAGAAAAGAAGGCAGATGGGATACTTGCCTTTATCAATCAAGGCATAGATTACAAAAGCAGGGAAGTCATGTCGGAGTTGTAAAGAGCTTTAGCGAGGCCACAGCTAGAGCACTGTGTGCGATTCTGGTCGCCACTTTATCAGAAAGATGCAATTGCACTGGAAGAGGTGCAAAAGAGACTCACCAGGATGCTGCCTGGGACAGAACATTTAAGCTATGAAGAGAGGTTGGATAGGTTTGGGTTGTTTTCATTGGACTAGAGAAACTGGGTTGTGGGGTGTAGGAGAGGGACAACTTGATTGAGGTGTACAAGATTATGAGACATGGACAGACTGGATAAGGATGATGTGGAGATGCCAGCATTAGACAGGGATAGGCACAGTAAGTAGTCTCACATCACCAGTCCAACTGGTTTATTTGGTAGTATAAGTTTCATCAGCTAAGTGGAGAATTGGGTTCACAAACAGGACATATATAGACATAAACTCAATTACAAGATAATGGCTGGAATGTGAGTCTTAACAAGTAATCAAGTCTTTACAGGTGCAGATAATGTGAGTGCAGAGAGGGTTGAGCAGAGGTTAAAGAGGTGTGAATTGTCTCAAGTCAGGACCGTTAGTGAGATTTTGCAAGCTCAGACAAGTCGTGGGGGCTATAGATAGTGTGACATGAACCAAGATCCCAGTTGAAGCTGTCCTCATGTCAAGTTCTTGGATCTTGTGTTCATGTCACACTATCTGTAACCCCCGCGACTTGCCTGGGCTTGCAAAATCTCACTAACTGTCCTGACCTGAGACAATTCACACCTCTTTAACCTCTGCTCAACCCTCTCTCCACTCATATTGTTTGCACCTGTAAAGACCTGATTACCTGTTAAGACTTGTATTATCTTGTAATTGAGTTTGTGTCTATATATGTCCCATTTGTGAACCTAACCCTTCCTTTCCCTGCTGAAGGGGTAGGGCCCTGAAAGCTTATGCTACCTGTTGGTCTTTAACCTGTTGTTGTGAGACTTCTTAGAGTGGATAAAGAGTGGCTGTTCCCCTTAGTTGAAGGGTCAGTCATGAGGGGACATACCTCAGGGTCAGGGTGAGGGGGTTTGGTTGGGGGGAGGAGGTGTGAGGAAAGAATTTTTTTATCCAGAAGGTGTTTATGGTCTGGAATGTGCTGCCTGAGATGGTGGTCAAGGCAGGTTACCTCATATTTTTTGAAAAAGCATCTGGATGAGTACTTTGCACAAATAACATTCAGGGCTCTGGCCCAAGTGAGAGCAGATGGAGTTAGGTGGGAGTTTATGTGTTTCTAATGTGTTGGTGTGGACTTGATAGGCTGGAGGACCTCTTCTACAATGTATGATTCAATGATCTGCTGAGGCTATGTTTCCCTGGATTGCTCAGTCTGCACTCCAGCAATAGCTCACAGACACTCCAGTTCTTGAGTCATAATGAGTGAAACATTGCTGCTCTGAAGGGTTCCCTTTGCCCCAAAGGCTTGTAGCACAGAGTTATCAGCCTTTGGCTACCTTTGCAGCTCTCTAGGGGTTTCACCTGAGCCCTCGCCGCTTGGAGCCTGTCAACCATAACATCCCTACTGCCTGGAGCCTTTACTCCCCTCTCTGAACAGACAGTTCAGATAAAGTCATAGAGGTTTACAGCATGGAAACAGGCCCTTTGGCCCAACTTATCCATGCCATTTTTTTTTAAAACCCTAAACTAGTCCCAATTGGCCACATTTGGCCCATATCCCTCCATACCCATCTTATCCATGTAACTACTTAAATGCTTTTTAAAAGACAAAATTGTACCTGCCTATACTACTACCTTGGGCAGCGTGTTCCAGACGTTCACCACCTTCTGTGTGGGGGAAAAAATTACCCCTCTGGACACTTCTGTATCTCTCTGAAGGGAGATTTAGAAAATCAGAAACTCAAAAAGACTTGGGAATCCTTGTTCAAAATTCTCTTGGGGTTAACATACAGGTTCAGTCAGTAGGTAGGAAGGCAATGCAATGTTAGCATTCATGTCGAGAGGGCTAGAATACAAGAGCAGGGATGTACTTCTGAGGCTGTATAAGGCTCTGGTCAGACCCCATTTGGAGTATTGTGAGCAGTTTTGGACTCCATATCTAAGGAAGGCCTTGGAAAGTGTCCAGAGGAGGTTCACAAGAATGATCCCTGAAATGAAGAGCTTGTTGTATGAAGAATGGTGGGGTACTGTAGGTCTGTAATCATTGGATTTTAGAAGGATGAGGAGAGACCTTATTGCAACTTTTACAAGATACTGCAAGGCCTGGATAGAGTGGACATGGAGAGGATGTTTCCACTAGTAGGAAAAACTAGAATCGGAGGGCATAACCTCAGGCTAAAGGGATGAACCTTTAAAACAGATGAGGAGAAATTTCTTCAGCTAGAGAGTGGTGAATCTATACAAGTCTCTGCTGCAGGAGGCTGGGTCATTGAGTGTCTTCAAGACAGATAAATTCTTCTTTGATTGATAAGGTGGTCAGGGGTTATGGGAAAAGGCAGGAAAATGAGGATGAGAAAAATATCAGCCATGATTGAATGACGGAGCAGACTCGATGGGCCGAGTGGCCTAATTCTGCTCCTGTGCCTGATGGTTTTATGGCCTTTAAAGACCAAGGCAGAGACACCAGAACAGCACGGCAATGTGGGTAAAGGCAAACGGAGTGAGACAGGAAGGGACAGAGTTTAACAAAAAATTTGCATCAGCAAACAAGGTCATTGCAGGGAATACAAGTAGAAAAATTAAATCAAAGCCATAAGCGTAGCCAAGGGTCATGTGTGAAAGAGGGGACTCTCAATGTTGAAATGGTGGCATGAGCTTGTTGGGCCGAAAGGCCTGTTTCCTGTGTTGTTCTTTGTTCAAAGGCTCCTTATCTGAATGCATGAAGTCCATGCAATAAGATAGACAAATTATTTGCGCAAATGGAAGTAAATCATTTTGACCTAATCATGGTTACAGAAACATGGACCTGAATTTTCCGGGTGGTGAATGCTGGGTACTTGCCGTCCTGAGATTTGGCACGTAACTCATCTCTGCCAACTCTGACAGGCCCATTGTCATTCCACATTCAATCAAGCTCTGATTGGCAATAAGCAGGACTTCCATCTGATCAATCCATCCGATTGGCCAATAACTCTCCAGCCCCCTCCAGGCACAGCACCAGAAGAGGTACTGCAGCACCCAGTCTTGGCCTAAAATTGGACAAACGTATGGATGATACTGGAATAGTGTACATTAGATGGGCTTTAGATTGGTTTCACAGGTCAGCATAACATCGAGGGCCTATATTGTGCTGTAATGTTCAATGTAAATCCTGGTGCTGCTCTTGAGCTAAGCTCTGGGGTTGTGAGGGTGGGGGATGCTCTGGCAGAGATGAAGATGTTCAGTGGGGGAGGGAGGACCTCAGCAGCAGAGTACAGGCAATCGGGAGGGAAGACTAGAGCAAGGGGCTCAAGGGACCCAAATCCAAAGGGGCCTTTGAAATGAGGTACCTCGCCCAATTCCTGCCCAAGGTGGTTCACTGGTTTTTGTTCAGTTTTCCACCCTGTCCTGACCTGTGTTCCTCCAGAATAAAAATTGGCTATAAAGTGACGACTCAAGGGCCTTAATTGGGGACAGGGCAGGTTTCCCACTGAAGCCTTGTCACCCCTCCATGAAATTGCATCTGGGTTGGGTGGATGGGATCCTAGAGGGAATCCCATTCCATCAGGGGCAGTATAAAATTTGGCTATGGTTACAAGGTGATGATGGCAAGGGAGAACGTGAAAGGAAGGTCTTTAACATTGATTTAAGTTGGCGCACCCTGCATCTTTACACTCCGCACCTCACAATGATGGTGTAAGAGATGTCTCTGCTCCCCCCACCCCGCCCCCCCGACCTGATCCTTCCCCAGCTACCTGCCTCACCACTCTGTTTTAAAATGCAAAGTGTGTGAAGACCTGGATGGAGAAACCTGGTAAAAAGTCTGACAACACCAGGTTTTAGTCCAACCTATTTATTTGATAATATACTCACAAGCTTTCGAGGGACACCCTCTTCGTCAGGTGAATGGAGAGTTCACCTGACGAAGAGGGTGTCCCTCGAAAGCTTGTGAGTATATTATCAAATAAATAGGTTGGACTAAAACCTGGTGTTGTCAGACTTTTTACTGTGTTTACGCCAGTCCAACGCCGGCATACCCACATCATGGAGAAACCTGACCATTTTCCTGGGGAGAGAAACAATGGTGAAACTGTCAGGCTTTGCCTGTGGCTGGGATTCTCCAGTCCCGCTGTAGTGAATGGAGTTTTGGTTGAATGCCAAATTCTCTGTTCTCACTGGCAGCGGTAGCAGCAAACATTACTGGAGAATTCTGGCTACTGCCATTCTCTGGGAAAATTCTGCCTTGCGTGTGTGTGTGTGTTCATAAGTAGGCTTACATTAAATGAATTTACTGTGAAAATTCCATAGTCGCCACACTCCAGTGCTTGTTCAGGTTACACTGAGGGAGAATTTAGTACGGTCAATGCACCTAACCAGCGTATCTTTCAGACTGTGGGAGAAAACTGGAGCACCCGGAGGAAACCCATGCAGACATGGGGAGAAAGTGCAAACTCCACACAGACGATCATCCAAGCGGGGAATTGAACCCAGGTCCCTGGTGCTGTGAGGCAGCAGTGCTAATTATTGTGCCACTAAGTGTGTGCCTGTGCGCGGTGCGTGAGTTTGTGCACACGAGTGTGTGTGTGTGTGAGAGTCTATGAGAAAGTATGCAAGTGTGTGTATAGGAATGGTGTCATTCCAGACAGTCAATTGCAGTGTATGCGAGCGCTGGCTACGTTCTGTCTGAGCTCATCTGCTCATTTTGCGAACAGATGTAAATTAACACAAAGACAAGCTCAAACTTTTCTGCTGTAATGAATGATCAGTGGTGGCCTCGGGGGATTCCTGTGTAATTCCAACAAGTTCCCAGCACAGCTGATTTGCTGAGACACAATGCTGTATTAGAGAGCAGTCTGAAAGTGGATCCTCTGTTTGTGATTTCAAAAATGCACTGGAAATGAAATGTTGAAGGGAAATCAGTTCTGATTTGGATCTTGCACTAGGCTCAGTATTGGATCACTGAGTGTTTTTTCAGCTTTGACTTCTCAGAGTCGGGATTTACTCAGACCAATAAATATCTCTAAATTAACAAAAGCCAGAACAGCTGCCCTCTTCAGAGTTAAAATCAGCGCTGTTGCTCCTCCACTCTCTTATTCCCTCTCAAAACTTCCCTCTCATAATCTCTCGACTATCCAATCCAATCCCCAAAAGCAGAGGCCACCTCCTGCAGCTTAGGCCTGTGAGTGGCAGATACTCACAGTACAAGAGTCCACAGCTCTGGACAGCAGGCTGTTCTATCACATTACCTCCCTGACTTTTACTCTCACTGCCTGCCAGCACATGCCTGTCTCTAGATCTCCCTCTGCGAGGACAGCTGTAACCTGCCCAAAGCTGGCCTGAATCAACTGTCTCAGGAAGGAGTGGAGAAATCAAACCTCGGACTGTCAGGGGGTCATGCCGAGGTATCCAGGGACGTTACAATTACACTTTCCATCCCGTGGAACTGGGCTTCCATCTTGACCTGCAGATAAAAACAACTGCTGCAAATGGATTCAATTGAAAGAATAACACCGATATATCTGCACCCTGATTCTGGTATCTGCAGCATCCCAGTTTTCAATCGTATCACCATTGGTGGCTCTGTCTCCAGCTGCCTGGGTTTTAAACTCCGAAATTCCCTCTCTAATACACTCAGTCTCATATTGTTCTTTCAAAGCACTTCTTAAAACTTCAAACACTGCTCTTTGATAAAGCTTTACCCATCTCCCCTCGTACCGCCTCTTGTGTCGAGCGTTGCTTTATAAGCACCCTGGGGTGCTACAGAAAGTGAAGCTGTTGTTGTAATGGAATAGATGGATTGCGCTAAGTACACATTGAAACAAGCAATCCCCGGCAACTTAGAATCATAGAATTCCCACAGTGCAGCAGAGGCCATTCAGTCCATCGAGTCTGCACTGACTCTCTGGCAGAGTTTCTGAGCCAGGCCCTCTCCCCCACCCTATCCCCAGATATTTCCCATGGCTAATCCATCTAACCTTGAAATCTTGGGACCCTAAGGGACAATTTAGTCAGGCTAATCCACCTAATCTGCACATCTTTGGACTGTGGAAGGAAACTATCGCCTGGAGGAAATTCACGGAAATTAGGAAGAATGTGCAAACTCCACACAGATAGTGACCCAAGGCCGGAATTGAACCCGGATCCCTGGCACTCTGAGACAGCAGTGCTAACCACTGTGCTACTGTGCCGTCCGAACGTAAGCTTATAAGTTTTGCCAACATGTTACAAGGGAATGAAATCCATGGAGTTGGTACAAGCTTCAGATCAAATCCTATCTTGTCACTTACCTTTGAGAATGAAATATATACAATGACATATAATTGAAAGCACACGTGCTAACCTTTCTGAACGTGTTGTAGTTTATGTTCCAAGCAAGCTTCCTCACTGTTCCCCATCTAATCTCACCAAAAAATCATGTTGGCAGGTGCCAAATTGTGATGATACAAATAAAACAAGTTACCATAATTCTTAACATAGTTACAGTCAATCATTAAAATAAGAAAAAGGATTGCACAATTATCAAGACCTGATTATCCAAATATGTTACAAAATATAGTCTCCGTATCAGCAAATGCCTCGATACTTTCTCTCGAATGTGTCTATTGAGCTTCAAGAGAAACATATAGATATCTAGTGGGATTTGAAATTTTATCCTCTACATGTTCAGAGCATTTCCAGCTTCATTGTGTCAGAAACCAATTCTCAAGACACGAGAGAGGCCAGTCAGCCTAAAATGACTTTCACGCTGTCTTAGGTTGTGATCTCAGAATGATTTGTGTTTGTCGTTCCAACACAAAAAGAGAGATCGGTGGGAAAGAGGCCACTTCCTTCGATCCTGTGTCTGAATAGCTCATTGTGTTAATACCCAAGACAAATACCGCATCTGTATTGGGCCGTGACGACCTCTGCACATCCCCACCCATGCAAGATCCTGCCTTAATGGACTATAGGCACTTAATAGCTCTGATGTTTGAAGTGTAACCTCGCCCAGTGGACCTCACTGAAAGTGTGTTCTTATCTTGTGTGTTTGCTCAAGGAGCCGGAGAGATCACTGGCTGGTACTGTGATTGCCAAACAGTCCCCACCTTGCCTTCAAACAAGCACTAACTTATTCTGCACACTGAATTCTAGAAAGCTCCCTTGTCTGTACCAGAGATATCATGCAGTGAGTACAGAGTAACACTCAGTTTTCATTTCTCTGTTTGGCATTTTGATTTCTTTGCCAATTCATTTTTTAATGTTTCTTTCCTTCTGTTTTTCATTTGGCTGCTAACTCAGATAATATTCTGGGGACCCAGGTTTGAATTCTGCCACGGTAGAATTTGAATTCAATAAAAAACTCTCTGGAATTAAGGATCAACTGATGACTGGGAAATCATTGTTGATTATTGGAAAAACTCATCTGGTTCACTAATGTCCTTTAGGGAAGGAAATCCACTGTCCTTACCTGGTCTGGCCCACATGTGACTCCAGAGCCACAGCAGTGTGGTTGACTCGTAATTGTCTCCAAGGGCAACTAGGGATGGTCATTAAATGCTAGCCAACCTGAGATGCCCACATCCCATGAAAAAATACAGCTATTTTTGCCAGGATTCAGCTCTGCAATTGTCTCATTTAACCTTGAGCTGTTTGATACTCTCACACAGTTTAAAATTTAGCACAAGATGATAATAATTTCTTTCTCTCAGAGGATAAAAAATCTTTGAAACACTCCAGGGAGGCAGGGTCATTGAATATTTTCAGTGCACAGATACATAGATTTTTGACCAACAAGGGTTGGAAGGAGGTAGAGTTGAGGCCACAATCAGATCAGCCATGACCCTATTGAATGGCAGAGCAGGTTTGAGGAGCCGAATGGTCTAGTGCTGCTCCGATGTAACTCTGGAAAATTCCCCTTCAAAATCCTTGGCAGTCAAAATTGGTTCAAAAGACCATATAAACCATAAAGGTCTCAATGCAGGACCTCAATGTGGAGGTGCCGGTGTTGGACTGGGGTAGACACAATAAGTAGTCTCGCAACACCAGGTTAAAGTCCAAGCTCATGCTACCAAATAAACCTGTTGGACTTTAACCTGGTGTTGTGACCCTGTGCATGACCTCAGTATTCACTTAGTGATCCTTTGTATTCATGTACTTGGAAACAAGAATCTTTAAGTAAATATTCTAAAATTTTTTTTGAGTAATTTACAAGGCAGTTTTGGAAGTTTCACTTGAATATCATGGAACAAAATATATGTCATTGTTAATGATGGGTAAAAATTCATATCCATTGGATCTGTCACTGAGCATGGTCAAACAACCTTGCTCAAAAACAAGCCAAGGAAACACTTGCTGGATTTATGTAATGAGCTACTGGGTGATATAAGTTTGAGGATTTATCCTCATGGATTACTGAGTCCGTGTATGGACCGGTTGTCCAAGGCACACAAAGGTGATGTCCCTTTACAGCCTGTCTTATCTGGTTCTACACAGCAAGAATTGGCCACATTATTGGGCCACTTATGACACCAGTTTTGAGTAAATTATTCATGTACTTGGTGGAGAATTCCTTCACATTTGAAAAGACCATACGGAATTTGCATATCGGTAACAATGCTGTGTTCATGTGCTCGTGTGGCCTCATGAACCTGTTCACCAATGCACCATCAATGAAGCCATAGATATTTGTGCCACAGCTCTATATCATTGTAATCTTGAAAGCCGCCATACTTCCAATCAGCATTCACCGAACTTACAAACTCAGCAACTCACACAGTTGAGTTCCTTTTTAACAACACAATGTATGTCCAAATCAATGGTGTTGTCATGGAATCTCCTCTAAGCTCAGCTATTGTAAAGTCCAACAGGGTTATTTGGTATCGCCAGCTTTTGGAGTGCTGCTCCTTCATTAGACTCACCTGATGAAGGAGCAGTGCTCCAAAAGCTTGTGATACCAAATAACCCCATTGGATTTTAACCTGATGCTATGAGAATTTTTACTGTGCCCACTCCAGTCCAAGACCAGCAACTCTACCTCATAGTTTTTGTAACTGCCTTTGTTGCGTTCCACGAGAAATACATCTCCAATGGAATAACATGAAACTTCTCAAATCTCGCATATTTCCAATGTCATAGAGTCCTAACACCTTCCACACACCTGATGAAGGAGCGCCATTTCCGAAAGTTGTGAGATTACTATCAAATAAACTGGTTGGACTCTAACCTGGTGTTGTGAGACTTCTTACTGTGCAAAAGGAGGCCATTCAGCCCACAGAGTCTGAAACGACAGCAATCCCATCCAGGCCCTATCCCCGTACCCCACATATTTACCCTAGGCAATTCACCTGACACTAAGGGGTAATTTACCGTGGCCAATTGACCTAACTCGCACATCTTTGGAGTGTGGGAGAAAACTGGAGCACCCAGAGGAAACCCACACAGACACGGGGAGAATGTGCAGACTCCACACAGACAGTGACCAGAGGCCAGAATTAAAACCGGGTCCCTGGAGCTGTGAGGCAGCAGTGCTAACCATTGTGCCACTGTGCTGCCACATTATACATAGATGACACATTTTACTGTGTTTGAATCCACAGCTGATGTGAGAATTCGCTGATTTATCTGAGTGGGCTCCATCCTGTGCTCACCTTTGGAATGGAGCAGTCAAATCATTGCCCTTTTTCTTGATATCCTAACTGAGAAGTTGAGTTTTCTGCTTAGAATTACAGAATCCCTACAGTGCAGAAAGAGGCCATTCAGCCCATAGAGTTGGCAATGACAGCAATCCTACCCAGGCCCTATTCCCATAACCCCACATATTTACCCTGCTAATCCCCCTGACAGTAGGGTCAATTTAGCATGGCTAATCAACTTAACCCACACATCCTGGGACTGTGGGAGGAAACTGGAGCACCCAAAGGATATCCATGCAGACATGGGGAGAATGTGCAAACTCCACACTGATAGGGATCCGAGGCCGGAATTGTACCCGGGTCCCTGGTGCTGTGAGGCAGCAGTGCTAACCACAGTGCCAGCCACTACTTCTGTCTTCCAGAGCCCATCTTCACTGGTTAATAAATATGTTGGGTTTCTTAAGAGTTCTACACACTCTAAGATTGGTCTTAATATCAACTGTGTAAATAGAGCTTGAGCTTTTCCTCATCATACAAGCTTGGTGCTGGAGTATAGTGCATCAAAGCTGTTATTCGGGATAAAGAACATAAGAACATAAGAAATAGGAGCAGGAGTAGGCCATCCAGCCCTTCGAGCCTGCCCCGCCATTCAATAAGATCATGGCTGATCTGTCACTGCTCAGTTCCACTTTCCCGCCCTCTCCCCATAACCCTTAATCCCCTCTCCTATCAAAAACCCATCAACCCGCGTCTTAAAAATATTTAACGAGGCAGCCTCCACCACTTCAACGGGCAGAGAATTCCAGAGATTCACCACCCTTTGAGTGAAGAAGTTCCTCCTCAACTCCGTTCTAAACCGCCCCCCTTTTATCTTGAGGCTGTGCCCCCTAGTCCTACTGTCTTTTTTGAGCAGGAAGAGTCTTTCCACCTCTATCCTATCCATCCCATTCATCATCTTATACGTCTCAATGAGATCTCCCCTCATTCTTCTAAACTCTAACGAGTACAAGCCCAGTTTATTCAGCCTCTCCTCATAGTTCAACCCCCTCAACTCCGGTATCAGCCTAGTAAACCTCCTCTGCACTCCCTCCAAGGCCAAAATATCTTTGCGCAGGTGCGGCGCCCAAAAATGCACACAGTACTCCAGTTGCGGCCTCACCAATGCCCTATACAGCTGCAGCAAGACCTCCCTACTTTTATATTCAATCCCCCTCGCTATGAAGGCCAGCATCCCATTCGCCTTCCTGACCACCTGTTGCACCTGCAAGCTGGGTTTTTGCGACTCATGCACAAGGACCCCGAGGTCCCTCTGCACCGTCGCCTGCTGCAGTTTTTCGCCCCGTAAGTAATAGTCCTTCCTACCATTCTTCCTACCAAAGTGTACCACCTCACACTTGCCAACATTAAATTCCATTTGCCATTTCCTGGCCCATTCGCCCAGCCTATCTAGATCCTTCTGCAGACTCTCCACACCCTCCGCACAATTTGCCGTTCCCCCAATCTTGGTGTCATCAGCAAATTTCGACACCCTACACTCGGTTCCCTCCTCCAGATCATCTATATAAATGGTAAAAAGCTGAGGCCCCAGCACCGACCCCTGGGGCACTCCACTAGTCACCATCCGCCAATCTGAATAGCACTCGTTGACCCCCACTCTCTGCCTCCTATTTGACAACCAATCCTCTATCCACGCTAACACCCTACCCCCAACTCCATGTCCCTCGACCTTCTGCAATAACCTCTTGTGAGGCACTTTGTCAAACGCCTTCTGAAAATCTAGAAAGACCACATCCACCGGCTCTCCTCTATCCACCGCCCTAGACACATCCTCATAGAACTCCAGTAAATTTGTCAGACACGACTTCCCTTTAATGAAACCGTGCTGCGTCTGCTCTATCAAGCAATTCCCTTCAAGATGCCTCGCAATTTCCTCCTTAATGACAGATTTTAACATTTTACCTACCACAGACGTTAAACTAACCGGCCTATAATTCCCCGCCTTTTGCCTGGCACCCTTCTTAAACAACGGCGTAACATTAGCCGTTTTCCAATCATCCGGCACTTCCCTGGAATCCAGCGACATTTGGAAAATAACCACCAAGGCATCCACTATCACCTCCGCCATTTCTTTCAGAACCCTCGGATGCATTCCATCCGGTCCTGGGGACTTGTCCACAATCAGCCCCCTCCAGTCTGTTGAGCACCGCCTTTCTAGTAACAGTAATGTCATTAAGACCCTCCAGTCCTACCACCTTTCCATCGCTAACACCCGGCAAATTATTCACGTCCTCCTCCGTGAAGACAGAAACAAAAAAGTTATTCAATACCTTAGCCATATCCCCATCCCCTACCACTAGGTCCCCTTTCTCATCCTCTAAAGGACCAACATTCACCCTAGCCAGCCTCTTCCTTTTTATATATTTATAAAAACTCTTGCTATCCTTTTTTATATTAAGTGCTAGCCCAGCTTCATAGTTTCTCCTACCCTTCCTTATCAACTTCTTTGTCAATCTTTGTTGACATTTAAACCTCTCCCAATCCTCTTCTCACCCACTACTCTCAGCTACTCTAAATTCCTCCGCTTTTAGCTTAACACTTTCCTTCACCTCCTTCGTTATCCACGGCTTATTACCTCTCCTCCTACTATCCTTTTTGACCATTGGAATAAATTTCCGTTGAGCACCAAGAAAGATCTCCTTAAAGATCCTCCACTGCTCCTCAACAGACCCTCCCTCCAACGCGCTCTCCCAGTCCACATTCGCCAATTCTTCTCTCATCCTACCGTACTCCCCTCTATTCAAATTAAAGGCTACCCTGACCAGATCATTCCCTGCTGTATAACACACAAACTCCATGAATGAACTTGTGGCCATCACTTCATAGAATCCCTACAGTGCAGAAGGCCATTTGGTCCATCGAGTCTTCACCGACCACAATCCCAAATTTGGCCAGTGAAAATCTCACCACTTATTTCCTTGCCAACTTCTCATGCCTCTCTAGTGCTTTCCGATTTTTGCCATTTAAATACCAAATTTAGGAGCTATCTTATGTTCACATTGCCAGTTATGTAACTGGGGGGGGGTTCCTACAATGTTCAAAGTATGTAACGCTGTAGTGCAGTCAAACTGAAACACAGTTTGTGATTTCCTCCTCCACCACAAAATGTAATTTCATTTCTTCTTCAAAATAACACTGTGTGAACAATTTCTTCAGCACTCACCCTATATCCGTTATATGAGATTGCTAATTAATAATGCATGTGCGTAATAGTGAAACCAAACCACCATCTGAGTGTAACTGCTGAAACTCATTTCACATTGGTTTCCAGTCTGTGCTGCTTTTAAACCTGCTATTTAAAGATCAGGGGATTGTAGAAGAAGAGTGGGGTCATGGTGGCAGTGAGTAACTCCAGAAGAAAGTTAAACAGAGAGGTAAAATGTTGGCCGAGTTTGCAGTCAGAGAAATAAGCTACTTAACAAGTTGCCTTGCAAAGATCCTAGGTAGTGTTTGATCAAAATGCACGCAACAGGAATGCTGGCAGGGTGAAAATTGGACTGTGAAGTCCTTACTTCCCTCCTCGTGTCTCTGTGAAAGTACACAAATTTAGAAATAACTTTTCAAAAGGGAGAAACAGCAAAAAGAATGAAAAATCTGAGGGAACTGCTGTGGTTCAAAGGGTGGAACTCTTGTCTCTGAGTAAGAAGACTACAGGTTCAAATCCTATTAAAGATGTGAATGCAATAGTTGCGCTGATGCGTCAGTGCAGTACCATACTGTGAGTGGCTGTGCAATCTGGATGAAATGTTAACCTAACAGCTCACTCAGTCTCTCGAATGGATATAAAATCTCCCACTAAAATCAACCGAGTTCTCTCTGGTATCGTGGCCAATATTTAGCCTCCTGCACAATCATTTGTCTCATTGCTATTTGCGGGAGCTTGCTGTGTGCGACTTGATGTCGTGTTTCTAACATTCCCACACTTCAAAAAGCTGGTCAGGTCCTAATGGAGATATCTGTTGGATCGGGTCTGCAGCAGGTAGCGAGGGAGCCAACAAGAGGGAAAAACATACTTGACCTCGTCCTCATCAACCCGGCAGCCACAGATGCATCTGTCCATCGCAGTATTGGTAAGAGTGAACACTACACTGTCCTTGTGAGACAAATACCCGTCTTCACAATGGGGATGCCCTCCAACATGTTGGGCAGCACTCTCACCGTGGCTGAATGGGACAGACTTCAAACAGATCTGACAGATCAGACTAGGCAACCATGAGACGTGGTGAGCTATCAATAACAGCAGATACTGGGTGGTTTAAGCTTCTTGAGTGTTGTTGGGGTTGCACCCATCCAGGCAAGTGGTGAGTGATCCATCACACTCCTGACTTGTGCTTCGCAGATGGTGGATAGTCATTGGGAACTCAGTAGATGAGTTACTGACTGCAGATTTCCTAGCCTCTGACTTGCTCTTATCATAGAATCCCTACAGTACAGAAAGAGGCCATTCGGCCCATCGAGTCTGCGCCGACCACAATCCCACCCAGGTCTCACCCCCATATCCCTACATATTTTTTAACCCACTAATCCTCTAACCTATGCATCTGCTGTCAGTTTAGCATGGCCAATCAACCTAACCCGCACATCTTTGGACTGTGGGAGGAAACTGGAGTACCTGGAGGAAACCCACGCAGACACTAGGAGAATGTGCAAACTCCGCACAGACAGTGACCCAAGCCAGGAATCGAACCCAGGTCCCTGGAGCTGTGAAGCAGCAGTGTTAACCACTGTGCCGCTCTTGTAGCCACAGATTTTACACAGTGGGTCTAGGTCCATTTTGTTCTGTGGTGACCCCCAGAGATTTTGATAATGGGGGATTTAGCAATTGTAAAGCTATTGTGTATCAAGAGGAGCTGATTGGATTCTCTCTTGTTAGGGATGGTCTTTAACTGGCACTTGTACAGTCTACGTGTTATTTCTCCCGATCAGCCCATCCTGAATGTTGACCAAGTTTTTCTGTACATGGACACAGGCTGCCTTTCTTTCTTGCCTGCAACACTTCTCACTGAACCCATAACTTCCACATTACTGCTTTTCTCTCTGCACTTTATTTTCAACCCTGACAAGCTTCAACACTGTATAGGCCGGGGTTTTATCTTCGAGGTAGGGGAGGCAGAGGGAAAATTTCCTAAATATCCTCCTGCTGTCACTGGATCCACTTCATTGGCAAAACCCAGGTCGAGCAGCAACTTTTTTCTCATTGGATTTGACACGTACCACTGTAGAAAACTCACCCAAACGTATTGTAGGAACTATAGCCTCTCTCTGCAGTTTGTGTTAATACTATCTCAGTCTATTCTCAGAAAATTAAAGTCCCTCATTATCACCTACTTTATAATTTCTGCACCTTACTCTTGAATTTTTTGCAGATTTGTCCCTCCAAATCTTTCTCTAATTAACTAATTAATCTAGCATCAACACTGAGTAATATCCCATTGCTGCCTCACAGCACCAGGGACCTGGATTCAATTCTGGCCTTGGGTGACTGTTTGTGCAGAGTCTGCACATTCTCCCTGTGTCTGCATGGGTTTCCTCCAGGTGCTTCGGTTTCCTCCCACACTCCAAAAGATGTATAGGTTAGATGGATTAGTCATGGTAAATGTGTGGGTTTGCAGGTATAGGGCAGAGGGGAAGGCCTGGGTACTCCAGGTACTCCAGGCCTGGGGAAGGCCTTGGTCAGTCATTACAGACTCAATGGGCCTGATGGCTTTGTCTGAACTGTAGGAATTTTATGACTGTATGAAGATAATTGCACCATTTTTGTTCTAATAGATTTTGTGCTTGAACCCTCTGGGACATCCCCTTTCTTCAGCACTACTCTGCTCTCCTTAACCAACACTTCCATCCCACCTTCTTCGCTTTCTGTTCCATCTTCCCTGAACAGCTTGTAATATTTAACACTCAGTCACAACATCACAATTCCATGGTGCAATCTGCACCTGTAACTCACCAAGCTTCTTTGCAATTCATAAGAACATAAGAAATAGGAGCAGGAGTAGGCCATCTAGCCCTTCGAGCCTGCCCCGCCATTCAATAAGATCATGGCTGATCTGTCGTGGCTCAGTTCCACATTCCCGCCCTCTCCCCATAACCCTTAATCCCCTCTCTTATCAAGAACCCATCAACCCGCTTCTTAAAAATATTTAGCGAGGCAGCCTCCACCACTTCAACAGGCAGAGAATTCCAGAGATTCACCACCCTTTGAGTGAAGAAGTTCCTCCTCAACTCCGTTCTAAACCGCCCCCCCTTTATCTTGAGGCTGTGCCCCCTAGTCCTACTGTATTTTTTAAGCGGGAAGAGTCTCTCCACCTCTATCCTATCCATCCCATTCATCATCTTATACGTCTCAATGAGATCTCCCCTCATTCTTCTAAACTCTAACGAGTACAAGCCTAGTTTATTCAGCCTCTCCTCATAGCTCAACCTCCTCAACTCCGGTATCAGCCTAGTAAACCTCCTCTGCACTCCCTCCAAGGCCAAAATATCTTTGCGCAGGTGCGGTGCCCAAAACTGCACACAGTACTCCAGCTGCGGCCTCACCAATGCCCTATACAGTCGCAGCAAGACCTCCCTACTTTTATATTCAATCCCCCTTGCTATGAAGGCCAGCATCCCATTCGCCTTCCTGACCACCTGCTGCACCTGCAAGCTGGGTTTTTGCGACTCATGCACAAGGACCCCGAGGTCCCTCTACACCGTCACCTGCTGCAGTTTTTCGCCACTTAAGTAATAATCCTTCCTACCATTCTTCCTACCAAAGTGGACCACCTCACACTTGCCAACATTAAATTCCAACATTAAATTATTCTTCGACATTTGCCTACATGCACCAATCCCCTGGTTCAGACTCTATCTATTTCCACTTTTTATCTATCTCTGTTTATCTATTTCCATTCACTATCTCATTATTCATTACTCCCAAGCTATTTTGTGCACTCTGGTATTCCTTTTCTAACTTCTTCCTGATACTTTCTCCTGGTCTCCAGGCTCCTGCTGAGTTAGTTTTAAAACCCTCCCAGCAGCACGAGGAAAACGCCTGCAAGGAAGTCAATCCCAGCTCTGTTCAGGTGCAAGGCATGTAGCCCGTACAGGTCCTCGCTCCCCCAGAGCCAGTCCCAATGTCTGAAGAATCTAAAGTCCTCCCATCTTTCCAGGCACATGTTCAGCTGCATCATCCTACTATTCTCATCTCACTTGTGTGTGGCATTGGAAGTGATCAGAAGATTTTTGCACGGTCCTGCTTAATAATTTCCGAGGGAGATCCCTAAATTTTGACTGCGGGTCCACACTGGTGACAATATACCTCCAACACCCCCCCGCCTCCCAATTCACAACCCCCCCCCCCCACCATCCCCCTCCCCACCCCCTCCCATCCTGTACTGCACTCAGCTGCTCAGTGATCTTCATGACCCTGGCCGGTTAGTTTAACGTCTGTGGTAGGTAAAATGTTAGAATCCGTCATTAAGGAGGAAATTGCGAGGCATCTTGAAGGGAATTGCTTGATAGGGCGGACGCAACACGGTTTCATTAAAGGGAAGTCGTGTCTGACAAATTTACTGGAGTTCTATGAGGATGTGTCTAGGGCAGTGGATAGAGGAGAGCCGGTGGATGTGGTCTTTCTGGATTTTCAGAAGGCGTTTGACAAGGTACCTCACAAGAGGTCATTGCAGAAGGTCAGGGGACATGGAGTTGGGGGTAGGGTGTTAGCGTGGATAGAGGATTGGTTGTCAAATAGGAGGCAGAGAGTGGGGGTCAATGGGTGCTATTCGGATTGGCGGTTGGTGACTAGTGGGGTGCCCCAGGGGTCGGTGCTGGGGCCTCAGCTATTTACCATTTATATAGATGATCTGGAGGAGGCAACCGAGTGCAGGGTGTCGAAATTTGCTGATGACACCAAGATTGGGGGAAAGGCAAATTGTGCGGAGGATGTGGAGAGTCTGCAGAAGGATCGAGATAGGCTGGGCGAATGGGCCAGGAAATGGCAAATGGAATTTAATGTTGGCAAGTGTGAGGTGGTCCACTTTGGTAGGAAGAATGGTAGGAAGGACTATTACTTACGTGGCGAAAAACTGCAGCAGGCGACGGTGCAGAGGGACCTCGGGGTCCTTGTGCATGAGTCGCAAAAACCCAGCTTGCAGGTGCAGCAGGTGGTCAGGAAGGCGAATGGGATGCTGGCCTTCATAGCGAGGGGGATTGAATATAAAAGTAGGGAGGTCTTGCTGCAGCTGTATAGGGCATTGGTGAGGCCGCAGCTGGAGTACTGTGTGCAGTTTTGGGCGCCGCACCTGCGCAAGGATATTTTGGCCCTGGAGGGAGTGCAGAGGAGGTTTACTAGGCTGATACCAGAGTTGAGGGGATTGAGCTATGAGGAGAGGCTGAATAAACTAGGCTTGTACTCGTTAGAGTTTAGAAGAATGAGGGGAGATCTCATTGAGACGTATAAGATGATGAATGGGATGGATAGGATAGAGGTGGAGAGACTCTTCCCGCTCAAAAAAGACAGTAGGACTAGGGGGCACAGCCTCAAGATAAAGGGGAGGCGGTTTAGAACGGAGTTGAGGAGGAACTTCTTCACTCAAAGGGTGGTGAATCTCTGGAATTCTCTGCCCGTTGAAGTGGTGGAGGCTGCCTCGCTAAATATTTTTAAGAAGCGGGTTGATGGGTTCTTGATAAGAGAGGGGATTAAGGGTTATGGGGAGAGGGCGGGAAAGTGGAACTGAGCCACAACAGATCAGCCATGATCTTATTGAATGGCGGGGCAGGCTCGAAGGGCTAGATGGCCTACTCCTGCTCCTATTTCTTATGTTCTTATTTATGAACCAACAAACTATCCTGGATTCACTTCTCTGGTCACAGAAACATCTAT
The DNA here is from genome assembly GCF_965287045.1 of Carcharhinus amblyrhynchos. Classification (NCBI taxonomy): domain Eukaryota; kingdom Metazoa; phylum Chordata; class Chondrichthyes; order Carcharhiniformes; family Carcharhinidae; genus Carcharhinus; species Carcharhinus amblyrhynchos. The sequence continues at coordinate 3,468,331 of NC_137336.1, read as the reverse complement.
CTGTTTTCTCTAAACAATCGAACCATCTGTCACTGTTGGTCTTCTAAACTGTCTTATACCCTGCTGTGTATCATAAGAACATAAGAAATAGGAGCAGGAGTAGGCCATCTGGCCCTTCGAGCCTGTCCCGCCATTCAATAAGATCATGGCCGATCTGTCGTGGCTCAGTTCCACTTTCCCGCCCTCTCCCCATAACCCTTAATCCCCTCTCTTATCAAAAACCCATCAACCCGCTTCTTGAAAATATTTAGTGAGGCAGCCTCCACCACTTCAATGGGTAGAGAATTCCAGAGATTCACCACCCTCTGAGTGAAGAAGTTCCTCCTCAACTCCGTTCTAAAACGCCCCCCCTTTATCTTGAGGCTGTGCCCCCTAGTCCTACTGTCTTTTTTCAGTGGGAAGAGTCTCTCCACCTCTATCCTATCCATCCCATTCATCATCTTATACGTCTCAATGAGATCTCCCCTCATTCTTCTAAACTCCAACGAGTACAAGCCTAGTTTATTCAGCCTCTCCTCATAGTTCAACCCCCTCAACTCCGGTATCAGCCTAGTAAACCTCCTCTGCACTCCCTCCAAGGCCAAAATATCTTTGCGCAGGTGCGGCGCCCAAAACTGCACACAGTACTCCAGCTGCGGCCTCACCAATGCCCTATACAGCTGCAGCAAGACCTCCCTACTTTTATATTCAATCCCCCTCGCTATGAAGGCCAGCATCCCATTCGCCTTCCTGACCACCTGCTGCACCTGCAAGCTGGGTTTTTGCGACTCATGCACAAGGACCCCGAGGTCCCTCTGCACCGTCGCCTGCTGCAGTTTTTCGCCCCGTAAGTAATAGTCCTTCCTACCATTCTTCCTACCAAAGTGGACCACCTCACACTTGCCAACATTAAATTCCATTTGCCATTTCCTGGCCCATTCGCCCAGCCTATCTAGATCCTTCTGCAGACTCTCCACACCCTCCGCACAATTTGCCGTTCCCCCAATCTTGGTGTCATCCGCAAATTTCGACACTCTACACTCGGTTCCCTCCTCCAGATCATCTATATAAATGGTAAAAAGCTGAGGCCCCAGCACCGACCCCTGGGGCACTCCACTAGTCACCATCCGCCAATCCGAATAGCACCCGTTGACCCCCACTCTCTGCCTCCTATTTGACAACCAATCCTCTATCCACGCTAACACCCTACCCCCAACTCCAAGTCCCCTGACCTTCTGCAATAACCTCTTATGAGGTACTTTGTCAAACGCCTTCTGAAAATCCAGAAAGACCACATCCACCGGCTCTCCTCTATCCACCGCCCTAGACACATCCTCATAGAACTCCAGTAAATTTGTCAGACACGACTTCCCTTTAATGAAACCGTGCTGCGTCTGCTCTATCAAGCAATTCCCTTCAAGATGCCAGACGTCTCACAACACCAGCTTTAAGCCTTAAGCTCTTAAAGCCTTTAAGACTTGATTACCTGTAAAGACTCACACTCCAACCATTATTTTGTAAATTGAGTTTGTGTCTTTATATGCCCTGTTTGTGAACAGAATTCCCACTCACCTGATGAAGGAGCAGTGCTCCATAAGCTAGTGGCATTTGCTATCAAATAAACCTGTTGGACTTTAACCTGGTTTGTGAGACTTCTTACCGTGCTTACCCCAGCCCAACACCGGCATCTCCACATCACGTGTACCTATGGTGCCATGAACTGGTCTCTGGCTGTACTTCCCACCGCTCCCCCCTCCCAGGGATCAACCATCATTCTCATCGTTATTCACAACTGAGTACTGGGTTGGGAGTGGGATGTACTCGGGAAACTCATCCAAAACCTGCCTGTTTCCTTTTGATTGCCTAGTGGCCACTCATTTTCTCTCTCTCTGTATAATCTTAAACTGTAGAAGTGACCATATGTGTAAGCATATTATCCATGTAGCTCCCAACCTGCCGCCAGTTGTTGCTCAAGTTAGGAAACCCAGAGCTCAAGTTGCTGATAACAATAACTGCACAAATGGTTATCCAGGATTTGGGAAAGATCTTGGAGTTCCCACATTGAACAGGACGTGCCTTCTTGAGTTTGCAGCAGCCATGACATTCTTTTGTTTTTTAGTTCATCTTACTGTGGCTAAAATAACATTATAATACTAATACACCTTATTGGTACTGATAAATCCTATTAATGTTTACCACACATTACAAATTATAGTAAATCCCTTCACCCTCCTGCTTCTTGAGATCTTGGTGCCCTATCTCCCTCTCGTGTTCCTTGTACTCTCGCTGCTCTCTCTCTGTCAATACCATCCATGGTTTTTCATTGCCCTCTTTCTACTTGGCTCCAAATTTAAAATATGTTTTTTTTGAAAAAGCCTTTCTCAAGCTGAACGTTCAGCAATGAGTATAAATTAATTCGTACAGAATTCATTGATGTGGGATTTGAACCCACAACCTACCAGTTGAAAGATCAGTGTTACCCACAGAGAAACATCTATCTTACCTAGTAGGTAAGATTACCGAGTAGGTTAACACACATCTACTCGGGAAAATGCGAGCTCTTCCTGTCCACCATATTGCAGGCTCAGGAAGTGACTTTGGAGTCAGGCTCTGTGCAGCCAAATTGCAAACCCCAGTTTTATTTTTTAACAATGATCAGCAATGGTTTCTTCACCATTCCAGATTTTTTTAAAAATTGAATTCAAACTTCACCATCCGCAGTGGTGGGATTCCTAGGTCCCCAGAGCATTACCCCTGGGCTTCTGATTTTCAAGTTTGTTGATGACACCAGCACAGAGGGTTGGATCTCAAATAATTGTGAGATGGAGCGCAGGAAAGAGATAGAGAATCTGGTGAACTGGTGTGGCAACAGTAATTTCTCCCTCAATGTCAGCAAAACGAAGGAGACAGTCATCAACTTCAGGAAGTGTAGTGTAGGACATGCCCCTGTCTACATCAAAGGGGATAAGGCGGAAATTGTTAAGAGCTTCAATTTTCCCAGTGTCCAGGTCACCAACCACCTGTCCTGGTCCTTCCATGCTGACATTATAGTTAAGAAAGCCCACCAACGCCTTTACATTCTCAGGAGGCTAAGGTAATTTGTCATGTCCACAACTCACACCAATTTCTAGATGCACCATAGAAAGCATTTTTCTGGCTGTATCACCGGTTGGTATGGCTCCTGCTCTTTCTAAGACTACAAAAAACTATAAATTGTTGTGAACGTAGGCCAATCCATCACACAAACCAGCCTCCCATCCATTGACTCTATTTACACTTCCAGCTAACTCGTGAAAGCAGCCAGCGTAATCAAGGACCCTCACACCCTGGATATTCTCTCCTCTTCCTTCTTCTGTCAAGAGAAAGATATAAAAGTTTGAAGTCTCATACCAACCAAAACAAGAACAATTTCTTCCCTGCTGCCATCAGACTTTTGAGTGGAACTACCTTATGTTAAGCTGATCTTTCTCTACACCCGAGCTATGACTATAACACTACATCCTGCACCCTTTGCTTCTCACCTCTGCATCTATGAATGGTATGTTTTTCTGTTTATTGCGAGAAACAATACTTTTCATTATATGTTACTCCATGTGACAACAATAAATCAAATCAAATCAATTCCAGTGACAATGCCGTTACTCCACTGCAGCAGTGACAGTTCTCCAGAGATACTTCACTGACTGTAAAATACTTTCGGATATGCTAAGGCTGTGAATGGTTCTTTATGAATGCAAATCTCTTTTTTTGTAGATGTGCTGGCAGCAGAAGTACCAGTCTGGAACACTTAATGGCCAGAATAATTTATTTAAATTAGAGTGCTACATTTCTTACAGGGCTTATTGTGGGAATGTCGAAATTCACTGACTAAATGCTGAAGTTGCACAATTGAATGTGCCGCTACCCGGCAGCAAAACCTTCACTCCTGTTTCTCCTGACACCACATGAAAACTACATCGTCTCTCTGCCCCTCCGCTGAACTGATGAAGGGGCAGCACTCCGAAAGCTCGTGCTGCCAAATAAACCTGTTGGACTTTATCCCAGTGTTGTGAGACTCCTTACTGTACTTACCCCAGTCCAACGCTGGCATCTCCACATCACATTGATTCAATACTGTTGACTCACCTGATGAAGGAGCGGCGCTCATTCTTCCGTTTCTCCCTCTACAACACGGTCACTATCAGCCTCTGCTGCCTTTGCACAGCTCTGTGGAAGTTGTGAGGTCCAATATCGACCTCATTATTTCAGACATTGGGATTGTATCCTGCAAGTGCCTCAATCCCCTTGCTGCTCCACTCCAGACCATGTCACCACTCCTACCTGCAAGAGAAACTTATGTTTTTTATATCACCTTGCACACATCTCAAATGGCTTCTCAGCCAATAAAATTCTTTTAAAGTGTAGTCACTGTTGTAATGTAAGAAATACAGCAGTCAATTTGTGGACAGAAATCTCCCACAAGCAGCCATTTGTTAATGACGAGTAATCTGTTTGACACAATGTTCATTAAGAGATAGATATTGACCAGGAAATTGGGGAGAGCACCTTTCTTCACCTTTCAAGTAGTACCATGGGACCTTTTCTATCACTGGGATTTTTGAATGCTATTGAACCTGCTTCCCTCATTCTTTCAGCAAACATTCTAGGCCACCACAACTCACTGAATACAAAAATATCATCGTTCACTTGGCTTTTTTTTTGTTGGGACAGTAAGAAATCTCACAACGCCAGGTTAAAAACAAACAGGTATTTCATTTAGTAACACAAGCCACAAGGTTTCAGAGCACTGCTCCTTCATCAGGTGAGTCTTAAATCGATGTGATGTGGAGATGCCGGCGTTGGACTGGGGTAAACACAGTAAGAAGCCTCACAACACCAGGATAAAGTCCAACAGGTTTATTTGGTAGCACGAGCTTTCGGAGTGCTGCCCCTTCATTAGGTGAGCGCACTCCAAAAGCTCGTGCTCCCAAATAAGCTTGTTGGACTTTAACCTGGTGTCTTAAATCTATGGTTTTCCACTTACTTGACTGTCTTACGTGTGGAAATAAATTATCACAATTTATCACAGCCCTACAACATCTGAAGGCCAAAATTAAATTTTTCTTGTAACTTTGGCTGGATGTACAGTGGTGCAACGAGTAAAACCCCAGCCTGAGCCTGAAGCTCCAGGTTTATACATAGAAACATTCACGGAAAATAGAAACAGCAGTAGGCCATTCGGCCCTTTTGAGCCTGTTCCACCCTTCCATATGACCATGGCTGAATATCAAATTCAATGCTCTGATTTTGTCTTCCCACTCCCTTGATCCCTTTCACCCAAGAGCTATGCATCTAATTTCTCCATGAGATCACGCAATAGGGTGATTCTCCCATTCCGCTGCGCTGTTGTTTTAGTGCGGCAGGCCAGGAGAATCTAGCCATGGCTGAATCGCGTGATTTGCGCTGGGTGTTTGGGCCTCTGCGCGTCTCTTAGTGCCGTCAGCTCCATGCCAGAAATTGGTGCAGAGCTGCCTAATGAATGCAGAAGGTAATTTAAATACTAATATTAGCTGGCCTGGGACTGAACTTTCCAGGTCTCTCCGCCCTGCCAGGAGTGGTTGACTCCAGCAGGGTTTACCATAGCCCCCCACTTGCTGGGAGTTGGAGGCCCGACCCCGCTGGAGTGGAGGAGGGTAATCAAGGCCCCCGAATAGGGGAGGGGGAGTACCCCTTGGGGTTGCATCCTAGGCAGTGCCAGCCTGGGCCCCCTGCACTGCCCAAGGGACAAAGTGCAATGTTGTAAGGATACTTTGACACTCTCCATCAGGCATCAGGCTGTGCCCCCTGGGTATGGCCATATTTTGGGGGAGGGGGCCAGTGATCAGACCCGGGGTGGGGGGGGGCAGGCAGCAATGCAGGGGCCATGGAACTGGCCAGTGACCAGGAACTGGGCAGTGCTGGGCTACGGTGCATGTGCGATCTCAGTGCTGACAGATCAGCACATGCGCAGTGGCACCCTCAGTGCAATGCTACCAGCCTCCCCAGCGGGAATAGACCCTGCCCATGGCATTTTAAAGTGATTCATGCTATGGGAGATTTTATATTAAACTCTCACTAAAAACAACAGGATTTATTCGAGTTTTTATGTAAATGCAACATTTAGAATCACCCCCAATCTTTTGGCCTCAGCTGCAGCCTGTGGTGGTGAATTCTACACGTTTATCACCCTCTGGGTGACGAAATTTCTCCTCACTTCAGTCCTACAAGTTCTATCCTCAAAATATGACCCCCTAGTTCTGGACTCCCCCACCATTGGGAACATTTTTTCTGAATCTACCCTGCCAAACCCTGTTAGGATTTTATAAGTTTCTATGAGATCCCCTCTCACTCTTCTAAATTCCAGTGAATATAATCCTAACTGACTTAGTCTGTCCTCATACGACAGACCTGCCATCCCAGAAATCATCCTGGTAAACTTTCACTGCACTCTTTCTATAGCAAGGACATCCTTCCTCAGGTAAGGACACCAAAACTGTACACAATACTCCAGGTGTGACCTCACCAGCTCCCTATACAATTGCAGCAAAACATCCCTATTGCTATACACAAATCCTTTTGCTATGAAGGCAAACATACCACTTACCTTCTTCACCACTGAAAGACTTGACGGCCAAGGAAGGTTCATTTATAATGTAGTGAAACGGGTTGAGTGTGTCAACTTGTAAATTCTTCCAAACACACAAACTCTATGTTTCAGGTCTGATATAGCACTAATACAAGACTATGAGGTTAGCAGAAGTAAACGACTGGAACTGTTTATTAATACGTATATCCGCTGGCAGTCAGCACAAGAATGGTTTGGCAAACTCCATCCTCAGTGGAGCTTGAATCCTGGGTCACCTGACCTATTCACTTAAAGGGGCATGCCCCAACATACATAACAGCCAATGGTTGGCAGTAAGAACAGGAGAGATTTCTGGTTAGTTATGCTTAACTTTAAGTAACACCCTCTCACGTTATTAGCAACTGGTGACAAACTAACAAACTGTTATAAGGACTAGGAGCAGGAGTCGGCCATCTGGCCCCTCGAGCCTGCTCCGCCATTCAAAAAGTTCACGGCTGATCTTTTCGTGGACTCAGCTCCACTTACCCGCCCGCTCACCATATCCCTTAATTCCTTTACTATTCAAAAATTTACCTATCCTTGCCTTAAAAACATTCAATGAGGGAGCCTCAACTGCTTCACTGGGTAGGGAATTCCACAGAATCACAACCCTTTTGTGTGAAGATCTTCCTCCTCAACTCAGACCTAAAACTACTCCCCGCCACCCCCCCCGCCTCCCCCCGCCTATTTTGAGGTCATGCCCCTAGATCTAGTTTCACCTGCTAGTGGAAACAAACTCTCTGCTTCTATCTTATCTGTTCCCTTCATAATGTTATATGTGTCTGTAAGATTCCCCCTCTTCTTCAGAATCCCAATGAGTATAGTCCCAGTCTCCTCATAAGCCAACCCTCTCAACTCTGGAGTCAAGCTAGTGAATCTCTCCTGCACCCGCTCCAGTGCCAGTATATCCTTTTTCAAGTAAGGAGACCAAAACTGTACAGCTGTTCCTTGAATTACTCTATGGAGGTGGACATTTGTCTGTCTTGGGTGTGGGAAGAGAATTGTATTGGAATAACTTTGTCTACTCTGAGGAGAACCTCAGCCAAGATAAATTCTCCCTCAGTGTACCCGAACAGGCGCCAGAGTGTAACGACGAGCGGATTTTCACAGTAACTTCATCACAGTGTCAACGTAAGCTGACTTGTGACTGATAAATAAACTTTTAGTCCCCTTGTCTTGAGGAAGGCAGACAAAATGTTTAATTTTTTTTGTTCTTTGTTCTTTTCTCTTGCTAGCTCTTAAATTAATCTGTTTTTTCCTGTTCCTCATTTGTGTCTAATTTAAATCTGTCCCACTGAATTCACCCTCCTGAATTCACCCTCCTGAATTCACCCTCCTGAATTCACCCTCCTGAATTCACCCTCCTGAATTCACCCTCCTCTGCAGTCTGGGGGACATAGCTTTGAGGTAGTTGTCTGCAGGGTGGTGAGGGGAGGGGATGTGGATGCGGGTGAATGAGTATGGAGCGAGCTGTTGTGATCTGGAATGACTACCTGAATAGGAGGGTGGAGGCAGATTTAACGGTGGTTTGCCGGGGTGAGTTGGATATTTGCTTTGTAAGTGGCTGCAGGGAACAAGCAGGGCTATGCCATAATGTGGATAGCTCTTTCAAAGAGCTGGCACAGGCATGGTGGGTCGAATGGACTGAATAATTCCTTGGTGCAGATTTACTTTGGCAGTTCAACAAAATGGACGGTTATTTTAATTTAATTAACACTTCTGTTAAAATAGTCAGATCATTGAATGTGTTGACACATTTGTTGCTAATATTGCAAGTGAAATTTCAGCGCAGCTGTCTCACCAAGCAGGTTCCAAGCCCATGTGCGTAACATAACAAATGTGAATTAGTGCAAAGCTTCACTTCCTGGACTCGAATATATTTGCACTTCCCCAGTCGTATCACACTTTGCAGCATACCACTGCTGCCACAGTGTAAAGGGATCCTTCAACACAGAACTGTTAGACTGAAGTCTGCAATCTCTGATTGCTCATCAGCGCAACACTTTGCCTGTCATTAATTCAGGAAAATAATCCATCTCATAATCTCTGCCCAAAAGAGGCAGGAATACCGCGGGAAACTTTGTAAAACTGTATCAACAGAATGGCGAAATGTGTGAAATCAGGCGATGAGTCAAAATGAGCTGGTTTTGCCCAGCTTTGTAGGTAGGAAAGACGGTAGTGGAAGTGCCCACCTCTAATGAAATGGGCATTTCAACAACAACTTGCATTTATATAGCATCTTGAATGTTTTAAATGGACCAATGTGCTTCACAGATGCAACAACAAGCAAGAGCAAATGTTGAATTCCTTACTCTTGAATTTAAAGGAAGGTATATTGTTGGCTTCTGTTAATTTTAAAATTCTTATCCTTGTTTTCAAATTTCTCCGTGACCTCAACCACTCCCCATCTCTGCAGTCTTCTCCAGCCCTACAAGCTTTTGAAACACCTGCAACCCACCAACTTGGATCTTATTGACGCTCCACCATTGGTGGTCTGACCTTCAGCTATCTAGAACATAGAAATAGAACATTACAGCGCAGTACAGGCCCTTCAGCCCTCAATGTTGCACCGACCTGTGAAACCAATCAAAAGCTCATCTAATCTACAATTTTCCAATATTATCCATATGCTTATCCAATGACCATTTAAATGCCCTTAATATTGGCGAGTCTGCTACTGTTACTGGCAGGGCATTCCACGCCCTCACTACTCTCTGAGTAAAGAACCTACCTCTGACATCTGTCCCATATCTATCACCCCTCAATTTAAAGATATGTCCCCTTGTGCTAGCCTTAGGCTTTAGTCTGTGGAGTTCCCTCTCTGCCTCCCTACTTATTTTAAGATGCACTTTAGAATCAAACTTTTCTAGGGTGGTATGGTGGCACAGAGGGCAGCACAGTGGTTAGCATTGCTGCCTCACAGCTCCAGGGACAGGGGTTCAATTCCTGACTTGGGTCACTGTCTGTGTGGAGCTTACACTTTTTCCCTGTGTCTGTGTGGGTTTCCTCCGGGTGCTCCGGTTTCTTCTCACAGTCCAAAGGCTGTGCTGGTTAGGTATATTGGCCATGGTAAATTCTCCCTCAATGTACCCGAACAGGCACCGGAGTTTGGCGACTAGGGGATTTTCAGTTACTTCACTGCAGTGTTAATGTAAGCCTACTTGTGACTAATAAATAAACTTTATCACTGAACTTTTGGTCACCTGCCCCAAGACTACCTTACGTAACTTGGTGCCAAAATCGGTTTGATAATGCTTGTGTGAAGCAGCTTGGAATAGAATCAGAGAATCCCTACAGTACAGAAGGAGGTCATTCGGCCCATTGAGTCTGCACTGACAACAATCCCACCCAAACCCTATTCCTGTAACCCCCACGTATATACTCTGCTAATTCGCCTGACACTAGGGTCAATTTAGCATGGCCAATCAAGCTAACTTGCACATCTTTGGACTGTGGGAGGAAATAGGAGTACCCGGACGAAACCCACGCAGACATCGGGAGAAAGTGCAAACTCCACACAGACAGTGACCCGTGGCCTCAGTTGAACCTGGGAGCCTGGTGCTGTGAGGCAGCAATGCTAACCATTGTGACACCATGCCACTTAATGTTTCATTGCATTCAAGACGCTACACAAATGCAGATTTTTGTCCCTGTTACTGGGTGAAGGAAAGGACTGGCATTTATTTTGAACCTTTCACATCTCTAGATGCCTGAAAGCACTTTGCAAACAGATGTAGTACAATATAAGCACCAACATTGTTGTAATGTAGGAGAGATAGCAATAAATATTGCAGAGCTCATGAAAAAGATACAGGAACGTATCGCTTCATTATTTTTTGCTTCTTCTCATTTAGATTGTCGTGAGCTGGTGGGGAAATTGAGATTGTCTGAAACAAAAATGACTGACAGGCTAATGCCAGCTAATGGAAGAACAGAGGTGGCAACATATTCCCCTGGGAGAAGGTCGCAAAAGAATAGGGAATAAACATTTTTAAGTAAATGGATGCTCTCACTGGGGACAATGTGATTTAGGGTTTATGTCAAGTATATAATCAGGAATAATGTAGATGTTTTACACATACCTCCTCCATCTGTAATTTTTTTTAATATTCCTTTTCTTTAAAAGGAAATAATTCAGGCTGAACTATCACTCTGCGGACACTATCAGCTCTCTGGTACAACCATAACTGGGCTCCACAGTGGCACAGTGATTAGCACTACTGCCTCAAAGACCTGGGTTTGAGTCCCAGCTTGGGTAACTGTCTTTGTGGCATCTGTACATTCTCCTCATAACTGAGTGGGTTTCCTACAGGTGCTCTGGTTTCCTCACACAGTTCAAAAGATGTCCTGGTTAGGGCGCATTAGCCATGCTAAATTCTCCCTTAGTGTATCCGAACAGGTGCCAGAATGTGGCGACAAGGGGAATTTCACAGTAACGTCATTGCAGCGTTAAAGTAAGACTACTTGTGACACTAATAAATAAACTTCACATAGTGGTCTAGGTCACTGAACCAGCAATCTACAAACTTAGATTGATGCTCTGTGGTCCCAGACTCGAATCCCTACGATGGTGAATGGTTAATTGTCCAGTGGCAGGTATGGATGGGCTGACAAATTATTGATTGATTCTGACCTTTTGGCTAAGGTGAAGCATCAGGTCAATCCAAGATGGGGATCTTATTTGTCTCTCTTGTGGGAATCTTGAATTGGATTCAGTTGGATTTTGAATTAGGTCTTTGGAGTGAGCAAGGAATGGATTTGGATTTTCCCGGTCCGTTGAAGTCCTGGGGGTGATCTTGCCATCTCACCATGCCAGCCAATCAGTGTGGTGAGCAGAAGATGGCAAGAGAAGTGAAAAACCTTGCACTCTGTTTCTTACCTCTCATGATCCTACCAGCCCTGGATTTCCAGCATGATCAGGCTTGCACAAGGCTGATTATAGCATTCAAATATGTTCTTACATATCCACAGCGAGCCTGAGACAGTATCACTGGGTCCATTGCCTGAATGGTCCCTCCAGTGGAAGTCCTAACCATGAGGATTACGCATGGCCCCCATCACCGAAGATCTGTGTGATGGTGTCGCCAGTGGGATCGGAGGACAATGAGACTACCAGCCTGGGAATGTCCTCTAGGCATTGGGCAGTGCCAAGAAATGGTGCTTAAGCATAGGGGTGGGGCAGGGCCATGATGGAACTAGGGCCTAAGGGGTGGCAGGTGGGTGGGAGAACTGCACACACTGCAATCTAGAATCTACTGGAGTGACAATTGAATAGACCTGGGGTTGGGGAAGGTGGAGGGGCAATCAGCCAGGGGTAGGGGTTGATTGCCTGGGGCAGGTATTGGCATGGCGATCGACTGGGTGTGGGGATGAAAGGCCAGAGTGGATATCAAAATAACATTCAGCTGGAGGTGGAGGGGGAGGGATGAAAGGCCAGAGTGGGTAACAGGGCAGAGTTCGGCTAGGGATATTGGGGTAACATCTGAGGTGTGATGAGGGTACCGACAGGTCTCTTTGTCCTGTTGCACAAAACATAAGGATCTGCACACACACTGCAGCACACTCTAGTGTGAGCAGCCAGCTTTCCGGTGAGAATTGACTCCATCCACTCCATCTACTGGCATCAATCACACTTTACCTCTTTTTTTGTCCAAAGTGCCGCAAGATTGTGTCTGAACGTTTGCTCAAAAAAAGGGTGCAATTTCCTCCTTTTTTCACATTCATTCGGCATTTAGAATTTTTTTGGTAAGATTGCACTCATTGGCTTTGGAACTTCAATGTTAGGGTAAAAGGGAATTGGCAGAATATCAAGGGTTCTTTGAAAACATCTGCATCACATGGACTGTAGAAGTAACTAGGGATGGGCAACAAATGCTGGTCCTTCCAGTGACACCCTGTGAAGGAATAGAAACATAGCTAGGCACAACATTGAGGGCCAAAGGGCCTGTACTGTGCTGTACTGTTCTATGTAGAAACAAAATGCTGGCACTACACTTTAGGGCACCAAATCAAGAACCCTCGATCATTTGTCCCTCTCTTTGCCTCGGGATACTGTGTTGATCTTTGCCAGATTCTGTCTTTGCCCCATTAGCAGCAGAAGCTCAGCTGGTGGTACTCCCACCTTCTAGTTAACCGGTTGTGAGTTCCAGTCCCACCCCAGAGACTTAGTACAACACTCTCTGCTGACGTACTGGGGAGATGCTGCAGTATTTCAATCATGATAAACTGAGGTCCTACGTGCTGGATATCAGAGATTGAAGAGGAGCAGTGCAGGTTGCCCTCAGTTAATATCATGATTATTACAAATTGCCTGCTGCGCTTCCTACATTACTGGACTTCACAAAGTATTTAGGGACATTCTGAGGTTGTGCATCATGCAAGTACATGGCTTTGTTTCCCTTTTTACCGGCAGACCCACAGCAATAAGTATCGGCACGTATTATACTTTGCAGGAACCAGTGACGCAGGTTGATGAAAACATCAGATAAAGCTGAGGCATTTGCTGCAAACTTCAGCCAGAAGTGCTGAGTGGATGATCCATCTCAGCCTCCTCCAGAGGTCCCCATCATCACAGATGCCAATTTTCAGCTAATTTGATTCACTGCATGTGATGTAAAGAAAAGGCTGGGTATTGCAGAGACAACATTGCAATTGCACTGAACACTTGGGTTCCAGAACTTGTTACACCCTGACCCAAACTGTTACAGCACTGCTTGTGCTGTAAGTGTACTGGCATCTACACATCTGTGTGGAATATAGTTCAATATGTTCTGTACACAAAGGCAGGGCAAATTCAAGCCAGCTAATTACCACCCATCAGCCTGCTCCCAAACATCAGTAAATTGGCAAAGTGACGTGCTATCAGCAGTGCTTACTCAGCAACAACCTGCTCACTGACGCTCAGTTTGGGTCCCACCAGGGTCGCTCAGCCCCTGACCTCATTACACTGGATTCAAACATGCGCAAAAGAGCTGAATTTAAGGGGTGAGGTGAGAGCGATTGGCCTTGGCATCAAGGCAGTGTTTGATCAGGTGTGGCATCAAGAAGGCCTGGCAAACCTGGAGTCAATGGGAATCAGGGGAAAACTCTCCAGTGGCAGCAGTGTGTACTGCCTACAAGATGGTGCTGCAATAATTCACCAAGACAGCATCTTCCAAACACATGACCATCACCATCTCAAAAGTCAAGAGTACACTGTAAAAAGTCTCACAAACCTGGTTAAACTCCAACAAGCTTATTTGGTAGCACAAGCTTTCAGAGCACTGTGCAGAAAGGCTGTGAAGGTAGCCCAATCCACTACGCAAATCAGCCTCCCATCCATTGTCTCTGTCTACACTTCCCGCTGCCTCGGCAAAGCAGCCAGCATAATTAAGGACCCCACGCACCTTGGACATTCACTTCCACCTTCTTCCTTCGGGAGAAAGATACAGAAATCTGAGGTCACGTACCAACCAACTGAAGAACAGCTTCTTCCCTGCTGCTATTAGACTTTTACCTTGCATCAAGTTGATCTTTCTCTCCACCCTAGCAATGACTGAAACACCACATTCTACACTCTCTCGTTTCCTTCTCTATGAACGGTACGTTTTGTCTGTATAGCGGGCAAGAAACAATACTTCTCACTGTATGATAATATATGTGACAATAATAAATCAAATCAAATTAAATCCTTCAGCAGTCCACATATCAGGTGAATGTACACTATTAAACAATATCTTGTGCCTTTGGCTTCATTCTAGTCTTCCTCTCTCTCTCTCTTTGAGATTTCCTATCAATATCTGGGTTAGGGGAGCTGAAATAGGCTCTGATTTATTATATTTGATTCCCTCATCATGGCAGTGGGGGAAAGATTGTATCTTTCCCACCAATAGACTGTGAATATCTTGATAATTCTTCTTCCAGTTTTTGGGGTCTCCTTGTTGGGAAAATGAGTTTAATTCTCTGGCTGTACTGGGGCTTGAGTGGCGTCTCTGGTGTGACTGGAGAACGAATTGTAATTGATAATTGATATCCCAAACTGTGATAATTGCTGGTCTTCTCTGTGTGTTCATATAGGAAACACAAATATAAAGGTGATGGCACAGTGGTTAGCACTGCTGCCTCGCAACGCCAGGAACCCGCGTTCAATTCCGGCCTTGGGTGACTATGCAGAGCTTGCGTATTGTGCCTGTGTCTTTTTCAGATTGGCAATCAGTGACTAGTAAAGTTCCGTAGCGATCTGTGCTGGAACCCCAACTGTTCACATTATATATTAATGATTTGGAAGAGGGAACTGAATATATTACCTCCAAATTTGCAGATGATACAAAGTTGATTGGGAAGGTGAGCTGTGAGGAGGAGGCAGAAATGCTTCAATGTGATTTGGGCAGGCTAAGCGTATAGGCATTAGCATGGCAGATACAGTATAATGCGGATAAATGTGAGGTTATCCACTTTGGTAGCAATAATAGGAAGACAGATTATTACTTGAATGGGTGTACCATATAACCATAGAACATTCCAGCACAGAAACAGGCCTCTTGGCCCTTCTTGTCTGTGCCGAACCATTTTTCTGCCTAGCCCTGCTGACCTGCACCTGGACCATATCCTTCCACACCCCTCTCATCCATGTACCTGTCCAAGTTTTTCTTAAATGTTAGAAGTGAGCCTGCATTCACCACTTTATCTGGCAGCTCATTCCACACTCCTACCACTCTCTGCGTGAAGAAGCCCCCCCAATATTCCCTTTAAACTTTTCCCCCTTCACCCTTAACCTCTAGCCGTCTAGTTTTTTTTCTCCCCTAGCCTCAATGGAAAAAGTCTGCTTGCATTCACTCTATCTATACCCATCATCATTTTATACACCTCTATCAAATCTCTCCTCATTCTTCTACACTCCAGGGAATAAAGTCCTAACCTATTCAACCTTTCTGTGTGACTCAGTTTCTCAAGTCCCGGCAACACCCATCAACAACTCTACTTTCTCAGGCTATGGAAATTTGGCACGTCTGCTACAACTCTCATCAACTTCTAAAGATGCAACACAGAAAGCATCCTTTCTGGTCGAATCAGAGCTTGGTATGTCTCCTGCTCTGTCCAAGACTGCAAGAAACTACTAAGGGTTGTGAATGAAGTCTAGTCCATCACGTAAACCAACTTCCCATCCATTGACTCTGTCTACACCTCCTGCCGCCTTGGAGAAGCAGTCAGCATAATCAAGGACCCCAAATGCCACGGACATCCTCTCTTCCACTTTCTTCCATAAACAAAGAGATTTAAAGGTCTGAGGTCACGTACCAACTGACTCAAGAACAGCTTCTTCCCTGCTGCCGTCAGACATTTGAATATATTAGGTTGACCTTTTTCTACAGCCTAGCTGTAACTGTGACACTATATTCTGCAGCCTCTCCTTTCCTTCTCCTCTATGCACTCTATGAACAGTATGCTTTGTCTGTACAGTGCACAAGAAACAGTACTTTTCACTGTACGCTGATACATATGTCAATAATAAATCAAATCAAGCTAAAAATCCAAACTGGCCTGGTGTTTGATTGTAATCAAATCCTGGCCTTATATCTTTCTAAGGGCTTCAGCTGAACAACTTTCTGCAGAGAATGCCATCTAATTTTCTCAACCCAACCTGGTTTAAACCAAAACTCCAAAGAGAGACCAAGAACAGTCAAAAGTGAACAAAACCCGGTCCAGGTGTCTGTTCAAGAAATATCAAAAACTCCAATAACAACAGCAGCAACTTCCATTGATATAGCACCTGTGACACAGTATCTCATCACAAAGTGCTCACAGGAGAAACTTCAGTTCAAATGTGACACCAAGCCACATAAAGGGATGGTCAGGCAGTAATGCAAAGAGTTAAGTCTTCTGGAGGGGTTTGAAGGAGGCGAGAGATGGAGAGCTTTACACAGACTAACAGTCCCACGGTGTTGTTTCTCTTGGACTCTGCTCTGCCAGTCAGCCAGACATTAACAACTAAACTCAATGTTTTGGAATAATTTTACTGTTGTTTTGAATGAATTTTGACTGGTTATCAATCGATCCTCCCACTGCCGTTCACCCGTGTGAAAGTTTAGCTGACGGGCTGCACTCCAGATAGTGACCCATTTTCTTTCAAATGAATTGTCCCTGGCCCCATATGACATGGCCTACAAAACTCTTTCGATTTCAACTCAAAAATACCTTCAGTCACTTTCCCTTGAGGTGACATTAGATTGAGCACTTAATTTGGCATTTTACAATTTGAAATTGTCATTTTTTTTTTGTTCAGAACCTTCAGGGCTTTGATGCATTGGAGCTCTGTAACATCCTCCAACCCTCTGACAACTGCCCCCAATTCTGGCCTCTTGCACAGCCGTAACCTTAATTGCTGCACCATTGGCAGGATCCTGAGCCCTGTACTTCCACAGCACTCTCCAGTGCACCCACCTCCTTTCAGACACTAGCTAAATCTGTATGCTTTGGTTATGCTTCTGGCCATCTCTATCAGTGCCCCTTCATTTTGCTGTGGTGTTAATCAGAGTCATGACACTGGATTTTATGTACACCCGCAGTGGACGTGCATCTGTTCCAGAAGTCAGTGTCTCACCACCCCTGGCTTTGAAAGATGCCACATATTATATGCAGCGGCCAATTGACAGCCACCTGGTAGAGAGACAACCAATAGCATTAGAGAATAGTGGACTATGCTTTCAATGATCCCAGTGGTCCAATATGTGCAGACTTGAATAGGGTCCAGAGGGATTTCACTGGAATGATCCTGGGAAAGCAAAGCTTGACGTATGAGGAGCATTTGAGGACTCTGGGTCTGAACTCAATGGAGATTAGAAGGATGAGGGATGATCTCATACATAGAACATAGATCACTACAGCTCAAACAGGCCCTTCAGCCCACAAGTTGCACCGATCATATCCATACCCACCAGGCCATAGAACTATCTGTAACTCCCAATCCCATTAAATCCCATGTACTCATCCAGAAGTCTTTTAAAAGACCCCAGCGAGTTCGCCTCTACCACCACCGGCAGCCGATTCCACTCACTCACCACCCTCAGAGTGAAAAACTTACTCCTGACATCTCCTCTGTACTTGCTCCCCAGCACCTTAAACCTGTGTCTTCTCGTAGCGACCATTTCAACCCTGGGAAATAGCCTCCAAGAATCCACCCAATCTATTCCTCTCAACATCTTATAAACCTCTATCAGGTCGCCTCTCAACCTTCGTCTCTCCAGGGAGAAGAGACCTAGCTCCCTCAAACTATCTTCATAAGGCATGCCTCCCAGTCCAGGCAACATCCTTGTAAATCTCCTCTGCACCCTTTCAATAGCTTCCACATCCTTCCTGTAGTGAGGCAACCAGAGCTGCACACAATACTCCAAGTGGGGTCTGACAAGGGTCTTATAAAGTTGCAGCATTACTTCCTGACTCCTAAACTCAATCCCTCGATTAACGAAGGCCAGTACACCATACGCCTTCTTGACCACATCCTCCACCTGCGAGGCTGATTTAAGAGTCCTATGGACCCGGACCCCAAGATCCTTCTGCTCCTCAACACTGCTAAGGCTCCTACCCTTGATATTGTACTCCTTCATCCCATTGGACTTGCCAAAATGGACCACTATATATTTATCCACGTTGAAGTCTATCTGCCACTTCTCCACCCAGTCTTGCATCCTATCTATGTCACGCTGCACCTTCTGACATCCCTCCACAACACCACCAACCTTCATATCATCGGCAAACTTACTAACCCATCCCTCCACTTCCTCATCCAGGTCATTTATGAAAATGACAAACAGCAAGGGTCCTAGAACAGATCCCTGGGGCACTCCGCTAGTGAACAACTTCCATTCAGAAAAAGACACATCCACAACCACTCTCTGCCTTCTACAGGCAAGCCAGTTCTGGATCCACAAGGCCAAAGCCCCTTGGATCCCATGCCCTCTTACCTTCTCAAGAAGTCCTGCATGGGGGATCTTATCAAACGCCTTGCTGAAGTCCATGTAAACCACATCCACCGCTCTTTGAATATCATTGAAACTTATAGAATACTGAAAGGCCTGGATAGAGTGGATGTGGGGAAGATGTTTCCATTAATAGAAGGGACTAGGCTCTGAGGGCACAGCCTAAGAATAAAGGGGCGATCCTCTGGAATTGCGGTGACGAAGAATTTCTTCAGTCAGAGGGTGGTGATTCTGAGGAAATCATTGCCACAAAAAGCTGTGGAGGCCATTTCATTGAGTGTATTTGAAACAGAGATAGAAAGGTTTTTGATTGGTAAGGGGATCAAAAGGTTATGGGGAAAAAGCAGGAGAATGGGTTTGAAAAACTTAACTGCCACGATTGATTGGAGGAGCAGACTTGATGGGCTGAATGGCCTCATTCTGCCTCTATATTTAATAGTTTTATGGTTGTGGCCAGCCCTAGTCAGGACTGCATCAA
This sequence comes from Carcharhinus amblyrhynchos, assembly GCF_965287045.1. Classification (NCBI taxonomy): domain Eukaryota; kingdom Metazoa; phylum Chordata; class Chondrichthyes; order Carcharhiniformes; family Carcharhinidae; genus Carcharhinus; species Carcharhinus amblyrhynchos. The sequence goes on along the minus strand of NC_137336.1, from coordinate 3,449,277 downwards.
GTGCACCAAGTATCTCCATTCTGAGTGAAGCTGAAACAGTAATCTCCTGAACCATTGGAACAAGTGAATGTAAGTGATTAATGGCCTTTGGGAAGCTTTCAGGACCTTTGTCAGGGAACAAGTAATGTTTGGAGTGCATCTGAATCATAACTGTGGAAAGTGTTTTGGGAGTTAAGGAGCACCTGACTGTTCACTCTCAGAGTTTCTCTACGGGAGGGTGTGAAAAGGATGATGGGAAGGGCCCCAAGCCTCGAAGGCAATTCCTTACGAGCCCTTCTGCGAACTGTCAGAGCCAGGCAGGATATCTTCATGCCAGCAGAGGGGAGGAGGACACCTCCCAGCCTGACCAAAGCCACCTGGATGGAGGTCAAAGGGTAGGCGAGCAGCTTTGGGGTCATCCAGCAAACCTGGATTCAGTGCTGGAAATGTCTGAATGAGCTTCTGAGATTGTCACGCGTGAGGGATGCACCATTCTGGAGATGTACATACATCAGAGGTTATGTGACGAGTCCATTATGGGATCATCTTCTGTGTTCCCCCAATATGTGAAGATGCGTGACACACAAGCGATGGTCCGCATTGGACCTGATGGTTTTCTGAGAGACTGGTGTCTCTGGGGGAAAATGTAAAAGTTTCCCCAGTGCGTTTGCACAATTAATTTAGAAAAATGTGACACCGAGAGAGTTCTCACAGGAAAGGATTGATTGGACCAGAGAATCAAATCCTTACAATGAAGTCTTTCAATAGCAGGAAAAGCGGGCACGCACTGTACGAGGGAGGAGGAAGATCGGCTTTCCGGCCCTGAAACCGGAAAATCCTGCCCGAGGTTAATGGTCCTTTCCACAGTCCACCCCTCGCCCACTCCAATTCCTGAGGCAGGCGGAATGGGAAAATTCACCCCGGTGTGTGTGCCATACCTGGCCATCCTCACACCCGTAAGAGGTCTGACAACACCAGGTTTAAGTCCAACCAATTTATTTGATAGTAAGTTCACAAGCTTTAGGGGTTTGCCCCTTCGTCAGGTGAATGGAGAGTTCTGGCCTCAGACAGAGCATATAAAGCACAGACAGTTTACAGATTATTGATTAGAGTGCAAATCTTTACAGCTAACCTGCTGTTCAAGTCTTAAAGATGCTGACAATGTGAGTGGAAGGAGCACTGATCACAGGTTAAAGAGATGTGTATTGTCTCCAGACAGTACAGTAAGTGAAATTTTGCAAACCATGCAAGTCATGGGGGTTACAAATAGTGCGACATGAACCCAAGGTCCCAGTTGAGGCCGTCCTCATGTGTGCAGAACTTGGCTATCAGTCTCTGCTCAGCTACTCTGCGCTGTCGTGTGTCGTGAAGGCCACCTTGGAGAACGCTTACCTGAAGGTCAGAGGCCGAATGCCCATGACCACTGAAGTCTTTGCCAACAGTCTTGCCTGGTGATTGTCGAGCGATGTTCATTCATCCGTTGCCATTGCGTCTGCATGGTCTCCCCAGTGTACCATGCTTCGGGACATCCTTTCCTGCAGTGTATTAGGTAGACAACGTTGGCTGAGTTGCAAGAGTATGTACAGTGTACCTGGTGTAGGGTGTTCTCACGTGCGGTGATGTCACCCATATCGATGATCTGGCATGTCTTGCAGAGGTTGTGATCTTTGAAGGGATGTCATCTTTGAAGGGCGCTCCAATCACAGGAGAAATAGACCTCCCCCCAACCCACCACTGAGCCTCGGACTCTCCCCACCATTCCCGAAAAGAGCCAGGAGGCATTGCTAGGGCACATCCCGACCATGTCCCTCATCCCCTGGGGAGTCTACTTACCTGTATGATCGGAAACCCCCCCGTGATGTCACACCGACATAGTTTGATGATATAGCATTGGGTCAAGGTACGGCGAGGGGGTGTGTTAATTATGTTATTGTCTATGTAAATCAGGTTCTTCTCCCTGTACTCTTCCTCTTTTCCTCCTCATTGCAAGTGGAATCTCCAGGAGAATATACAACGCGATACATTACTCTCGAGCGTAAATGCTCCAGGTGAGAGGGTCAACAAGATTACAAGCATGGCAGTGAGATCTAACCCAGTACAAGTTCCAATGCTCATACATGATGCGGAGATGCCAGTTTTGAACTGGGGTAAACACAGTAAGAAGTCTCACAACACCAGGTTAAAGTCCAACAGGTTTATTTGGTAGCACGAGCTTTCAGAGATCCGCCCAATCAACTCAACTGATGAAGCTGCAGTGCTCTGAAAGCTCATATTACCAAATAAACCTGTTGGACTTTAACCTGGTGTTGAGAGACTTCTTACAATGCTCATACACAGAAAGACTGTCAGCAAGGCCACCCGTTAAAATCAGGCATGGACCCATCTCCATCCAGCCTTTATAAACTCCCCTTTCTAATGACAGTGAAAAAAGTCAAGGTCCTTCAGGTGCGGGTAACATATTGAGTTTGGGTTGATATTATTGGGGTAAATTAAGCTGCTGACAAGTTTAAACAATAAAAAGTCTCAACACCAGGTTAAAGTCCAACAGGTTTGCTTGGTAGCACAAGCCTTCGGAGCGCTGCTCCTTCATCAGGTGAGTGATAATAAAGAAGCTGTGTTCCAAAAGCTTGAAATTCCAAATAAACCTGTTGGCCTGGTGTTGTGAAACTTGATTTGATTTGATTTATTACTGTCCCATGTATTAACATACGTGAAAAGTATTGTTTCTTGCATGCTTTATAGACAAAGCATACCGTTCATACAGAAGGAAACAAGAGCATGCAGAATGTAGTGTTGCAGTTATAGCTAGGGTGTAGAGAAAGAGCAACTTAATTCAAGTCCATTCAAAAGTCTGGCAGCAACAGGGAAGAAGCTGTTCTTGAGTCGGTTGATACATGACCTCAGACTTTTGTATCTTTTTCCCAATGGAAGAAGGTGGAAAAGAGAATGTCTGAGGTGCGTGGTGTCTTTAATTATGTTGGCTGCTTTGCTAAGGCAGTGCAAATTGTAGACAGACTTAATGGATGGGAGGCTGGTTTGTGTGATGGATTGGGCTACATTCACGACGTTTTGTAGTTTTTTTGCAGAGCAGAAGCCATACCAAGAGCTGTGATACAACCAGAAAGAATGCTTTCTATAAAAGTTGGTGACATGCTAAATTTTCTTAAGACTTCTTACTGTGCTTACCCCAGTCCAATGCCAGCATCTCCACATCAAGTTTAAAGAAGCATTCGTGATCAATTTCAGCGTGGTGGGCAGGAGTGCTGCTGATTCCGGAACACATCCACCCACCATGTTACTGTGCACCCGTCTAATAAGATCAGGCTTGTGTCTTGACAACATCAAGCCGGATATTCTGCCTCAGCAGAAAAAAGGAAAGTAAAAAATTTATTCATTAGTCACAAGTAGGCTTACATTAACACCGCAATGAAGTTACTGTGAAATTCCGCTAGTTGCCACCCTCTGGTACCTGTTCGGGCACACTGAGGGAGAATTTAGCACAACCAATGCAGCTAACCAGCATGTCTTTCAGACTGTGGGAGGAAACGGGAGCACCTGGAGGAAACCCATGCAGACACGGGGAGAATGGGCAGACTCCTCGCAGACAGTGACCCAAGCCAGGAATTGAACCTGGGTCCCTGGTGCGGTGGGGCAGCAGTGCTAACCACTGTACCACGACCACAACGGTTTCATTTTCAGAGTGTAAAGTCCAACCTGTTCGGTTATTGCATGCTACAGAAGAGAAAGAGGCTATTCAACCCTTCAAACCCATCTTGATATTTTGATACAGCATCTAACTATCTGCATTTTGACACCAAGTTAAGCAAACATCGTCTACTGGAGCTGCTCTTGGTTGTTCGAGATTGGCCTAGTGTTTCATGTCGTTAGTGTGTGCCTAAACTGGACCAGATACTGGGCAAGACGACAGCTCAGTGACTATCGCTGATTGCTGTGCAGACACATGGATTTGGGCCGGTGTCTGTGGGAGTTTGCGCATTCTCCCCGTGCTTGCGTGGGTTTTCTCCGGGTGCTCTGGTTTCCTCCCACACCCCAAAGATGTGCAGTTAGGCTGATTGGCAGGAATAAATTGTCCCTAAATCAGTTTCCCTCAATCTGGATGGCCATAAAACATTAGACAGGGGTCGTGGGTAGAGAGGTGGACTGGTGGTGTTGAGATGGCGGCGCGGGCTCGTTGGGCCGAAGGGCCTGTTTCCCGGGCTGTTTTTGTTCTTTGTTCTTCTTATTTACCAATTTGTGTCTCCTTTAGCTCTTTACCTTCCCAATATCGATTAACATTGTCCTGGATTATTATCTTGTTGGGTTTCCCACCACCAACGTCAGGATGATCAGCCTGTAATTGTTGAATTTATTAAACGGGTGCAGCATTTGTAATCCTTCCCCTGTTTGAGGAGGAATGGGAGGTTATGAACAGAGTCTCTTGCTATTTCCACCCTAAACTCGAATGGAACTCACCCGTGGTGAGTTTTTTTGTACTTTTGTACTGTCAACTATTTCAGCCCAAACGCATTATCTCTTTTTCCTCTAAATTGCCAAAATGCTCCTGTGAAATGTCTTGGGATGTTTTATCGCGTTAAAGATGCTGTGAGGCTCAACACAGAAAAATGTGAATACATTTTGGTCAAAAGAACACAGAGACAATATACAATAAAGAGTTCAATTCTATAGGAGGTGCTGGAGCAGAGTGGCCTGGGTCTATTTGTGCATCAACCTTTTAATAAAAGGAACATAGTGTGTATAAGAGGTTGCAATCAACTTGTTTAAGACACGAATTGGACCTCAATGGAGTATTGTGTACAGTTCTGGGTGTCACAATTTCAGAAAGGTGTGAAAACATTGGAAAGAACGTGGAAGAGGTTTACGGAAATGATTCCAAAGATGAGAAATTTGAGTTGTGAAGATAGATTGGAGAAGTTAGAATTCTGAGCCTTGGAGGAAAGGAGGCTGAGAGGAGATTTGATAGAAGCATTCAAAATCAGGAGGGGCCTGGTTACAGCAGAATGAGAGACACTGCTCCCATTGGCAGAAGGATCATGAACAAAAAGGCACAGATTGGAGGTAATTTTTGAAAGTCACAAGCGTGATGCAAAAACAAATTTCCACACGGTGAGTGGTTGGGTCTGGAATGTTCTGTCTGAGAGGATGGCAGCTTCAATCGAGGAGCTCAAGAGAGAATTAGCTGATTTTTTTTGGAAATACACAGTGTACAATGTTAAGAGGAGAAGGCAGGAGAATGGTACTGGCCAAAATGCTCATTCGGAGAGCTGGTATAGATATGATGGACTGAATGGCCTCCTCCTGTGCAGCAACAATTCTGTGATTTTAATGCAAGGTGTTTGAGTTGTAAACAGAGGTAATCCCCAATTCGGAAAGCCAGCGTAACTCGACTGAAAGAACAGAATTTAAATATCTGCATTTAAAAGCGACAAGAAAAAGATTCAGGAAGCAAATCATGAAAGCTCCAACTCTCGCCGGGCCTGGAATTAAAATAAACAGCAGCTCCTTGACATAGATGCAGTATGCTCTGATCTTAACATCCATATTGTCCCAGCATTGACATATGTTGATATTTCTTTCAGAAAATGATTCGAGCATTCACAAGCACTTCAGCAAATCCCAGGTCAGCAATGATGAAAGTGGCGCAGGGAACAGCTGCTGTCCGTATCATCCACTTCCATTCTCTTTTAGACCCTGTAACCACCTTCCTGATATTCTGGGATTGCCTTTCTGCTCATGGTATCAGCAAAATCCACACAAAATTGTTCAAACCAGGGCAAAATACTCAGTGATGATTTGGTCAAGAATGAAATCAATGGATTTCAGGGAACTGTGGAATTATACATGGAAACATATATAGAAAATAGAAGCAACATACCATTTGCCTTCTTTACAGCCTGCTGTATCTGCACGCTTACTTTCAGTGACTCTTGCAAGAGGACACCAAGATCCCGCTGAGTATCCACCTCTCTCAATTTACACCCATTCAAGTAATAATCTGTCTTCATATTATTGCTGCTGAAGTGCAAACTTCACATTCATCCACATTATCCCAAATCTCCCATGCAGATGCCCACTCATTCACCCTGTCCAAATTATGCTGAATCATTTCTGCAACCTCCTCACAGCTCACCCTCCCACCTAACTTTGTAGCAAAAGTGTTTTAGGTGTGACAGAGGAGGGTTGAAGAGAGGTGGTGGGGTGGCGTTGTTAGTTAAGGAGCACATCACAGCAGTGCAGAGGGAGGACAATATGGAGGAGTTAGGGATTGAGTCGCTGTGGGTGGAGTTGAGGAATAAAAAGGGAGAGATTACGATGCTAGGGGTATACTATAGGCCACTCAACAGCCCGAGGTCAGTGGAGGAAGGTATTTGCAGAGGCATTTTAGATAGGTGCAGAAAGGATAAGGTGGTTGTAGTGGGTGACTTTAATCTTCCTGGAGTGGATTGGAAGGTGCCTAGAGCTGGGGGTACGGATGGGGAGGAGTTTGTAAAATGTGTGTTGGAAGGGTCCCTGGAGCAGTACGTAACTAGCCCGACTAGGGAGGGGGCTATACTGGATTTAGTGTTGGGTAATGAGCCGGGGCAGGTGGTTGAGGTTGAGGTAGGCGAACATGTGGCTAACAGTGACCACAAGTCCGTCTACTTTAGGATAAAAATGGAAAGAGATGAGTGCCGTCCGGAGGGGAGGGTGCTGAACTGGGGGAAGGCGAGCTATAGCCGGGTTAGGAGGGAGCTGAAGGACACTGATTGGGAGGGGTTGTTAGCGGGCAAGTCCACGGTTGGTAAGTGGGAGGCTTTCAAGGGCAAACTGATAATGTTGCAGGAAAGGCATGTGCCGGCAAAGAGGAAGGATGGGAAAGGCATGATTAGAGAGCCGTGGATTACAGGGGGTATCGAAGACTTGGTTAGGAAGAAGAGGGAGGCAGATGTTAGGTCGAAACAACTGGGAACGGAGAGAGCGCTGGAGGAATATAGAGAGATTAGGAGGGAGCTAAAAAGGGGAATTAGAAGGGCGAAAAGAGGGCATGAAATGGCTTTGGCTGATAGGATTAAGGAAAATCCAAAAGCATTTTACTCTTATATTAGGAGCAAGAGAGTGGTTAGAGGGAAAATTGGTCCTCTTAGGGACAAAGGAGGGGAGCTATGTATCGAGTCTGAGGGAATGGGGGAGATCCTGAATGAATACTTTGCGTCGGTATTCACGAAGGAGAGGGGTTTGGTGTCGTGTAATGTCTTGGAGGGAACTGTAGATCAGTGGAAGGAAATATCCATTACGAGGGAGGAGGGGGATTGAATATAAAAGTAGGGAGGTCTTGCTGCAGCTGTATAGGGCATTGGTGAGGCCGCAGCTGGAGTACTGTGTGCAGTTTTGGGCGCCGCACCTGCGCAAAGATATTTTGGCCTTGGAGGGAGTGCAGAGGAGGTTTACTAGGCTGATACCGGAGTTGAGGGGGTTGAGCTATGAGGAGAGGCTGAATAAACTGGGCTTGTACTCGTTAGAGTTTAGAAGAATGAGGGGAGATCTCATTGAGACGTATAAGATGATGAATGGGATGGATAGGATAGAGGTGGAGAGACTCTTCCCGCTCAAAAAAGACAGTAGGACTAGGGGGCACAGCCTCAAGATAAAAGGGGGGCGGTTTAGAACGGAGTTGAGGAGGAACTTCTTCACTCAAAGGGTGGTGAATCTCTGGAATTCTCTGCCCGTTGAAGTGGTGGAGGCTGCCTCGCTAAATATTTTTAAGACGCGGGTTGATGGGTTTTTGATAAGAGAGGGGATTAAGGGTTATGGGGAGAGGGCGGGAAAGTGGAACTGAGCAGCGACAGATCAGCCATGATCTTATTGAATGGCGGGGCAGGCTCGAAGGGCTGGATGGCCTACTCCTGCTCCTATTTCTTATGTTCTTATGTTCTTATGTTTAAGTGCTAAGGTTTTTAGGTAGCATAAAAACGGATAAAGCTCCGGGGCCTGATGGTATTTTTCCTAGGCTGCTTAGGGAGATGAAAGATGAAATTGCTGGGCCTCTGACGCAAATCTTTGTCTCTCCCTTGGACACAGATGAGGTCCCAGAGGACTGGAGGGTAGCTAATGTGGTACCGCTGTTTAAAAAGGGTATTAGGGATAATCCTGGTAATTATAGACCAGTGAGTTTGACATCGGTGGTAGGAAAATTATTGGAAAAAATTCTTAAGGATAGGATGTATGAGCATTTGGAGCGTTGCGATCTGATTAGGGATACGCAACATGGCTTTGTTCGAGGGAGGTCTTGCCTTAAGAATCTGGTAGAATTCTTCGAGGAGGTGACAAAAACGGTTGACTATGGGCGAGCCGTTGATGTCATCTATATGGATTTCAGTAAGGCGTTTGACAAAGTCCCTCACGGTAGGCTGGTAGAAAACATAAGAACACAAGAAATAAGAGCAAGAGTAGGCCGTCCAGCCCTTCGAGCCTGCCCCGCCATTCAATAAGATCATGGCTGATCTGTCGCTGCTCAGTTCCACATTCCCGCCCTCTCCCCATAACCCTTAATCCCCTCTCCTATCAAAAACCCATCAACCCGTGTCTTAAAAATATTTAGCGAGGCAGCCTCCACCACTTCAACGGGCAGAGAATTCCAGAGATTCACCACCCTTTGAGTGAAGAAGTTCCTCCTCAACTCCGTTCTAAACCGCCCCCCTTTTATCTTGAGGCTGTGCCCCCTAGTCCTACTGTCTTTTTTGAGCGGGAAGAGTCTTTCCACCTCTATCCTATCCATCCCATTCACGTCTCAATGAGATCTCCCCTCATTCTTCTAAACTCTAACGAGTATAAGCCCAGTTTATTCAGCCTCTCCTCATAGCTCAACCCCCTCAACTCCGGTATCAGCCTAGTAAACCTCCTCTGCACTCCCTCCAAGGCCAAAATATCTTTGCACAGGTGCGGCGCCCAAAACTGCACACAGTACTCCAGCTGCGGCCTCACCAATGCCCTATACAGCTGCAGCAAGACCTCCCTACTTTTATGTTCAATCCCCCTCGCTATGAAGGCCAGCATCCCATTCGCCTTCCTGACCACCTGCTGCACCTGCAAGCTGGGTTTTTGCAACTCATGCACAAGGACCCCGAGGTCCCTCTGCACCGTCGCCTGCTGCAGTTTTTCGCCCCGTAAGTAATAGTCTTTCCTACCATTCTTCCTACCAAAGTGGACCACCTCACACTTGCCAACATTAAATTCCATTTGCCATTTCCTGGCCCATTCGCCCAGCCTATCTAGATCCTTCTGTAGACTCTCCACACCCTCCGCACAATTTGCCGTTCCCCCAATCTTGGTGTCATCAGCAAATTTCGCCACTCTACACTCGGTTCCCTCCTCCAGATCATCTATATAAATGGTAAAAAGCTGAGGCCCCAGCACCGACCCCTGGGGCACTCCACTAGTCACCATCTGCCAATCTGAATAGGTTAAGGCACATGGGATACAAGGACAGGTAGCTAGTTGGATCAAAAACTGGCTGGGCAATAGGAGACAGAGAGTAGTAGTGGAAGGGTCCTTTTCTGGCTGGAGGTCAGTCACCAGTGGTGTGCCGCAGGGCTCAGTACTGGGACCTCTCCTCTTTGTAGTATATATAAACGACTTGGAAGAGGGCGTACATGGTGTGATCAGCAAGTTTGCAGATGACACCAAGATGGCAGGATTGGCAGATACTGAGGAGGACTGTCAGGTGACACAGCAGGATATAGGTTGGTATATTGGGCAGATAGATGGCAGATGGAATTTAATCCTGACAAATGCGAGGTGATGCATTTTGGAAGGAATAATGCAGAGAGGAGTTATGTGATAAAAGGTAGACCGATTAGGAGTATAGAAATACAGAGGGACCTGGGAGTGCAGGTGCACAACTCTCTGAAGGTGTCAACACAGGTAGAGAAGGTTGTGAAGAAAGCTTATGGAATGCTAGCCTTTATAGGAAGGGGTATAGAGTATAAGAACTGCCGTCTAATGCTTCAGTTGTACAGAACGTTGGTTAGACCACATTTGGAGTAATGCGTCCAGTTCTGGTCACCTTACCACCGGAAGGACATGGAGATCCTGGAGAGGGTGCAGAGGAGGTTTACCAGGATGTTGCCTGGCATGGAAGGACTGAGTTACGAGGAAAGGTTGGAGAAACTGGGGCTCTTCTCCTTAGAAAGACGGAGAGTAAGGGGGGATCTGATAGAGGTGTATAAAATAATGAAGGGAATAGATAGAGTCAACAATGGTAGGCTTTTCCCTAGATTGGGGACAATTATGAGAGGTCACGATCTAAGAGTGAGGGGGGAGAAGTATAATTTGGATACGAGACGAAAGTTTTTCACGCAGAGGGTCGTGGGGGTATGGAACGTGATACCAAGTAGGGTGGTGGAGGCAGGCACGTTGGACTTGTTTAAGGTTTACTTAGATAGACAGATGAGCGAAACAGGGATGGAGGGTTATAGTGGAGGGTATTAAATAGGGTCAGAGCCTCGGGACGACACCGGAAATGTAGTATTACATGTTAATGTTTTGTGTTTTTATTCCACAGGTGTCGGTCCACCTTGTTGTCAAACGAGGGGCATGCACACGGTGGGTCGTGCGTGGGCTGCTCTTGGAGGTTCCGGGAGTGGCCTAGTACTTTGTGTTGTTGTGTGTGCTTAATCCTGGACCAGCAGACGGGCACCGCAACAGCTCAGTGACTATCACTGCTAGCTGTGCAGATACATGGATTTGGGCCTGTGTCTGTGGGAGTTTGCGCATTCTCCCTGTAGTTGCGTGGGTTTCCTCCGGGTGCTCCGGTTTCCTCCCACACCCCAAAGATGTGCTCTTAGGCTGATTGGTGTACCAAATTGACACTATTCTCCCCTGAATCTGGCTACATTAGGGGTTCCATTCACATACAGGGCAGGGTAGGTGTAGGAGGATGCGGCGGCGCCCACTCGTTGGGCCGTAGGCCTGTTCCCCGTGCTGGGTTGTTCTTTGTTCTTTGTTTGTTCATCTGCAAATTTGGAGATAATACATTTAATTCCTTTTTCCAAATCATTTATATAATGTGAACAATTGGGATCCCAGCACAAATCCCTGCAATCCCTCATTAGGTAAAATCTGCCACTAAGAAAAAGACTCCTTTGTGCCAACTCTTTGCTTCCTATTTGCTAACCAACTTTCTATTCATCTCAAAACATTACCCGCAATCCCATATGCTTTAACTTTACGTAGTAATGTGTTAGTACTCAAGTTTCCCATAAGTGAAGAATATTCTATCACACTCCTGACTTTTGTAGATGGTGGACAGGCTTTGGGGTATCAGAAGGTAGTTACTCACCACAGGCTTCCCAGCCTCTGACCTGATTATCTTGTATCCACAATATTCATGTAGCAAGTCCTGTTCTGTTTCTGGTCAATGGTAACCCTCAGGATGTTGATAGTGGGGGATTCAATGATGGCAATGCCATTGAATTTCAAGGGGTGATGGTTAGATTCTCACTTTCGCTGGAGATAGCAATTTCCTGGCACTTGTGCAATGCGAATGTTACTTGGCACTTGGCATCCCAAGTTTGGATATTGTCCAGGACATGTTGCATGTGAACATGCACTGAAGGGTTGCAGTTTTACTAAACACTGTTCACTCAGTGAACATTGTTCTGTATGAATGGTATGTTTTATCTGTATAGCGTGCAAGACACAATACATTTCACTGTATGTTAATACATGTGACAATAATAAATCAAATCAAATCAGTAAATATCCCGACTTTTTTTTTTACTAATATACTGACTGGTGTGCACCAGTAAAGTTATGAAATAGTTCAGTATAGATTTTGTTTTAAGATACACTCGGGTTAAATCCAATTACTCAAAGGTCAACCTTTTTCCTTCACGCATTTGTTAAACTCTCTGCTGTGAAAGTTATTATGGAATCTGTATCTACCTCACATTCAGACACAGATTGAGAAAAAAGAACCTTCCTCATCTCGGCTCTGTTTCTTCTCCAATCACCTTGAATCTGTGTCATCCAGTGCTGCTGCCCAGCATTTACTGTCATTAGATAACAGTAATCAGCAATGATACTTTCATGATGAAAGCCATGGTGTTGTACAAGTTTGAAATTACTGTGCTGAAGCTGTGTGTGCGCCCTGTTCAGGTCACAACTTCAGTGATAATTTCACAAGTAGTCACTGACTGCTAAGACAGGAATGGATGGGCCAAATGGCTCCTCCTGTGCTGTAACAGTTCTGTCATTCTATGAAAATCTAAATAATATCCCAAATCCTGGAGCCACTGTAGATCTTGGGCTAAGATCATTTTTAGCATCTGCGTTCACCTCTCAAAGCGCGTAAATCGAAGTTTAACATTAATAATTCTCTGGAAGAGTTCCAAAGCTTTACAAAACCTTGGATGTAGAAATATTTTCTGATTTCACTCTTGAAAGTTCTGTCCCTATGTTTTACTCTGTGCTCCCAGATCAAGAGTCCTCAACAAGGGGAAATCTTTTCTCTGCATCAACCTCGATCAGACACTCCTAATATTTGAAAACTGTAAGCAAACCACCCCTTAACCTTTCAAATTCCAGGAAATACAATCTGAGTTTATAGCCAAAACGTTACCATCATTCATGCCAGTGGGACTTTCCCATCCTGCGGCAGTGAACAGAGACCTGGCTGGACATGGGGTATGAATGGCCAGTAAGATCACATCCAATGTGATTTTTCCTCTTTATTTGGCCCTTGTAGTCTGAGTAACACCCCCTTCAATTTACACTCTGCTTTTTCCAAGGTCCATAAATACTTCCTATGATCTGGTACTGAAAACTACTCACAGTACTCCAGGTGGGGTGTCATCAAGAATACAATTTTGTGAACAATCAGGATCACTGTTTGGAAACCTTTGGTTTAATTCTTCCTGGGTAGGATAGTGTGCACTGAGTGGTGCTCCAAGGTGTGGCGGCAACTATTGAGCTATAGATTTTTATTACCAATTAAAGAACTGAAGACAACTAACAATCCCATTGTTATCTCAAGATAACCCAACCTTAATTTAGCAAAAGATGCTTCATCATAGCCAAAATGTTTAAGGCACACGTTCAGCATGGAGACCAGAGGCCAGATTCTCTGACATCGCCCACTGGGATTTTCCGATCCCACTACTATGGATGGAGATTTGTCTGAGTGCCAAGTTCTCCATCCTTGCTGGCCACAGTCAAAGAACAAAGAACAAAATCAGCCCGGGAAACAGGCCCTTCGGCCCAACGAGCCCGCGCCGCCATCTTAACACCACCAGTCCCCTTCTCTACCCATGACCCCTGTCTAATGTTTTATGATGTGGGTATGCCGGCGTTGGACTGGCGTAAACACAGAATTTTTACTAATGTTTTATGGCCATCCAGATTGAGGGAAACTGATTTAGGGACAATTTATTCCAGCCAATCAGCCTAACAGCACATCTTTGGGGTGTGGGAGGAAACCGGAGCGCCCGGAGAAAACCCACGCAAGCACGGGGAGAATGCACAAACTCCCACAGACACCGGCCCAAATCCACGTGTCTGCACAGCAATCAGTGATAGTCACTGAGCTGTCGTCTTGCCCAGTATCTTGTCCAGTTTAGGCACACACTAACGACATGAAGCACTAGGCCAATCTCGAACAACCAAGAGCAGCCCCAGTATGACCCATCGCGTGTATGCCCCTCGTTGGACACGAGGTGGACCGACTTAAAACCTGTGAATGAAAAGAGAGAGAGAGAGAGTCACGGGGCATACGAGAATTGAGGCCCAGTTTTTCACTGTCCAGGTTGGTGTTCCTTTTGCATTTGATGCAAAACTAAATATTGATTTCAGAATCAAATTGAAAGTTTGCCAGGTGTCTGATATGGTGCCTGATGGTTGTTGAACATCCCAGTGCAGTCAGTATGTTTAGGCAGGTGAAGTTTGCTCTCGCTCTTGTCCAAGGCAGATAAGTTACCTCAAACCCAGTGGCTGACAGGAAACAGGTTTGGATTTTGGAGTTGGATTTCTCCTAGCTGAGACGTTAAACAAACTGGGAAGCCTGAAGTGCCCTTTCGACTTCACCATCCAACCCATTTGCACTCTCTGCGTTCTTCCACACTGGCAACAAAGAAAGCACAAAATCAGCATTTCCTTCTCCTTGATAGGCTGTCCACAATGGCTGACATATTCGGAGCCATCGTGTCTCGTATCATCAGCTTATCATCTTCTGCTGTAGCTCTGAACAGGGATGAGCACAGGGAACAGAGTTCGATGAGGAGTGGCTGTTGGCATACTGTCCATATGACACTTCTGAGGATGAAGAGCATTTCAGCTCTCTTCACCATCTCTGGTGAAGAGAGCTTCACCATGTTACGTTAGCTCAGTTGGCTAGGCAGCTGGTTCGTGATGCTAACAGCGTGGGTTCAATTCCTGTACTGGTCAAGGTTATTCATGAAGGTCCCAACTTCCCAACATTGCCCTTCACCTGAGATGTGGCCATCCTCAGGTTAAATGACCACCAGTCAGCACTCCCCACTCAAAGGTCATCTGGGATAACAATAACTTTTACTTTTGACCCCTTATCAAAATACACACAAGTTTATTGTTAATAAAATTGAACAGTTGTATCCCTTCTCTTCTAAATTTACAACATTTACAGAATTCATGAGCTTACCAAGACAAGTTTCTATCCAAACAAAACCGTGAAACAGAATCAAAGGCTTTCCTGGTTTAGCGACATCAATGATAACATTTCAAAAAAAAATTTCATTTAAAAGCAAGATATCCCAGATCTGACATTAAAAAAAACAGAAAATGCTGGAAAATCTCAGCAGGTCTGTGGAGAGAGAAACACATCCTCAGTTCTGAAGAATAGATACGTTCACTGGGATTTTATGACCCCATTCGGGTGAGATCATAAAACCCCACCCGGGGCCAATGGAGAATTCCGCTCTGTGAACTTCCGGGGCAGGCAAGGCGCTACAACTCCAGCCATGAATTCGGATGGTGCCTACAGATGCTGCCAGACCTATTGGGCATTTCCAACATTTTCTGTTTTTATTAACAATTTGTGCAAGTTTCCTGCAGTGTGCGTTTTTAATATTTGGAGTGTTTTTGTTGATAAAGCTTGAAAAGCATTCGCCGTCACCGTAAACGCAAAGCTTGTGCCACCTTGGGACAGCGTCATCCTTGAAGAACACTTCAAGAATGAGGTATTCCATGTTCTCAGAATAAATGGAGATGGACATTGCCTGAAAACAAATCTAATTAATCTTCATGCTTAAACTGGTAGAGTAAATGGATGGAAAGGTGCAAGCTCTGATTTCTATGGTGCTTCCTCACCTCTGAGTCTACAGCTGCACATACTGTTTACTGAGGAGTTTCAACATCACAACCAGAAACTAACAGCTCACATTTCTGATAACACTTTAATGGAGTAAATTTCCCCAAGAGCATAGAAATATTAGCAAAATTTAACACCAAACCACAAGATATTAGGAGTGGCACAGTGGTTAGCTTTGCTGCTTCACGGCGCCAGAGACCTGGGTTCGATTCCCGGCTTGGGTCACTGTCTGTGTGGAGTTTGCACATTCTCCCCGTGTCTGCGTGGGTTTCCTCCAGGTGCTCCCGTTTCCTCCCACAGTCCAAAGGTGTGCAGGTTAGGATGATTGAACATAAGAACATAAGAAATAGGAGCAGGAGTAGGCCATCTAGCCCTTCGAGCCTGCCCCGCCATTCAATAAGATCATGGCTGATCTGTCGTGGCTCAGTTCCACTTTCCCGCCCTCTCCCCATAACCCTTAATCCCCTCTCCTATCAAAAACCCATCAACCCGCGTCTTAAAAATATTTAGCAAGGCAGCCTCCACCACTTCAACGGGCAGAGAATTCCAGAGATTCACCACCCTTTGAGTGAAGAAGTTCCTCCTCAACTCCATTCTAAACCGCCCCCCTTTTATCTTGAGGCTGTGCCCCCTAGTCCTACTGTCTTTTTTGAGCGGGAAGAGTCTTTCCACCTCTATCCTATCCATCCCATTCATCATCTTATATGGCCCATGCTAAATTGACCCTTGGTGTCGAGAGGACTAGCTAGGGTAAATGCATGGGATTATGGGGGTATAGGGCCTGGGTGGGATTGTGTTCGGTGCAGACCTGATGGGCCAAATGGTCTCCTCTGTACTGTAGGATTCTATGATTCTTGTAGTCTATTAAAGTTGTAGTTTCTAAGGAGCATCTTTAAAGGAAAAGGAGGTATTAGAAAGGCAGGAATTCCAAAGGTTTAGGCTGTGGCAGCTGTAGGGATGGAGTGCCAAGAGTTCGGGGATTTCAGTGATGTGAAGAGTACAGGTTCCAGTAAGCAGGTGATGAACCGGGGCTGAATTCTGGATGGCTGCAGCTAATCGGGCGACAGAGAACTAGCTGTGTGAAAAGTAATAGAACGGAGGGAAGATTAGTGACTGTTCAAAATGTCTCTTAAGCTCAAGTGGTTGTGAAGATCGCAGCGGGCTGTAAAAGTTGAAATTGGTATTGACGACTGCAGAATAATATTCACTCCCTCCTGAACTGACAAACACCAAATGTACAACATGAAGGACAAAGAACACCACAAATTCAACAAGCATCTAATTCCCAACCTGATAGCAGGCTGAAGAGATACATCCTGGAGAGTATTATACGTGTGAACTGGGTTGAATCATCCTGGAAGAAGCAATACCTTGGTCATTGGGAAAAGTTTGGGAAAAGGTAAGGAAACTTTTCACACGACAGGATGAGAAATCTGGATGGTCAAATGCTCCTGAGCTGCCCGACACGATGCCAGAATGTTGTCTCCTCGGCTAAGGACTCCAGTGTGAGATTCAACACAGAATCCTTCAGAGTTTGCAAATAATTCCTAGTTTAGAAGGTTATTTTTTCCCCCCAGGGGCGTCTAATATTTTTAAGTGATGGATGTCACCATAGAAGGCAGAGCTTAGACTGCTCAAACCATTGTAATATTGGTGGGAGTGATATCAACGTCAGTGGGGGGGGGGGGGTGGGATTAAGTTAAAATGGGACCAGCTGTTTGTTAAATGACCCATCCAGTTAACTTCTCATTGAAGTGAATGAAAATGAAAAGCAGAGTTTCTTATGGCTGGACAAAGTGGTCCTCGTGTTCCTTCAGCTGAATGATTAAACCTCAAGCTGTAGGTACACAAGGGGTAACCAAGATGGTAGGTGACAGCAATACAGTTGATGTTGTCTACATGGACTTTAGCAAGACCTTTGACAAGGTACTGCATGGTAGGTTGTTGCATAAGGTTAAATCTCACAGGATCCAGGGTGATGTAACTAAATGGATATAAAATTGGCTTCATGACAGAGGCCAGAGATTGGTTGTAGAAGGTTGTTTTTCAAACTGGAGGCCTGTGACCAGCAGTGTGCCTCAGGGATCAGTGCTGGGCCCCCTGTTATTTGTCATTTATATTAATGATTTGGATGAGGATATAGGAGGCATGGTTAGTAAGTTTGGAGATGACACCAATATTGGTGGTAAAGTAGACAGTGAAGAAAGTTATCTCCAATAACAACGGGATCTTGGTCAATTGGGCCAGTGGGCTGATGAATGGCAGATGGAGTTTAATTTCGATAAATGCAAGGTGATGCATTTCGAAAGATTGAACCAAGGCAGGACTTACTCAGTTAAGGGTAGACATTGGGGAGAGTTACAGAACAAAGATATGTAGGGTTAGATATTCATAGCTCCTTGAAAGTGGAGTCACAGGTGGACAGAGCAGTGAAGAAGGCATTCAATATGCTTGATTTCATTGGTCAGAACATTGAATAAAGGAGATGGGATGTCTTGTTGAAATTGTACAAGACATTGGTAAGGCCACACTTGGAATACTGTGTGCAGTTCTAGTCACCCTGTTATAGAAAGGATAATTATTAAACTAGAAAGAGAGCAGAAAAGATATATTAGGATGCTACTGGGACTTGTTAGATTGAGTTATAAGGAGAGGTTGGAGAGACTGGGACTTTTTTCTCTGGAGCGTAGGAAGCTGATGGGTGTCTTATAGAAGGCTATAAAATATTGAGGGGCACAGATCAGCTAGATAGTCAATATCTTTTCCCAAAGGTAAGGGAGTCTAAAACTAGAGGGCATCAGTTTAAAGTGAGAGGGGAGAGATATAAAAGGGTCCAGAGGGGCAATTTTTTCACACAGAGGGTGTTGAGTTCTGGAACAAGCTGCCGGAGGCAGTAGTAGAGGTGAGTACAATGTTGTCTTTTAAAAAAACATTTAGACAGTTACATGGATAAGATGAGTATAGAAGAATATGGACCAAATGCGGGTAATTTGGACTAGCTTAGGGGTTTATAAAAGAAGGTTGGCATGCTGCAAACCTCTGTGACTCTAACTGGGATCATTCAGTTCTAACATTGATATGGAAATTGCTGGAACGCTCATCAGGTTAGGCATTCTCTTTAGAGAAAATGACATAGAGCAAAGAACAAAAAAAATTACAGCACAGGAACAAGCTCTTCGGCCCTCTAAGCCTGCACCGACCATGCTGCCCGACTTGACTAAAACCCCCTACCCTTCTGGGGAGCATATCCCTCTATTCCCATCCTATTCATGTATTTGTCAAGACACCCCTTAAAAGTCACTAGTGTATCCGCTTCCACTCCTTCCCCTGGCAACGAGTTCCAGGCACCCGCTACTCTCTGTGTAAAAACAAAAAAATCTGCCTCATACATCTCCTTTAAACTTGCCCCTTGCACCTTAAACCTATGTCCCTAGTAATTGACTCTTCCACCCGGGGGAAAAAGCTTCTAACTATCCGGTCTGTCCGTGTCTCTCATAATCTTGTAGGCTTCTATCAGGTCTCCCCTCAACCTCCATCGCTCCAGTGAGAACGAACCAAGCTTCTCCAACCTCTCCTCATAGCTAATGCCCTCCATATCAGGCAACATCCTGATAAATCTTCTCTGGACCCTCTCCACATCCTTCTGGTAGTGTGGTGACCAGAATTGAACACTATATTCCAAGTGCGGCCTAATTAAGTTTCTATAAATCTGCAACATAACTTGCCAATTTTTAAACTCAACACCCCGCCTGATGAAGGCAAGAACACCGTATGCCTTCTTTATTACCTTCTCCACCTGCATTGCCACTTTCAATGATCTGTGTACCTGTACACCCAGATCCCTTAGTCCATCAACACTCTTAAGAGTTCTGCCATTTACTGTATATTTCCTATTTGTCTTAGACTTTCCAAAATGCATTACATCACATTTGTCCAGATTAAACTCCATCTGCCATCTCTCTGCCCAAGTCTCCAACTGATCTATATCCTGCTGTATCCTCTGATAGTCCTCATCACTTTCCAAATCCACCAACCTTTGTGTTGTCTGCAAACTTACTAATCAATCCAGTTACATTTTCCTCCAAATCATGTGTGTATATATATATATATATATATATATATATATTACAAACAGCAAAAGTCCCAGAACTGATCCCTGAGGAACCGAGTGCAGGGTGTCGAAATTTGCTGATGACACCAAGATTGGGGGAACGGCAAATTGTGCGGAGGGTGTGGAGAGTCTGCAGAAGGATCTAGATAGGCTGGGCGAATGGGCCAGGAAATGGCAAATGGAATTTAATGTTGGCAAGTGCGAGGTGGTCCACTTTGGTAGGAAGAATGGTAGGAAAGACTATTACTTACGTGGCGAAAAACTGCAGCAGGCGACGGTGCAGAGGGACCTCGGGGTCCTTGTGCATGAATCGCAAAAACCCAGCTTGCAGGTGCAGCAGGTGGTCAGGAAGGCGAATGGGATGCTGGCCTTCATAGCGAGGGGGATTGAATATAAAAGTAGGGAGGTCTTGCTGCAGCTGTATAGGGCATTGGTGAGGCCGCAGCTGGAGTACTGTGTGCAGTTTTGGGCGCCGCACCTGCGCAAGGATATTTTGGCCCTGGAGGGAGTGCAGAGGAGGTTTACTAGGCTGATACCGGAGTTGAGGGGATTGAGCTATGAGGAGAGGCTGAATAAACTAGGCTTGTACTCGTTAGAGTTTAGAAGAATGAGGGGAGATCTCATTGAGACGTATAAGATGATGAATGGGATGGATAGGATAGAGGTGGAGAGACTCTTCCCGCTCAAAAAAGACAGTAGGACTAGGGGGCACAGCCTCAAGATAAAGGGGAGGCGGTTTAGAACGGAGTTGAGGAGGAACTTCTTCACTCAAAGGGTGGTGAATCTCTGGAATTCTCTGCCCGTTGAAGTGGTGGAGGCTGCCTCGCTAAATATTTTTAAGAAGCGGGTTGATGGGTTTTTGATAAGAGAAGGGATTAAGGGTTATGGGGAGAGGGCGGGAAAGTGGAACTGAGCCACGACAGATCAGCCATGATCTTATTGAATGGCGGGGCAGGCTCGAAGGGCTAGATGGCCTACTCCTGCTCCTATTTCTTATGTTCTTATGTTCTTATGAACACCAATTGTCACAGCCGTCCATTCAAGAATGCATCCTTTCACTGCTATCCTCTGTCTTTATTGACCGAGCCAGTTCTGTATCCACCTTGCCAGCTCACCTCTGATCCCATGTGACTTCACCTTTTGCACCAGTCTACAATGAGCGACCTTGTCAAAGGCCTTACTGAAGTCCATGTAGACAACATCCACTGCCCTACACTCATCAATCATCTTCATCACTTCCTTGAAAAACTTGATCAAGTTTGTGAGACACGACCTCCCCTTCACAAAACCATCTTGCCTCTCACTAATATGTCCACTTATTTCTAAGTGAGCTAACATTTCTGGTCCTAGGGATAGAAGAACAACAAGAGGCCACTCAGCCTCTCTAGCTGGTTCTTTACTTTGATAATACCTTGGCTGTTATAAATTGCAGCTCCATCCCTCTACTTGCGTTCTGTACTCCTTAAAGCCCAGTGGCAGATGAAAATCCATCAGTCACATTTTCACCCTGAACCATCGCAACTCTTTGGAAAGAACGTTCCAGATTCAAGTCAATGATTTCTCATCAGAATTGTGAAACGTTAGCGATGAGGCAGAGAGTGATTTATTGACAAATGGGATGATGGCACAAGAGAAAGTTGAAGCAGTATTTGTACATGTGTTGAATTAGAAGGTGAGACCAGAGGAGGTGTACATGTTTACCGTTGAATAACAGAGAAGAGAGGAGCATGACAAACCCGGATAGGGTTATTGCAGCTGGGAGTGTGACAGCGAAAGCTGTACTGCAGGAGTACGGGACATCCTGCCATTGTACACTGATAGAGCATTTCTACCCAAACACCAGCTCGTTCGCCTCTCCCAGTGGCTCTATGGGTGCACTCAGCTTCCATTAATGCACCCTTCTGTTTCTTATAGGTTGGAACAGTGACCAGCAGATTCACGTTCATGAATAACACCCCTCACAGGTCTGCACAAATGACTCAGCTAGAGTCATACAAAGAACAAAGAACAAAGAACAACCCAGCACGGGAAACAGGCCCTTCGGCCCAACAAGCCCGCGCCGCCGCATCACCCTACACCTATTCTACCCTGCGTGTCTACGAATAGAACCCCTGACTTAGCCAGATTCAGGGGAGAATAGTGTCAATTTGGTAAAACCAATCAGCCTAAGAGCACATCTTTGGGGTGTGGGAGGAAACCGGAGCGCCCGGAGGAAACCCACGCAACCACAGGGAGAATGCACAAACTCCCACAGACACAGGCCCAAATCCATGTATCTGCACAGCCAGCAGTGCTAGTCACTGAGCTGTTGCGGCGCCCGTCTACCAGTCCAGGATCAAGCACACACACCGACACGAAGTACTAGGCCACTCCCGGAACCTCCAGGAGCAGCCCACGCACGACCCACCGTGTGCATGCCCCTCGTTTGACAACGAGGTGGACCTCCACCTGCGGAGTGAAAAGAGAAAAACGTTAATCACAAGCCTGCCTTTCCGGTGTCTCCCGAGGTTCTAACCCTTATTCAATAACCCCTACCATAACCCTCCATCCCCGTTTCACTCATGTGCCTATCTAACTGAACCTTAAACGAATCCAACGTTCCCGCCTCCACCACCCCACTCGGTAGCGCGTTCCATACCCCCACTACTCTCTGCGTAAAGAACCTTCCTCTCATATCCAAATTATACCTCTTCCCCCTCACCCTTAAATCATGTCCTCTTGTATTCGTAACCAATCTAGGGAGCAGTCTCTCACTATTGACCCTGTCTATTCCCTTCAGTATCTTATATACCTTGTATATAGTCATGTTTCATAGTATCATAGAACCCCTAGAGTTACCGACTCTCTGACAGAATATCTTATCCAGGCCCCCTCTCTCATCCTATCCTCTTAACCCCACACATTTACCATGGCCAATCCCCCTAACCAACACATCTTGGAACACTGAGGGGCAATTTAATATGGCCAATCCCTCTAACCTGTACACCGTTGGACTGTGGGAGGAAATCGGAGTGAAGGATATGGTTCCCGGAAGGGTAGGGTGCTTTAGTTCAGTCAAGCAGCATGGTCAGTGCAGGCTTGGAGGGCCTGTTTCTTTACTGTAACTTTCTTTGTTCTTGTAAAGGTCTGTAAAATAATGAGGAGCATAGATTAACTAGATAGTCAATATCTTTCCCCAAAGGTAGGGGACTCTAAAATTAGAGGGCATATGTTTAAAGTGAGAGGGGAGAGATGCAAAAGGGTCCACAGGGGCAATTTTTTTTGCACAGAAGGTGACGAGTGTCTGGAACAAGTTGTCAGAGTTAATAGTAGAGGTGGGCATAATTTTGTCTTTTAAAAAGCTTTTAGACAGTTACTTGTAAGATGGCTATAGAGGGACATGGGCCAAACACGGGCAATTGGGACTAGCTTAGTTGTTAAAAACAAAGGGGTGGCATGGACAAGTTGGGCCGAAGGGCCTGTTTCCATACTGTTAACTTCTATGACTCGATGACACCTGGAGAAAACCCCAGGGAGAATGTGCAAACTCCACACAGTCACCCGGTCTCAAATTCAAGCTTGAATCCTTATACTGACTATGCATTGTTGGCCAAAATTAAATTAGTAACATCAATAAGAAAACTGACTTGACAACAAAATGACCTTTGTTACATGGTTTCTATTTCTGTTCTAAACGCATGGATTTTTTTTTTACCTGGTGACACTATCATAAGAAGCCAAGACAGTTCTGAGAAATTGAATCCTTTTCATTTACAAAGCTGGCAAATCTTTATATATCTGCACATCAGCCTCGGAACAACTCTTCACTAACTCTCTTTCCTTGTGGCTGCTTTCAGTAAAATTGCCCAATCTATGCCAATTAATAATTAATTTGACAAGACTCTGTTGCTCACCCATAACTAAGGGATTGATATATAATTGAGTATCTATGAGCTGACTTTCCTGCTCTCCTGCAACCCGCTGAGTGTACAAATAGCACAAATATCACTGTGCAGAAGGGGTTCAGGAAGGTGATGCCAGGAATAAAGAACTTTGTATCTGAGGAGAGCCTGTGGGAACTGCTCTGACTGGCTGGGCCATTTCAGAGGGTAGTTCAGAGTCAACTACATTGCTGTGGGTCTGGAGTCAGATGTAAGCCAGACCAGGTAAACATAGGGACATAGAAAGCAGGCATAGGCCATTCAGCCCATCGAGCCTCCTCCTCCATTCATTATGATCATGACTGATCATCTAAATCAGAGTTCTGATCATACCTTCCCCCCATATCCTTTGATCTCCTTCACTCCAGCAGCTATGTCTTTCAAACTCTTTGAAAACATGCATTGTTTTAACTTCAAATGCTTTCTTTGATTACAAATTCCATTCACCACTCACCACTCTCTGGGTGAAGAAATTTCTCCTCGTGTCGATTTGATTTGATTTATTATTGTCACACGCATTAACATACAATGAAAAGTATTGTTTCTCGCACACTATACAGGGAAAGCATACCGTTCATAGAGCAGGAAACAAGAGAGCGCAGAATGTAGTGTTACAGCCATGGCTAGGATGTAGAGAAAGAGCAACTTAATGCAAGGCACCAAATCTGAAAATAAATTGCATTAAAGCATTGTTAGAGAGTTTAAAAGAATTGGAATGAAGTTTTAGAAGCATAGAACGAGAGTAAAAGATAGAATTAGAAGGTATGCTGGGCACAGCTTGCAAGACATCTCAGTCCTAAATAGCCCACCTTGTATCCTCAGACTGTGAATCCTGGTTCAGGATATCCCCATCATCGGAAACATTCTTCCTGCATCTACCCTGTCTCGTCCTATTAGGATTTTATTGGCTCCTATGAGATCCTCACCGTCATTCTTCTGATCTCCAACAAATATAATTCTAACTGACTCAATCTCGTCTCATACATCAGTCCCACCATCCTAGGAATCAGCCTGATAAATCTTTGTTGCACTGTCTCTATAGCAAGGACATCCTTCCTCAGATCAGGAGAGCAAAACCGCACACAATACTCCAGGTGTGGCCTCACCAAGACCCTGTATAAACCTAGCAAGACATCCCTGTTCCTGTAGTCAAATCTTCTCGCTATGAATGCAAACACACCACTTGCCTTTTTTAACTGGGTGTTGCATTGTGGAGGGTATTTTGCACTGTAGGGGTGTTTTACACAGTTGCGATGCTGTGAATAGAAGCTCCAACTTTCATTCTGGTGGGTGTAAAGATCACTCGGTACTATTTGAACGTGAAAAGAATTATCTCTGGTGTCTGTAGTTCAAAGGTTAACATGAGATGTTGATGTAATGATGATGTAAGAGTACATGATGGAGTAACAGAGATCTGCAGGGGGAAAGAAAAAGATTGCCAGCTCATACTGTAGTTATGGACAGGACAGAGGCAAACTGAACACTTTTATCCTGTCACCATCTGTCCTTAAGCAGAGGCATTTTTGAATTATTATTTAAGGTGTTTTTTGCATGTTTTCCCAAACCCTCAGTTTGTGTGATCCAATTTTTAGGCAACAACAAACTCTCGTTATAATTAACTCAGAAGATTAGTTTCACATTTAAACATGGCTGGGGGGGTTGGGTGGATTGTTTGAAACATCACACACACTAAAGTACACCCATCTATCTATCTATCTATAATACATATACACACACAGTAAGGAGAGTATAAAAAAATGGGAGATTTTACTACTATGGACAACAAAGGAACAGATCTGCAGAAATGAATATTGATGATTGTGGTTACCAAAGTCCAGAAAGGAAAATTCCAGAAGGCATTTAATTTTTGGCAGAGTTCAGTGCTGCTGAGTTCCTGGCTAGAGACAGCAACACAAAAATCCCTGAGATAAATGATGATGCAGCAAGACGGAATCCCAGTGCTTTGACCACTCAGCTGATGATCATCATCGATTTTTAAAATTAAACAGACTTCGAAGAGTTGAGATGTGGTCACCGTCTGCTCGGTCAGCGGAGAGACCTGCTGGGCTTCTTCCTGGCCGGTGTTAGGTGAACAGACTGGGGGTTTTTCAGTTCTCAAAAGAATATAAAGGTTATACCCACACAGAGAGTAACAAACGTCTGGAGACACAGAGAGGTCACGCAGACTCCACACAGACAATGGCCCAAATCGGGTCCCTGGAACTGCGAGACAGCAATGTTAGTCACTGTGCCACCCATATCAACCAGACAAATGTTAAGCAAGAGCTTAGTGAGATTTTGAAAAGTAGGCTTGAAATTAAAAAACACCCCGCAATATCATAACAACCGGATTGGACACAGGAGTTGGAATGTTATGTATGTGACATTGGGAAGACCTGGGACTGCAAGGTTTGATTACAAGAGGCTGGATAGACTGGGACAATTTTCCCTGCAGTGTTAGAGGATGAGGGATGACCTTATAGAGATTTATAAATTTATGACGGGCATCGATAAGGTTAATAGCCAATGTCTTTTCCCCAGCGTAGGGGAGTCCAAAACTAGAGGGCATAGATTTAAGGGGAGAGGGGAAAGGTTTAAAAAGAACCCGAGGGGCAACTTCTTCACACAGATGGTGGTGTGCATATAGAATGAGCTGCCAGAGGTGGTGGTAGAAGCAGGTATGACATGCAGGTTATGGGAATAGGGTGGAGAGTGTAGGCCTGGGTGAGATGTTCGTTTGGAGAGTTGGTGCAGACCTGATGGGCTGAATGGCCTCCTTTTGCACTGTAGGAATTCTATTCAATGTAAATGAAGGAATATAACTCCTCTCAGTTAACAGAGGTTTTTGTGTCACTTTGCTGCGTAAACAAGCCTGTCACAAATTGTATCATTGAGCACATCTCCAAATTCACAATATTCTGCAATTTTTTTAAGCACTGCAACATATTATGCAATTGACGCTCCCTCTTCTTGAATTCTTTTACACAATCTAACACGCTTTGCATTCAACATGAGTTTAGATGATAAATGAGCTTGTAGAATTTCCACAATTTGCTTACATAGTTTAGTGCCAGTCTTATCGGAGGAAAGTAAGAAGTTTTACCTGTCATCAGACACAGGAAAGTGGGCACCATAATGTCTTCATCTAGTTTGTTCACCAGCACAAAATAATCAAAAGACTCTGTGTAAGAGCTCCACCACACCACATCAAAAGCTCCAACACTACTGAAAACCCCTGCCATCTACTTCTAACCCCTGCTTAACTTCTTCATTCAAGGTTGTGAGGGATACAGAAAAGGTGAACAGGAAGCAGCTGTTCCCCTTGATTGAGGGGTCAATCACAAGGGAGCAGAGTTTTAGAGTAAGGAGCAGGAGGTTCAGAGGGGATTTGAGGAAACGCAGAGGGTAGTGGGAATCTGGAATGCACCATCTGTGAAGACAGTAAAAATCTGGACCTTATATACTGTAAGATTTATTTGGATGAACACTTGAAATATCATAACATTTGAGGATATGGGACAAGTGCTGGAAAATGGGATTGAGTGACTTTAGTGGTAGGTATTGTTGATGCAGACTTGATGGGCCGAAGGGACTTTTATGCACTGTATAACTCTATGCCTCGAAGTGGATTAACAAGCACATGTCCATTAATCTTACTGCCAGTTTTCTTATTTATTTGGAGAAGGACATTCAGGAACACTTGATAACATTTATTGTGTTGCGTCCTCTCGCATACCTGCTGCTTCTCTGTTTCTCACTCAATATCACATTACAACACTCCCTTCATATATTACTACAACAGGGTTCTATGGTGAGCCAAAGGGGACAAATATCTAACACAAACAGAGCTCAAAATGCAAAATGGTGCATTTACATGCAGGAAAGGCAATGTCCCGTGGAAACAAATCAGTTCAGTATGAGAATCCGAAGAGCAAAAGCACATCAAAGTGGAAGACCACAAAAATGGGGAAATAATTCACCCATTGCCATTTTGAAATGTTCTCAGTGGGAAATATCTCCACAAGCTGTAAGGAAGCTCAGCAGGAGGAGCAGAGTGCCACAACAATAAAATGGGACACCTATTGATCTAAAATACAGAGAGACTGCAAAATAAAATGAAAATATTAAAATTAATCCACATTCAAAAAGTGGAATAACCACAGAAAAAGCAAATTTTTTTCCTTGAAGTAAATGAAATGGAAATAAAAAGTGGTGCATTAAACTTGAAGTGGATGGACACCATACAGAGTTCAAATTAGACACAGGGACAGGAGTTTCTGTCTTATCCAATGAAGTTAAATTATTTAAGAATATTACTTCTTAGCTTCCAACTACACTGAAATTCATAGGTCAGACCTTGGCAGAATTACTATATATTATATATAGAGAGAAGTCATTGAACCTTTACATGTCACACAGAATCATTAAGCAATTTATTAAGTAGAAAAACATGCTTAAAATGAAGCTAATCTAGAACATAGAACATAGAACATTACAGCACAGAACAGGCCCTTCGGCCCAGGATGTTGCGCCGACCAGTTAAAAAACAATGACCCTCTAACCTAAACCAAACCCTTTCCATCCATAAACCTATCCACGGATCTCTTAAACGCCCCCAAACTAGGCGCATCCACAACTGCAGCAGGCAGGGCATTCCAATCCCTCACCACCCTCTGGGTAAAGAACCTACCCCTGACGTCCGTCCTATAACTACCACCCCTTAATTTAAAGCTATGCCCCCTCGTGCTAGCTTTCTCCATCCGAGGAAAAAGGCTATCACTGTCCACCCTATCCAAACCTCTGATCATCTTATATGTTTCAATAAGGTCCCCTCGCAGCCGCCTTCTTTCTAATGAAAACAACCTCAAAGCCCTCAGTCTCTCCTCATAGGACCTCCCCTCCATACCAGGCAACATCCTGGTAAACCTCCTCTGCACCCTCTCCAAAGCCTCCACATCCTTCCTATAATGTGGGGACCAGAACTGCACACAATACTCCAAGTGCGGACGCACCAGAGTTTTGTACAGTTGCAACATGACGCTGCGGCTCTTAAATTCAATATTGGTTCAATGCCTCTCCAATCTCTTCCGGTTCCACACATAAATTCCCACTGCTGTCTCTAACTGGCCCTAATCTTGCCCTAACCAACCTTTTGTTCTTAACATATCTATAGAACGCCTTAGGATTCTCCTTAATCCTATTAGCCAAAGTCTTCTCATGTCCTCTTTTAGCCCTTCTTAATTCTCTCTTTAACTCCCTCCTAGCCAATCTAAAGCTCTCTAGTGCACTATCTGAGCCCTCAAGTCTCATCCGGACATAAGCCTCCTTTTTCTTTTTAACCAGCGAATCAACTTTCCTAGTGCACCACGGTTCCCTAGCTCGACCAATACCTCCTTGCCTGACAGGGACATACATATCAAGGACTCGCAGTAGCTGCTCCTTGAAAAAACTCCACATTTCGGACGTTCCGAGACCCTGTAGTCTCCTAGTCCAACCTATGCTTCCTAATTCTCTCCTAATAGCCTCATAATTACTCTTCCCCCAGCTAAAACTACTGACCCGAGGTTCCTGCCTATCCCTTTCCATCACTAAGGTGAACGTAACCGAATTGTGGTCACTATCACCAAAATGCACCCCAACTTCCAAGTCTAGCACCTGGTCTGGCTCATTTCCCAGCACCAAATCCAATATAGCCTCACCTCTAGTTGGCCTATCAACATACTGAGTCAAGAAACCCTCCTGCATGCTTTGTACAAAAACTGACCCCTCTAAGGAGTTAGAGCTATAGCTATTCCAATCAATATTAGTAAAGTTAAAGTCCCCCATAACAATTACCCTATTATTTTCACTCCTATCCAGGATCGTCTCCGCAATCCTTTCCTCAACCTCTCTAGAAATTTAGGAGGTCTATAAAAGACTCCCAACAGGGTGACCTCTCCTCTCCTATTTCTAACCTCAGCCCATACTACCTCAACAGACAAGTCCTCATCAAACTTCCTCTCTGACACCGTGATACAATCTTTGACTAATAATGCTACCCCTCCCCCCCTTCTACCTCCTTCTCTACTCCTACTGAAGCATTTGAACCCCAAATCTACAAAGTTGATGAACCAGCTGATGACCATAACAATGATATATTTAGGAATGAATTTCTAAAGATGTTTCTCAGGACTGGGGAGGCTAAAGGCTGAGTGCCAGATCACCCTAAGAGCTAAGGCTAAACCAACTGGCCTCTTAACATCAAGGTCCCTCACCCACTCTTGGACAAGGGTGAAATTTGGAACTTGCTGAAGCAAGGAGTTAACGCAACAATGGCAATGTCAAAAAAAAATGTTCAGAAATGGACATCTACCCAAAGCCAAACAAACCTATAAGAATCCACATGGATTTAATTTAACTTCAAAAAAGTCAGTAAAGCGTGAGATCCACCCATGGACTCAATGAATGAAATTCTTGCCAATGTAACCAACTTAACCTAATTCACTAAATCGGATGCAAACAATAGATTTTTGGCAGTTTATCTGGACAAAGAATCCAGATCGCTGTCCACTGCTATAACACTATTTCCTCATTATTGTTTCACCACTCAGCATGGTGCCCATTCTGAGGTTTTCTAGAGAAAAGTATCTCAAATCCTTGTAGAAATGGAAGGAGTAATATGCCATATGGATGCTGCGATTATTCATGGTTCCATCAGAGAAGCACGTCACTGTGGAATTAGAACAGGCTCAAAGGTCTGACAGAATGCAAGCCTGATGTGGAGATGCCAGCGTTGGACTGGGGTAAACACAATAAGAAATCTCACAACACCACGTTAAAGTCCAACAGGCTTATTTGGTAGCAAGAGCCACTAGCTTTCGGAGTGTGGACCAGAAAAATGCTTTTGGAAAAATCAAAAATCTTTCGATTTCCTCTGAGCTTTGAGCACATTAGGACCCAGATTACCAAGCACTGGAGCAGTAACATCATCTACAGGTCAGGGTGTGCTATATTTTATCTTGAAAAGAGAAAGAAAGCACAGCCTAACTTACAATGTCACAAGGTCACTTGCAGACACAGAGGACAGAATTGTCCCGTGCACAGTGTGCTAACTGAGGTGAGAAAGCTGCTGCTTAGCTCTCCAGCTACACAGCTGAGTTTTCTCCTCAGATCCTCTGACATTCTGTATACAGAGACTCTGGGGGTGTTGTTTTATCCATTCGCCAGCAGCACAGCGAATTCGCTGGCAGCACAGTCTCTTATAGAGACCTATAAGATAATGAAAGGGATGGATAGGGTAGAGGTTGAGACATTCTTCCCGCTCAGAAAGGACAGCAGGACTAGAGGACACAACCTCAAGATAAGGGGGGGTGGGGTGCAGCTTAGAACAGAGTTGAGGAGGAACTTCTTCACTCAAAGGGTGGTGAATCTCTGGAATTCTCTGCCTGTTGAAGTGGTGGAGGCTACCTCGCTAAATATATTTAAGTTACGGGTAGATAGGTTTTTGGTAGGCAAGGGAATTAAGGGTTATGGGGAGAAAGCAGGAAAGTGGAACTGATCCACTTCAGATCAGCCATGATCTTATTGAACAGCAGGGCAGGCTCAAAGGGCTAGATGGCCTACTCCTGCTCCTATTTCTTATGTTCTTATGTTACAGGGCCTGATCAAGCTGTGATACTGGCTCCACAGAAATCAGGGGGGGGGCAGTGCCAGGGTACTTCCCAGGGGTTGTGCCCAAGATCCTGCCTGGAAGATTCTGGGTTTTAACCTCCTTATGGGATATTCAATCGGTCAATATTCATCCTTCAACCAACATGGTTATAGCCTGATGATGACCTCTCTGTGGAAGTTTGCTGTGTGTGAATGGGCTGTCACACTTCCTACAATAAAGCAGCAACCACATTTTAATACTACTTTCTTGGTTGTAAGGATCTCTAAGAGGCCTTGATGACATGAAAGGTGTTATATAAATATAGATCTTTACAGTGCCGGTGTCAACAGGGAATTGATCAGGTGCGTGCAAGGTAGAACACGCAAAATTGTGGTGCTGACTTTAGCACGCTCACCTCAGGACACCCTCACCTCCCATCGATTTCAGAGGAAGGTCAACATGGAAACTGCACTGTTGCCCCAAACTAGCCTGATGAGAATGTGATTAATCAGCCTGCAACAGTTGGAGCTGTTGAGGGCATTTTTCTTTGTGGTTGACTGAAAGTTGGTCTTGACACTGCTGGAGGCGTCAGCTGTCTCTTTCTTTTATTACAACATTGTTACTGGAGCAATCAACATCGAATGTAAAAGGCAACCTGAATTAACTTCACCTATATTTTAACATTGTCAAAAGATCAAAACGGGAGTGGAAGGAATGCAGTTTACGCAGAGCTGATATGAAAATAAATATGTGGGACAGCCTTGGGGCTGGTGCCTCTTTCTCTGATCCACCTTGGATGTAATTCTCTAAATCAATATCACATAAAATTAAAACTGTCAGCCACAATTTCATTTGTATTGTTTTAAACAGTGAGTTCAAATGCAAATTAAATTTACCTGATCAACTCGGACTGATTTCCAACCAGTAATTCAACAAAACTGTTTCCCAATTCCCTTCATATATTTATGTTTGAGCACATTTTCCAGTGTTTTAAAGGTCCCTTTGTCACTGCTGTGGCACCATCAAATCCATCATTACACAGGGATTTCTCCCCTGACAGCAGGTGAATAAAATAAGGATTTCTCTAAACCTCAAGGCTGAAGTCACTTGTCAAGTTTGGCAGGTAAGTGTAATTGAGAAATCCTGCTGGGATTAGACTCATGTGGGATTTATCATCGTTATTTATAGATCCTTTAATGTTCTTACCAACAGAAAGCCGAATTTAAAAGTGATCCGAGGATGGAACATCTCACCGCTGCGATCTTTTTCTTCAACTCCACATCAATCAATTGTTGTTATGATGGCGAGAGGGATGCTATATCTCATCCATCATTGCCTTGTCAGACATGGCTGTAGATTAAGTGATGATGTGGTGCTGTAAGTGACAGTGCTTAGCACCATCAGTTAGCGTTTATCTTTGTTGTTGCTTGGCTGGTAAATGGATCAGCTGGAAGGAGGCACCGGGGGGGCGAAAGGGACAGAAGGGGCAAGAATGCCTAACTGGATGATGGAAAGGCAGCAGTTTTATGGTGGGCTGTAAATTCTCTCAGCGCAGCTCCCACTCTGTCACAGAGAATTCACTGAAGGTAAACTATTACATCATGAATCGTGTTCCCTGTGTCCAACAGACTGGAGATGATCTGAGAGATGTTTCAACTCTCAGCACTTTTTAAAGAACGTGAGGCAGCACAGTGGTTATCACTGCTGCCTCACAGCACCAGGGACCCGGGTTCGATTCCCAGCTTGGGTCACTGTCTGTGTGGAGTTTGCACGTTCTCCCTGTGTCTGCGTGGGTTTCCTCTGGGTGCTCCGGTTTTCTCCCACAGTCCAAAGCTGGGTGGATTGGCCATGCTAAACTACCCTTAGTGTCAGAGGGATGAGCTCGGATAAATGCATGGGATTAAAAGGGATAGGGTCTGGGAGGGATTGTGGTCGGTGCAGACTTGATAGGCTAAATGGCTTCCTTCTGCACCGTAGAATTCACTGATTGTTTTCTGCCTTTCTTTTCTCAAATATGTTGTTCCATTCTGGCGTTCAGTTTCAGATAGTCCAGCTTCACAAACTGTGTCAATATAGGGATTTTGCAATGAAAGATGGACTAAAATCCATCCAGTTCTGTTAGTTGCATAAATAACAATGGTGCTCTTGACAAATAGCAAACCACCATCAAGAGTGTATAATAGCACCAAAATAAGATGAGGAAAGCCTCCAGCGATGAAAAGGTTTGGCATGGATTGACCCAAAGTCACCTATCCCAACAAAGGACGTTCACTCACCACTTGCCATTTATCTAATGTTCATCTGACTGATTGTTTAAAATTAAATCAGTGTGATTTGTCTTTCAATGAAACGATTCTAGCAGCTGCCATTATTTCCCCAGAGAACCTGTTCTATGGATTGATCATTCACTGACGGCAATGTTGGATGGGATTTTAATTTCAAGAGGCTTTGCTTCACCAATTCAGGCACTCGAAGCATATCTTAATGTCCAGCTCTGACAAAGAGTCATCCAGACTCGAAACGTTGGCTCTGTTCTCTCTCCTTAGATGCTGTCAGACCTGCTGCAATTTTCCAGCATTTCCTGTTTTTGTTTGAGAAACAGTAACATCCCATTCTGCTGGATGGAGAGTTAAGCTCAGGACTTGCCGCGCTCCTATATGGAAATTGTTTCAAAGAATCTTGTATATATTCTTTGAGCAGAGTTTTACAGCCACGCTCATCCCGAAAGCATAAAATCTCGCTCGAGGTCAACGGACCTTTCCGTGGCCTGCTCCTCGTCCACTCCAATTCCCATGGTGGGCAGGATGGTAAAATTCCAGCCTTGAGTCCAACTGAAGTCTGAGGTCCATAACTTGCTCTTATCAAAGAGTCCTTGGTCTGTTGAAAAATTATGCTGGAATACTTAGACTCTTTAAAGTTTATTTATTAATCAAAAGTAAATACATTAACACTGCAATAAAGTTACTGTGAAATTCCCCTGGACCCACAGTCTGGTACCTGTTCGGGTCAATGTACCTAACCAGCATGTTTTTCAGAAAATGGGAGGAAACCCACGCAGACATGGGGAGAACATGTAAACTTCCCAAAGACAGTGAACCAAGCCAGGAATTGAACCTGGGTCCCTGATGCTATGAGGAAGCAGTGCTAACCATTGTGCTACCGTGCCACCCTTAAAGTTCAATTGTATTAAAATGTCCAAATAAGTATGTGTAGGTGTTCTACGCTACATTTTAGAGCGGATGCCTTGTCAGTCCAATCTGCCGGCTGGAATTAAACTTGATACTTGCCTTGTTCCTGTTTCTCAAATGGATCTATGCAGCCATGAAATAATTTTGAACTGGAGCATTCTGCCCCCACGTTATTGGGCAAGTGATAACACGGCGAAGCTGTGGGTTTTTCCATTGGGGTAATCTCAGCCTCCTCCTGAGATCCTGAGGATCACAAAGGCCAGCCTTCAATCAATTTGACACATTCCCCGTGATATCAAGAAACGCCCATCACTAAGCACTTTCTGAACCCACGATTTCTACCATATTGAAGTAAGGGAAAGGTAAATTTCCCGTAGTCCCACATGGCCATAGGCTGCTCTCCCCTTTGAGGGGGTGAGCTGACTGGTGTTGATTTAATCTGAGGGTTACCACATCGCTGGCGATGGACAAGCTTGAGGAGGCAGGGCCTTCATAAATAACATCAGCCTGGACGGGGATTGGACCCACACTGTTGGTGTCATTCTGCATCACGAACTAGCCATCCAGACAACTGAACCAAACTGACCCATAACTAATACTACTAAAAATAAATTATCTAGTTGACATGTGGGATTTTGCTGTGTACATTTTGGCCAGTGTGTTACCTACACTACATTGATGACAATATTTCAACAGTGATGCTCTGGCCATACTGAGGAACCCCCAAGGTGAAAGGCGCTATGGAAACATTTTTAAACTCTGCAGCCAGATTCACTCTTCGATCGACTTAATAGATAGAACTCGGACCAGCAGGCGTCATCGGAAGAGAGGGGAGAAAATTGAAGCAAAAAAAAAATCTAATCTTAGGGTCAGAGCTTGGCAATAAAGTGCTCAAGCTTTGCTTTTATTGTAATGAGAGTGAATGGAAAGTGATTTAGTACAATGGAACTCTGCATAGGATCAAAATTATGCTTGAATGGGAAGTAGAGAGTGGAAAGTCATCTAGCGCATTAGGGCCTGATATAATTGGAGGAATTGAATAGGAAGTAATTTGGTGTATTAAAACTGATACAAAGAAGGAATGATTATTCACAATGCAACTCAGATCAAATCTGTTCGAGGATCATGT
The DNA here is from genome assembly GCF_965287045.1 of Carcharhinus amblyrhynchos. NCBI lineage: Eukaryota > Metazoa > Chordata > Chondrichthyes > Carcharhiniformes > Carcharhinidae > Carcharhinus > Carcharhinus amblyrhynchos. The sequence continues at coordinate 3,413,983 of NC_137336.1, read as the reverse complement.
GGGTATTAATCTTGAGATCGCTGTATTAACATTTTGAAATTCTCGAAAATGTTTTAAGGGAAACAAAACAACACTTGTTGCCTTGACGACCAGTGTGTCATTTTATTTTTTTTCCCTCGCTCTGCGAAGGGTTTTGGCAGAGGATTTTGCAACTTCCTCTCTCTCGCTCTGCTGCAATATTAGCCTTTTCAGTCCGAACACAATGAAGCTATTCTGCGGCGAGCTCTGAGTCTGTCGGGAGCTTCGGGGTATTTTCCATTTGTTGAGTGTGGCCGCTCCACTTCACGCCAGTGGTCAGTCTGCTAATGGGATGGATGCCCACAGGCATATTAACCATGAAATCCAGTCAAGATGCCAGCGCATGTTAATGGGAAATGTGGAGAATGCACAGGCAGCCCATTGTCAGTGTGGAAGTCAATGGTAATCATCGGTATTCATTTGTCAAAAGCCCCTGACGCTATCTCTAAATTTAGGCCCTTTACTAACAAACGTTCCAATTTTTGAAGGAGCTGTGGGGATGATCTTACCCACAAAAGCCATTGATGTACTTTTGTTTCTGCCAAAGAAGTGGGTGAATGGACAAGGAAAGATAAAGATTGAGATGTAACAGGATCTGGAGCTCTTTTACCGCACTTGTTCTGTTACAGACGATGAATGTGGAGACCTCATGGAAACACTGGAGTGTTACAGGAGGTGTGGCAGAATGTCACTTTGTTCAGTGAAGGAGACAATCAAATTTCTCAATAAAAGACACAACTTGTAAGTCAGCTGATATATTTTTGAAATTGCCGCATCGCTGAAAAGCTGGTAAAATCTTCACATTTGAACGAAGAAAGATCAAATAACAGTACATCACAGAAACAGCCCTTCAGCCCACCAAGTCTGTGCCCACACAGGTGTCTCTCTACTCTAATATTTTCTTGCTTCTGCGTGGTCCATATCCCTCTATTCCCTGCCTATTCATGTATCTATCCAGATGCCTCTTGGGCAGCACAGTGGCACAGTAGTCAGCACTGCTGCCTCACACCTCTAGGGACCTAGATTTGATTCCCGGCTTGGGTCACTGTGTGGATTTTGTATGTTCTCCCCGTGTCTGCATGGGTTTTATCCCACAGTTGAAAGCTGTGTGGGTTAGGTTGATTGGCCATGCCAATTTCCCCTTAGTATCTTGGGATGTGTAGGTTAGGAGGCTTAGCGGGGTAAAAGGATGGATTTACGGGGATAGGGCCTGTGTGGGATTGTTGTCAGCGCAGGCTTGATGGGCTGAATGGCCTTCTTTTGCACTGTTGGGGTTCAATGATTCTATGAACATTATGATATGGAGTTTCTGGCTTCAGACTGTAGTAAGCACAGTAAGTAGTCTCATAACACTAGGTTAAAGTCCAACAGGTTTTTAATTGGTAGCACAAGCTTTCGGAATGCTACACACTCACGTGATGAAGAAGCAGCACTCTGAAAGCTTGTGTTACCAAATAAACCTGTTGGACTTAAACCTGATGTTGTGAGACTACTTGAACATTATTATAGAATCTGGCTCCACCACTTCCTCCCACAGCGCATTCCAGGCATTCATCACTCAATGTCAAAGACTTGCCACTCGCACCTCTTTTAAACTTTCCCCCTCTCACTTTCAATCTATGCCCCTGAGTAATTGACTTTTTGACTCCAGGGAAAGACTCTGACTATCCACTCTATCCAAGCCTATCATAATCTCGTAAACCTCTATCAAGTGACCCCTCATCCTCTGACTCTCCAATGAAAACAATCTGAATTTGTTCAATCTTTCTTCATTGTCCATATTCTCCAAACCAGGTAACATCCTGGTAAACCTCTTCTGCACCCTTTCCAATACGTCAATGTCCCTCCAGTACTGTGGTGACCAGAATTGTACACAATACTTCAAACGCTGCCTAACCAATGTCTTACACAGCTGCAGTATGATTTTCCCATTCCGATACTCCATGCCCTGACCAATGAAGGGCAGTATGCCATACACCTTCTTGACCACCTTGTCCACGTGAGTTGCCACCTTCAGGGAACTGTGGATCTGCATGCCTAGATCCCTCTATATGCTAATATTTCTAAGGGCTCTACCATTTACTGTATGCTTTCCTTTTGCACTAGACCTTCCAAATCGCATCACCTCACATTTGTTCGGGTTAAATTCCATCTGCCATTTTTTGGGCCAGATGGCCAGCCAATTTGGATCCTGCTGTGTCCTCTGACAATTCTTCTCACTATTTGCTTTTGTATCATACGACATTTACTAATCAGACCATCTACATTTTCCTCCCAATCATTTATATACATTACAAACAACAGAGGCCCCAGTGCTGATCTTGTGGAACACCGCTTGTCACACATTTCCAATGAGAAAAGTATCCTTCTGCTGCTACTCTCTACTTTCTATGCCCAAGCCAGTTTTGTATGCATCTTACCAGCTCACCTCAGATCCCATATGACTTCACCTTCCGTATCAGCCTGCCATGAGGAATCTTATCAAAGGTTTACTAAACTCCATGTAGACACATTCACTGCCCTGGGCTGGTCAATTTTTCTTGTCACTTCCTCAAAGAATTCAATCAAGTTTATGAGACTCAACCTCCCCATCACAAAACCACACTGCCTATCATTAATAAGCTTATTCTCTTCCAGATGTAAGTACATCCTGTCCCTAAGGATCAATAATTTCTCCACCACTGATGTAAGGCTGACAGGCCTGTAATTTCCCGGATTGTCTCTTCTGCCATTCTTAAGCAGAGGAACAATGTTAGTTACTCTCCAATCCTCTGGTACCTCACCCGTGGCAAAAGAGGATACAAAGATTTTGGCCAAGGCCTCAGCAATTTCTTCCCTTTGGCTCTCTCGGTATTCTGGGATAGACCCTATCTGGCCCTGGAGACTCACCAATGGAATGTTTTTCAAAACCTCCGATACCTTTTTATCTCAATATGTCCGAGAATGTCAACTTCCTCCTTTCTACACTCACCATGCACCATGTCCTTCTCCTTTGTGAATACTGATGCACCCACCTCATCAGGCTCCACACACAAATTCCCTACAATGTCCTTGAGTGGCCTTACCCTTTCCTTTGTTACCCTCTTCCTCCTTATATATGCATAGAAACCTTGGATTCTCCTTAATCCTGCCTGCCGAGGACATTTTATGGCCCATTTTTGCCCTTCTAAATCCCTGTTTAAGCTCTTTCCTGCTATCTATGTATTCCTCAAGAACCTTATCCGTTTTCAATTTCCTGAAATTTACCTATGCTTCCTTCTTCTTTTTCAGTAAGCTCACAATCTCTCTTGTCATCCAGGGTTCCTGAACTTTGCCATTTTTATCCTTCATTTTTATAGGCACATACTTGTCCTAAATTGTTAAAAACTGGCTTTTTTTGTGTTTATATCCAATTCAATCCAATCAAAGTCCAAACAAACTCTCAGCAAGTGAGACATTCCCGATCCAAGCTGACAAGACAGGTTCAACACTTCCTGTCTTGGGGCTTGCTCTACATGACCCAAGCTGACTGGAGCAGGCATTTCACCCTCCTCCAAGGCTTGACCTCTGTGCATCTTAGACAAAAGACCGAGATACCTCTTTAAAAAATTACTTCAAATGAAGCATCAGTGTAACCTCATGAATTCAGCCAAGTGCAGGATGCCAAAACTACACTTGATCTTAGCCAAAAGGCTGTTAACAACTGATGTTGAATAGACTTCCAAATATTGGATGTGGATTTACCCTCAAACAGCCACTCCCAGTCTACATTCCCTAGCTCCTGCCTAATACTGACATAGTTGGCCTTCCCCCAGTTTAGTACTTTCACTCTGGGACTACTTCCATCCTTAGGTCTTATGAAGGTCTTAAGAGGAAAGGCTGATGGAGTTGAGGTTGTTTTCATTAGGGAGAAGGTTAAGAAGTGACTTAATTGAGGCAGACAAGATGATCAGAGGATTAGATAGGGTGGACAGTGAGAGCCTTTTTCCTCGGATGGTGATGGCTAACACGAGGGGACATAGCTTTAAATTGAGGGGTGATAAATATAGGACAGATGTCAGAGGTAGGCGCTTTACTCAGAGGGTAGTAAGGGCATGGAATGCCCTACCTGCAGCAGTAGTGGACTCGCCAACTTTAAGGGCATTCAAATGGTCATTGGATAGGCATATGGACAATATAGGAATAGTTTAGGTTAGAGGGTCATTAGATTGTTGCGCTGACCAGTGGAACGATCGAGGGGCGAAGAGCCTGTACTGCACGGTTATGTTCTATGTTATCTACAAGTATCTTGAAACTGATAGAATTGTGATCACTGTTCCCAAAATGGTCACCCACTGAGACATTTGGGCAGAGGTCTCAATGAGGTTACACTATCTGAGCATGATTCGCTTGAAATGAACCAAACCAATGCTAAAGATTGTGGAATTTCATGCACAAGATACATTCAGTGGACATCTTGGCTGGGGTTTTACAGCCTTGCTCAGGTAAGACTGGAAACTCCTGCCCACGGTCAATGGAGATTTCCGTTGTCAGACCCTCGCCCGCTCCAATTCTGTGGAGGACAAGGTGGTGGAGTTCCAGTCCTAGTGTGGGATTCTCCAGTCACGCACACACCAAGACTGAAAATTCCTGCTCCTCGAGCTCAACGGACCTTTAAATGGTTCACCAAATTTTCTATCTCATCCATTACTATTCCCTTGGCAAGTGAGGTGGAAGATTTTTGTCCGTAGTTTTCATGATCTTTTACAATGGTTTAAAAATAGCCAGCTACAATACAAAACTGATCATGTCATCAGGTTAAATTAATCACCGCAGCGAGCTTCCATTAATTGAGATTATTTAGGAACCTTTAAAGAGGCTCAAATAGTTACATCTGTTTGGCAGCAAGAATGCTAAGAGGCACATTTTAAAAGCTTTTGAATATATATATATACATTTAAATAACTAAGAAATTGATTGCTGTGCCGCATGCAATTAGTAAATGGTTCTGCAGTCACTTCCAGCTCTTAAAAATTGGATTACTCTCAAGTGTTGGACAAGCAGCTCTGGTTAGAAACACTCATTTTTGGCGACATTTATTCAAGATTGCTTTAGAAGGTATTTATTAATTTTAAAAAGCAGCTTCATGGCTGTAGCCACATCCCAACACATGTCTCCCCTTACCTGAGAAGCTTCCCTCTTTCCAGGGTGACTCCAACACTGAGTCCCCATTGGCAACACAGGTTTGTGGTGATTGTCCCTTTAAGGGCAACACAGGCCATGTGACCTTTACTCCATTGTGTTGCCCTTAAAGGGACAATCACCACAAACCAGCACCGGTGATAAGTCCCGTTTCCCATTGCGTTAATCAAACATCACCAAGTTACCACTTTCACATCTCGCAAGGGACTTTTTTCACACAAACTGTATATTTTTAATTACCTGGTTTCTGCCTCCGGTTTTCTCTCGACTCCTCTGGAGATTTTGATCAACATGTTATTTCTCAAGTATGAGTCTGGACAATGATTGGTTTCTATTTGATTCTGGAGCATCAGATCAGTGCACTTAGGGTCACCAACTCTCCAGGATTGCGCTGGAGACTCTGGGAATTGAAGGAATAATGGTAGAAAACAAGACAGATTAAAAAAAAAAGTGAGTCCATGCTATAACATGGTGGAAAGGTGCCAAGCCTATAGCATTTTTGTCTTAAAATAAAGCACTGGGACATGGGCAGAGAATTAGAGCACTTACCTGCTCAAGGCTGTTCCAACATTCAGTGAGATCATGGCCGATTTATTACCAAACTTCATATCTCCAATTTTACCCCAAATATTTTGACACCTTTGGTCAACAAAAGTCGATCAATCACAGGTTTAAGATAACAACATCTTGATCATAAATAAACTTCATAGGGATGGCAAAGCTTACTGATTCCCCATTATTTATCAAGCACCATTGTCAACCAGTCTCAGACTGTGACAATCAGGCCTTAGTGCCTGGAACCTCTTGGTCAATGCGACCAAAAGATACAGTTTATAGAATCCCTACAGTACAGAAAAAGACCTTCCCATCCATCAAATCTGCATCGACTCTCCAGCAAAGCTTGCCACCCAGATCCTGTCCCTGTAAGCCCCATGTACTTAGCCCATTAATGCCCCTAATTTACCCAGCTGGGTAGTATGGTGGCACCTCTGCCTCACAGCACCAGGGACCTGAGTTTGATTCCAGACTTGGGTCACTGTGGAGTCTGTACGTTCTCCTGTGTCTGTGTGTTCCTGTTTCCTCCCACAATCTAAAAGACGTGCTTGTTAGGTGCATAGGCCCGGAGTATAGTGACTAGGAGAATTTCACAGTAACCTCCTTGCAGTGTTAGTGTAAGCCTTACTTGTGACGAATAAATAAACTTTAACATCTTGGGATACTAATGGGTAATTTAGCACGGCCAATCCACCTAGCCCGCAAACCTTTGGAGTATGGGAGGAAATCCCTGCAGCGACAGGGAGAACGTGCAAAATCCCCACAGACAGTCAGCCAAGGACAGAATCAAACCTGGTTCCTGGTGCTGTGAGGCAGCAGCGCTAACCACTGTGCCACCGTCCTGCCCATCTGGTCTGGTTATGTCCGGTAATTTTAAGGGCCAGTATTTCCTTCTGTCTTTTGACATGTTTACCTTATCTTTAGAGTAAATCAGTTGACTTTTATTAATCAACAATAAGCAGCATAGAGACTGATTGAAACGCAACAGTGTATTGCTAAGCAATCCATCCCGTTTGGGGTTAATGGTAATTATTTTTCGAGAAGTGAATGCATGAATTATTGCACGTAAACCTGGCTCATTTGGACGTGGTCAGATTTTCAGACTGACATTACTGCTTTGTGTTTTATTTGTGGCAGTGGTCTCCCTTTCCTGAGGATATGATACTCTACTCTCATTTCCCTGTTCTATGTCAGACTGTTGAAGGCTGTGAGCATTAGCAAGTCTGCTCCCGACCCCTCTCTCATTTGTATTCTGAGCCGTGGTGAGCTGTGTCAGGACAGCCAGTGACTGGATCATTCCTGACCTCCTTCCCAGTGGGAAAACACCAGAGTCCATCCATGACCTCTTCAGCGACAAAGCAGGAACCGCTGGAAATACTCAACAGCTCAGACCGTGGCTGTCACATATTCTGCGGCAGTGGGTGTGGCTCATCATCGGCCGACTGCAGGATTTCTGATCTTGCCGTTGCCAGTGGGGTTCCCGTTGAATGCACCCTTCACCTCTGTGAAACATCTGGCTGTGGTGTGCCATTGGAACAGCTCGAAAATTTGTCTCAGAGTTAATGTTTAAGGTTGTGACCTTACTTCAGGATCAGTCTTGTCCGAGTCAACTCTGGCCTGACTGGAAAGGATATAAATCTGGAAAGCGCCTTGCCCAGCGGATACAAGTGTCTGTCAGCTATGGCTAAATTGAAAGGACTCTTAACTTTCATAGAATTATTGAATCACAGCATGGTAGGAGGCCATTCAGCCCGAGTCAGCGCTGAAAAGTACCCAGGCATACATAGAACACCACCACACAAACAGGCCCTTCGGCCCACAAGTTGCTCCGATCATATCCCTACCTACCAGGCCTATCTATAACCCTCAATCCCATTATACCCACATACCACAAAACATCCCAAAATTTACCCCAATAATCCCCCCTAACCTATATATCGTGGGACACTCAGGGACAATTTAGCATGGCCAAATTCCTCTGGGTGTTCCAGTTTCCTCCTACATCCAAACATGTGCAGGTTCAGTGAATTTGTCATGCTAGATTGCCCTTTAGAGTCAGGGTAATCAGCAGGGTAAGTAAGTGGGGCTATAGAGGTGTGGGATTGTTGTTGATACAGACTCAATGGGCCTCCCTCAGAGATTCTGTGATTCTATCGCCAGTGTTTGACACTCCGCCTGCCACGGGAACCGGAGAGGACGAGAAGTGAATAATGGGAAAGCCCGCTGAGCTCAGGTGGGATTTTCCAGTGTCAGGTCAAGCGAGGCCATAAACTCCCACCCAATGATTTTACTTCATGATTTTAAGAAAAAAGAATTATATTGCATCAGACAAAAAAGGTTTGAAAGGTACAAACACAAGACAATGATTCACATTCCTGACTCCTTCACCCCACCTGTATCTTTACAAGCACATGGAAACTCGGAAGGATAAGAAAATTCATCACATCTATCCACGACTCCAGGGGAGGAATTTTATGATCACTCCCCTGGCAGGATTTTCCAGACCTGCTGCAATCAATGGGCTTCTGAATGACATGCTGCATTTTATGGTCCTCCCCTTCCTGTGACAGAGCTGGAACATTCCACCCCAATATTCGGGGTAAGTATGCAGTAAATGTGATTTGACTGGCAAACTGTGGTTAGAGACACCACACTCCAAACTAAGTGGCAGTTGTGACCAAAACAGGTTCTATGGATTTCTCAACAATCCATCCAGACGCTTGTCACGCCATAAGCCAACCGGTCTCACTGAAACTCTATAACCAGAATTTTACTACCCTACCCACCATGGGTATCAGAGCAGGTGAGGGGCAGACTACTGAAAGGTCCATTGACCTTGGATGCCTTGAAATTCTCTGCAAACATTGCTCTCACTTCGTTGGCTTCAACAAGGATCCAACTCCAGGTTTTCAATCTCACCTTCTGAGAGTCTTTTTTGTGAACACTAAAGGTTCACCTTCTAAGCATGCTTAAAGATCTTTGACCATACCAAGCAAAACACCACTGCTCCAAAAAGTGCCTTTTGCCTTGTAGTCCACAGCTTGGAATCACCAACCTTCAGCTGCCCTGTCGGATATTCTGGGCTTCGCTCAAACCCTCTTTGCTCCCACAGCCGTCAGAGTCGTCTTCTTTGCTCCTGTCATTTATCTTGTCTCATGGGGATCTCTCTCTTATCCTTGTCTTTGTCACTGCCTGGGAACTTGTCCTGGCTTGGGTTTGGGGCCTTCTCCTTGCCCCCTTCTCCATATCCTGCTCCCTATGTGACCTCTTTGGAATAGCACTCTGGTTCCTGGTCACCTGACCTGCAGTTTCACAACCATTTCAATTCTTTTCTCCTGTGCATGTGTGCAGGGTCACTTCCTGGCCTAAAAAAAACAGAAAAACCATTGACTGCGCAAGTATCAAGTTTCCTCACAGTCAAAGTACAAAAGCAAGGAAGTTATAATAAATGTTTAAAAAACAGCGAGTTGGCCTCAACGGGATTATCATATAACAGTTCTGGGAAGAAACGTGGAGTCTTTACAGAGGATGCAGAAAAGATTCACAAGAGTGGTCCCAGGAATAAGAAGCTTTAGTGACACAAATAGATTGAAGGATCTGCGGCTGTTTTCCTTCAAGGCTGAGAAAAGCTTTGATGAAGATATTCAAAATTGTGAGGAATTGGGACAGGACAGATAGGAAGAAATGGTTCCCATTGGTGGAAAGATCGAGAACCAGAGAAAATTTATCAAGTGTAAACTTCACAGAAATTCATCATTCTCCTGTTATCTGGCAAGCATTTGCATGCGAGACTTCAATCATTTTTTTTTTGCTGATAGCACAGATTCCTGACACACCTCATTCTCGAGGCAGCTCTGGTTTTGGAGCCAGCCTCCAAATTGTCTTCAAGCTATTGAAAGATGTCCGCTGGACAGGGACATCGCTTTGTTTATGAAATTACACAAGTGTAATTTCAACCCTGTGTGAGTTTGTAAGGGCCCGTGGAGACGGGGTCGATTATATTTCTTGGAGCAGCAGGAGGGAGAATATCATTATGAAAATCCTGGCATTCAGCACACCTGCCAACAAATACGTTCGCCGTTCGGATGGAATGGATCTTTTCATGGCAATCTATCGGTACGGTGACACGCTGGGCTGGACCATTGTCTCCAAATGCTCATTGGTTCTGGACCCCTGCCGAGCACTTCCTGCTGAAGCCCAGAGTCACCATCACTCCAGCTGAGCATCAGCCAAAAGCTTCCTGCTCTGAATTGGAAAGGTGACCGGAATTCAGGAACAGCTGGAATTCAGTCGGCGAGCCAGCATTTGATAAAGAGCTCGGGTAACTACTGCTCATGCCTAACCTTTAAATGGACATCTCACAGGCCAGACAGTAGAACTCTACAATGGGTAGGATGTAACTTGAGTGAACAAAGAATGAGCCTGAAGGTGTTCAGGGATTAACAATTGTAATTCAATCAGCAAAGCAGGATTGGCAAGTGAGTTCGAGTGAGACTGAAATTTTTTTTTGTTTATCCATGGGATGTGGGTATCGCTGGCTGGCCAGCTTTATCACCCATTCCTAGTTGCCCCTGGAGGGCAGTTGACAGTCAACCACATTGAAATCTGCTGTCCTTACCATGTAGGCTAGACTGGGTAAAGACGGTAGATTTCCTTTCCTAAAGGACATTAGTGACCCAGATGGTTTTTCCAACAATTGGTAATGGTTTCATGGTCATCAGTAGATTTTTAATACCAGATTTTTTTACTGAATTCAAATTCCACCATCTGCTGTGGTGGGATTCGAACCTGGGTCCCCAAAACATTAGCTGAGTTTCTTGATTCATAGTCTAGCAATAATACCAGTAGGCCATCACCTCCCTATGCCAATAACTACTGTCATGGTAGAGTGACAGAAGTATCAACTTTGGGGATTGTTATTTTGAGCATTGCGCCTGTTCAGATCCAATTTTGTTGTTTTATTCCTGTATTATCTAAATATTTTTTCTTCATATGTTTGTCTGATTTTTTTTTAAAAACATAATTGACTAATTCAGTTTCAGTATTTACTTGTGGTAATGCACTTGGACAGGCTTCCGTCTCACAAAACAGAGAGAGAGTGAGCGTTCATCTCTGTGTTTAACATGACCTGGTTCCCCGCTCTGCCAGGGCACCCAGTTTGCTGGGAAGTTGCCCGATTCACTATCCTCTGCTTTCTCTGGGACATCTTCTCGGTCAGCTGAGCTTTTCATTTCTCCTCGTCTTTCCCAATGCCCTTCCAAACAGTCAGTCTGCTAAGGTCATGGCTGCCAGGAACCGTTCTTGGTCATTAGTGCCAATGTCCGCCATCTCCACATCTGATTTGCAGGTGCCCTTGTCATCAGCACATTGCATGCCCAGGGGGTGGTGACCCAGTGGCCAGTTCAGAACCTGGTCTATCTAACTTGGCTTGGTGCTCCCGTTAAGAACTGTGTCATCTCCCTTGTTTGCCGTAGGACTGAGCTTCTAATAAATGGTTTTGAAAAATTAGAGGTTTAAGAGGGGATTTGCTTCATTGCAGTTGCTCTTTAAATTTATCTGACTTCTACCAGTTTCTGACTATTAAGTTGCCAAAGGCTTGCAAACAGCAGGGATTCATTTTCACTGTGGGATGTATGCTTAATTAATCCCCGTAATATAAGTTATGTATGAGTGTTGATCATTTTTTGTTTCCAAATTAATTTAATGTATATTAGAAACAACACTAACATATTGCAGCCATGTAAATTGAATACAAGTTTTGCAATACTTGAGTGAATATGATGGTTCTGTTTTAATCTGTGTTTAATTTTAGGCAAAATGGAGCAGAGAGTGGGGTCCTGTGATCTGTTTGGAATTCTACCTGAACGGAAGTTGGCAGGAAGCTCTGACATAAGGTCATTGAAACGTTGGCTCTGTTCTACCTCTGCAGGTGCTGTCAGGACTGTTGAGATTTTCCATCATTTTCCGTTTTGGTTTCAGATTCCAACAATCCACAGAAATTTGCCTTTATTATAAAGGGAGAATTGGATTGTCTTGCTGGGAAGAAGATGCAAGGTATATTTGCTTGAAGACAATGTCAGCGGTCTCTGAGTTTGCCATGTGTAGGCTGTAGCTGAGACTCTCTACTTCAGCCTCGCAGGTTCCCCCATGGCGGGTGTGGTGAGCTGTCCAAATGTTCACTGACTTCATCAGGACTAGAAGCTTCCACCAGCAAGAGAAATCTAAAAATTCTAGTTTCTGAGTCTCAAAGTCTGAAACATGTGTTAGAGGCGTAGTATTGCAAACATGGTATTGTAGATTATCCATTTACTGCTAAGATAAATGGGAATTGGGATCAAAGATAGCTAAATAGCATTTCTACCATCGTACAAGGTTAATGTACTTTGTGTTACTATGGAAAGAAGGCAGAAGAAACCATTTTGATATCAGGTTACAGGCTTCCCTACAAATTAATGAATCTCATAAACAAACAGCAGAGATTCTATATGGTCAGTAGAGAAACAAGATGGACTTTGTGAGCAACACAGCCACTCGCAAGGAGGAGATAATCTCTAGTTTAAGAGATGCATCTAAGATCTTCCTATGGATTCTGGGAAATGTGTTCTGTCATGATCAATGGCGGGGGTGGGGGGTGGGGAGAGTCATTAGGACAATCTTTACCACTGATGGCGGATTTAAGACATCCTGCTAAAACTGAGGAAATCTCCTGAGGGCAGTCACTTGAAGTTACTACTCAACAAAATGGGAGAGGGGAACCAATTGGAAGCTGTAATTATGGGTTATTAGCGAAAAGGATTGGAATTCTATGGCGAGTGCAATGCGTAATAAAGGGAGTGTCAGTCTCTGTGCTCATGGATATAACTTAGACAAATCGGAATAATTGGGGTACTGTGTCTGTGCCAGCCTGATAAAAGCAAATTATTGCAGATGCTGAAATGTGAAACCAAAAGAGAAAACATTGGAAAATCTCAGTAGGTCTCGCAGCATCTGTAAGGAGAGAACAGGGCTGATGTTTCACTCCCAAATGACCCTTTGTCAAAGCTACCAGCTTGATCCTGTTCCAGACAGACATCGAGAGAAGGTACAGACTCTGCACAGACGGTGACTCAAGCCAGGAATTGAACCCAAGTCCCTGGCGCTGTGAGGTAGCTGTGCTAACCTCTGTGCCACCATGCTGGCATTCAACATTTCCATGAATGTGTGTTTGTGGTACTTCTACTAACTTGGTCATTAAAGCAAATGCTCAGGTGAAATATCATGGATGAAAACAAATGTGGCTGTTATGGTAGAGGGGCTAAACCTTCCTGCTCGAGGTGAGTGGCAGAGGAGCATTGAAAAGGAAAACAGACAAGTACATTCTGAGAGAAAGCAGGATGTGGATATGCGGATGGGGTGAGATGAAGTTAAGCAGGAAGAGGCTCATATGGAACATAAACCTGTTGGATTGAATTGCCGGTTTCTGAGCTGTGAAATCCTCTGTAATACACAGAGCACAGCCTTAAAACCTGCTGATAAGTGATGGATTTATGATGCTGTTCGTGGTGCTCAGGAAACTTCTTTAGCTCATGACCTATCCAGCTCGATCGGTAACTCTGAAGAGGAGTTGGACACTTTCTTGTGCATGTGTGTCGTCCGGAGAAGAACAAAAACATCCGACGCAAACAGAGCCATGGAACTTACTGCCAAGGTTAGCATTAAATAAAACGGAGATGCGCACAGGTACTTGTCATGTGATGTTTGCAATAAATCACTGCTTCATCACTTGTGCCATCTGTCTCCATGTCTGGAGTCAGCTGGAGTGACATTACAAGCTTCATTTCCTTCCGTTTCCAGGTTGAGATAAGTGGTGCCACTTTTCACCTCACTCACTGATATCTTTATGCTCTCCAAACTCAAACCACTTACAGTGAGTTAAAGCAAATGTGATTTGCCTGTGTTTTACGTGCTGGCTGATACATTCATTGAAGTTGGCAGGATAGATTGAGAGCACGGTTAATAAAGCTTTAGCTTTCTTCATCAGGACATAGAGTATAAAATCAAGGAGGTTGTACTCAACCTGTATAAAACACTGATTCAACCTCAACTAGAACACTGTGTCCAGTTTTTGGATGTCACACATTGGGAAGGATGTGGAGACATTGAAGGAGAAGAGCATGGAAGAGATTCACAAGAATGGTTCTGGGTTGAGGAATTTCAGTTAGGTAAAAGAACGAGAAGTCTGGGAGACACATGGGGCAATATTCATCCCAGACCTACCCTCCCTCGAGTATTTACCCCTCACCTACTCTCCCTCCAATATTCACTCAGTACCTGCCCTCCTTTGAGTATTTACCCCTCACCCATCTTACCCATGTAACTGCCTGAATGCTTTTTAAAAGACAAAATTGTATCCGCCTCCACTACTACCTCTGGCAGCTAGTTTCAGACGCTCAGTTACATGAGTAAGATAGGTACAGAGGGATATGTGGGCAACTGGGACTAGCTTAGTGGTTAAAACAAAGGGGTGACTTGGACAAGTTGGGCCGAAGGGCCTGTTTCCATGCTGTAAACCTCTATGACATCTGTGACTAATCTGGGGCTGTTCTTCTTGGTGAAGGAAAGGTTAAGAGGAAATTTGACAAAGTTCCTGAAAGTCATTCAGAGGTCTGGACAGAGTAGATCAGGAGAGATTGTTCCCACCAGGGGAAAGATGGAGAACCAGGGGGCCCAGGTTTAAAGTGAGTGACAAAAATAAACAAGAGTGACGAGAGGATTTTTTTTACTGCAGCGAGTGGTTAGGGTCTGGAATGCACTGTCTGAGTGTGTGGTGGAGACAGATTCACACAGCAAGTGGTTAGTATCTGGAATGCACTGTCTGAGAGCGTGGTGGAGACAGATATAAAAAAAAAGTGAGTGGTTAGGATCTGGAATGTATTGTCAGAGAGTGTTGTGGAGACAGATTCACATAGCGAACAATTAAGATTTGGAATGTACTGTCTAAGCATGTGGTGGAGATAGATTCACACGATGAGTAGTTAAAATCTGGAATGAACTGTTTGAGTGTGTGATGAAGACAGGACTTTTCAAAATGGATCACTACCTGAAAAGGAAAGATTTTCCACGTGATGTGGGAAAATGACTCAATGTGCAGAGAGCTAGCATGTACACAATGGACTGAATGGTCTCTTTCTGTGCTATAACACTCTGATGATTCTATAATGGAATAAAACTATTTTACCCTGAGATTGACTGACAACATTTTTGCTTATTTTCTCTGTGTTCAGCTGGCAGCAGCTAAGAGAATAACTTTGATCTCCTTCGGAAAGCCATTAACATCAATAGGATCAGTGAGTTAGCTAAGGTAGATTGGAAAATTAGATTACAAAGTATGACAGTAGATGATTAATGATGAACATTTAAAGAAATATATTATAATTCTCATTGAACATACATTCCATTGAGAAATTAAACTCCAGAGGAAAGGTGATTGATCCATGGCTAACTGAAGAGGTTAAAGATATAATTAGATTATAAAAAGAGGTTTCTATAATATTGCTAAGAAGAGCAATAAGTTTGAACTTTGGCAGAGTTCTAGGCACCAGAAAAGAATGATGAAAAAAATGATGAGCATGAGAAAATGGAATTTTAAAGTAAACTAACCAGCAAAATAACAGATTTTCAGATCTTCTGCAAATATGCAAAAAATAAATTGCAAAACTAATCATGGATTACCTGGAGGCTGAGACAGGGAATATAATACTGGTGAATAAGGAAATAATGTGGAGATGCTGGCGTTGAACTGGGGTAATCACAGTGAGAAGTCTCAAAACACCAGGTTAAAGTCCAACAGGTTTATTTGATAGTAAACCCACAAGCTTTCGGGGTTTGCCCCTTCGTCAGGTGACTCACTGGGTGGGATAATGTTGGTGCAAACACGATGGGCCTAATGACCTTCTTCTGCACTGTAGGGTTTCTATGGAAGTGGGGTCTCTTGCCAGAGGGGGTCGTGGAGAAGTTGCGAGTTCCTCGGATGAGGAAGAGTAGGAGGGCCAGGAACTTGAATTGAGGGATGAAAGTCTGCTGCCTTGAAGAGGAACGATGTGAAAGACATGCCCATGATACACAGATAGTCGCAAGATTCAAGGATTATTAAGGTACATGCAGCAAAAAAACCTGACAAAGGGGCAAACCCCAAAAGCTTGTGGGTTTACTATCAAAGAAACCTGTTGGATTTTAAGGTGTTGTGAGACTTCTTACTGAATAAGGAAATGACAGAGGTGTTAAACAAATATTCATCTTCCCCACTGTCACCTAATAGGCTCAAGCACTCTGTCCCGAGCACTGGAGAGAACCGCTGGAGAACAGGCATCTGCTGAGTTCAATGAAGCACATCTGGAAATGATTGTGTCACACATGCTGGACAGGTGACAGGTGATGGAAAATCAGCATCTTTAGGAGCCTTGGGTTCTCTCTAAAAATGACAAAGCTGCCGTCATTACTCGGACCAAAGTACAAGTCCTGCGGCCATGATGCTCTCTCCAATCACGCACGCATCTCCGTGTTGACAAAAAAACTTCCCATATAGCTGGTGACCACTGTATCAAGGTTATTCCACACACCATCTGTGCTGTTGTGGTGACTATCACTTCCAGATGGAGTGTTCGCCACTGACCTTTCCAACAAACAGGGAACCATGAGGCTTGAATATGTAAGGCTGAACGCTAAACTTGTTGCCAACGTCACTGTTATGAGGGTTTTCAGCCAACTGGCATGGCAGTAAGCAATATAAGAAAGTGGCTGTTTTTTGCTGCATGTACCTTAATAATCCTTGAATCTTGCGACTATCAGTGTAGCATGAGCATGTCTTTCACATCGTTCCTCTTCAAGGTAGCAGACTTCCATCTCTCAGTTCAAGTTCCTGGCCCTCCTATTCCACCTCATCCAAGGAACTCTCAACTTCTCCACGTCTCCCTCTGGCAAGAGGCCCCACTTTCATAGAAACCCTACAGTGCAGAAGGCGGCCATTAGGCCCATTGTGTCTGCACCGACATAATCCCACCCAGACCTTATGTCTGTAACCCCACATATTTACCCCGCTAATCCCTCTAGCTTATACATCCCAGGATACTGAGGGGCAATTTATTTTGGCCAATGCACCTAACCCGCCCATCTTTGGACTGTGAGAAGAAACAGAAACACTCAGAGGAAACCCATGCAGGCACAGGGAGAACATGCAAACTCCACACAGGCAGTGACTCAAACTGGGAGTCAAATCCAGGTCTCTGGAACTGTGAGGCATCAGTGCTATCCACTGTGTCACTGTGCTGCTTTGCAATGTTCCAGTTGTGAAGGGCAATACTTATCATAATGATGCAGGGGACTTTATCTGGAGAGTACTCCAGAGACTCCCTGATGGTCCAAGTATCAGGCACGCACCTTTAGGAAGTTTGCTCAATGATTGGTTATGTTGAGTTATATGTGGCATTGCATCTCTCCTGTGAGTGATTCTGAGGATGAACCATTGGTTCCATGAGGCATTGCGTATCCCTTATCCCCAAACAGCCAATCACATAATCCATGATGTCTTTCAAATATCTGAGGCACCTGGAAGTGATTCAGGATGTAGGAGCCAGAGGAACTCCCAGGGAAACATGCATAAAGATGTATGTGATGCATGATCACACATCAATTGAATTTTGCTGCAGTGAAACCCTCTCCTGTTCGTAGAACAAAGAACAAAATAAAATACAGCATAGGAACAGACACTCCATCATGATGCCTTCACTAAGTTAAAGAAAAAAATCTCCCGCCTTTACTGAGTCTGTATCCCTCTATTCCCTTCCTATTGATGTATCCATCAAGATGCCTCTTAAATGTTGCTAATATTGCCTGCTGCCACAGACAATGGTCCTATTCTGAAATACAGTTGTAAACTCAATTAGATGTGGAGTGCGAGAGATGAAAGTAGTTTCAGATCACCAGGACCAGTGAAAGTCATGCCTGAATGAAGAAGGAGCACCAGAGGAAAAGTAACGTATCGTTCCTCTTCTGAACAATGCCTCTGCCTGAAGCAAAAGGTTCCAGGAGTTCCCTTTAAAATTGAACTTAAGTGAATAAAATTGGATCGGCAGCAACAAACACTCACCGGAGCATGACAAGGATTGAATTGTAATTGGATTGTAACTGAGGTGATGGAAAATGAGATGCTCAACAATGATTCTCAATTGCTTATGATTTCAGCCTCAGTTTTCACAAAGGAAGAAGAATTTAGTGATACATTTTCCTGTGCATTGTGATTTAAGTGTGAATATTATCAGTGCAGGACAACAGATCTGTGATATCAGAAGATGGTTCCTTGTTTGCCATCATCAGAAACCATTTTATTAGAAGTTCCTTTGTCTGCCAATCACTGATTTTCATCCTGTGCTGTTCCAATTTTCTTCAGAGTACTCAATGTCCTAACACCAGAGTCATCTACCATCCAATTGACCAGGTTGGAGTCATGTTTCATTCATGCTTAGATTGAGTTAGCTGGTGTGATGATACAAGTACAATTAATGTAAATATTTATATTTTATTTCTTCTTGTTTAAGAAGAGGAATGTTTAAAATTTCAGATTTATTCTGCAGGCAGCTGATGTGCCTGGAAAACATTTTGCTTAACGGTGTGAGAGCAAGTTAAAAACTCACTTTCAGCTCAGAATTTGTTACTTAGTTGGAGCTAATGGACTCTTGTTTGGACAAGAGGTTGATTGACAGGGTCATGCGATAAGGTGGGTCTGCAGCAGAGAGAAAGGAGCCGTTGTAGAATTCCAGTTCGAGCTGGGAGTCTGCTGAAGACAGAGGTCTACAAGTTGTTCTAAAACTCAGTTTCTCTCTGAAAGCTTCAAGAATGCTAACACAATTTAGAGCAAGTATAATTATGGTTGCTAACTGTACTCAAAGTAGCATTTAAGTCTCTAAGATGAATGTTGCTTATCTGGAACTGGAGCGATCAGTGATCAGATACATGAATTATGTGTTTACATTCATTCGCTGCCTTACTCATTTTTTACATTTTACCTCTCTTTGAAGGGTGTGCATTATAGATTAATTGTATTTCATTAGACGGAAGTGGAGGGCAGTAATTGGGGTTTTAATTGAGCACAGATAAAAAGACACTTACGGAGACTGTGATGTGGATGCATTCAGAGGGAAGCGTTACACACTTAATAAATGAAGGATTGAATCAGGATGAATACAATCCTTCACCACATGGCTATCTGGGACACAATTTCATACCTTGCATTTACTGATGATACAATTCCCCATTTTTCCTGTTTTCATTCAGAGTAAAGAATCAGATTGGTTAGCGGAGAGGGTGCTATGGATAGAGATGAACAAGTTCAGACATTTTCTCTCCTTCTAAAGTTGTCCCTTCAATGATGGTTTCAATCAATAGGCTGCAGGCCTTGAAGGTTCGAACAATCGAGAAAGGACGTTAACATTTCAGGCTGTTAAGATAGACCACCCATTTCCCTAAGCAAACGGCCAATGATGTCGTCAGTAATGTCACACGACCAGCCTTGTTCCACTGCAAAACTGCTGGTGAGGAAACATTTGAAATAACACAAATGCACAGCACTCCCCTGCACCCCCCACCCCTGTCTAAATCAAATGTTCCTGACAGCAATAACAGTGTAATATTAACAATCAAAATTAGCAATATGAAAAATTAATAAACAATACTCAGGAGGTCAGACGTTCCAAAGGCTGTTGGCAAACCTCAGGCATCTGCTTTTTAGTATCTACTGCAACCTCTGGCGTCTTTGATTTAGATTCGGACATTGTCTGTGATCTTCACCAGAGTCAACAGTGTTCTGAGGTTGACTCGGTGTTAGTTTTCTCAATTGAGCTACTGTCTTCACCAATTGGTTCTCATCATTTTTCGGTTCTCAGGAAGGTCCACATCTTGGCACAGCTTGATGTGAACTCTCTGTTGATTCTGTCTCTATAAGAAGTCTCACAATGCCAAATTAAAGTCCAACAGATTTTATTTGGTAGCGCGAGTTTTCGGAGCTCTGCTCCTTCATCTGGTGAGTCTCAGGCAGAACATTTTTTTTTTCATATGAGAAATCCAGAGGAACCGAGTTCTTAAAGAGACCATCACCCCAACAGAATCCAAAAGCACAGAGGCTGCTACTCACCTGATGAAGGGGCAGTACTCCGAAAGCTCATGCTATCACTGTTGGATTTTAATCTGGTGTTGTGAGACTTCTTATTGTGCCCACCCCAGTTGACCACCAGCAACTCCGCATCATGAATCTGCCCCTGGCAGATTGGTTCCTGTTACCAAAATTTGATCCACATGTTTTTTCCAAATTACATTGTCTCATGTTTGTATGCTGTAGGAGACCATTCCTGTCCATGCTAAGGTAATGGCAGGTATCCACTTTTCATTTGTGGTATAGTTCCTTCCTTTAGGTTATTCACAAAGGCCCGGCTTTCTCAACCCTACCCCTTGCCCGAGGTATGATGCAGAGCAACGCCAACAGCATGGGTTCAGTTCCCGTATTGACTGACATTATTTATGAAAGTCCCGCGTTCTCAATCTTGCCCCTCGCCTGATCACCATCAGTCAGCTCTCTCCCTCAAAGAGGAGAGCGGCCGATTGCCATCTGGGAGTACGGTGACTTTATTCATTCCTTGTCAGAACTTCTTGACCCTAATGAAAAACGTGATTTTTTGCCTTGCTCCCTCATCCTATAACCTGATCTTGCTGTTTTTCCTCCACAATTTCTCTTGTCATGTGCAGCTTAAGCAAATCCAATGTGGTGTGTAGTCTAACCATGAGTAATGCCGGAGAAGTTTGCATTGTTGAGCGTGCACTATTTCTGTACATTAGCAAGAATTGGCTCAATTGTTTAGACAATGAACCTTGCTTCCTGGTTACCTTCAACAAATCTTTCATTGTCTGCATAAGCTTTGTCCCAGCCTATCAGTGGCAGGATGAAAAGAAGCATTTTCAATAGTCAATGAATTATTCTGAAATGAACTGTGGCTCATAACCACTCATGAGTTGTTCAGACTGACTGAATCTTCCAAAAATATCATCTAGTCTTTCAATTGTTCTCTCAGAAGATGCTACCTTCACAATAACGACTTCTGGCCATTTCTGAGTAGGCATTGACCAGAGTGAGAGACATACACCTTTGAATGGTCTGGCCTAGCCTATATGTACTCTTTGCCATGCCTGCTCTGGCCATTCCCATGGATGTAATAGAACTAATGCCAGCAAATTTCAAAGTTTTGCACAAGACAAACACATTCCCACCTTCTCCTCAATTTTGGCATCAAGCCCCGGACACCAAAAATAACTTCTGGTTAACTCCCTCATTTTTCCGGTGCTGGTGCCTCAGTAATGGCTTTGACTTTTGAAGGTGGCTTGCGCAGTCCCTTTGTGTCTATAACATGATCCATGTAATATTCAGCACTCAAACCAGAAGAGAAAATGTTGGAAAATCTCAGCAGGTCTGGCAGCTTCTGTAAGGAGAGAAAAGAGCTGAGGTTTCGAGTTCAGATTCAGCATTGCCTTCCTTCCTTATTCTCCCAAATTAAGACAAACCTGAGCTCAGTCTGTTCTCTTCGTATTTTGCAACACCCCATTTGTAAATTTGTTGTTGCAGGGTACCTGCTGCTCGCGGTGCTCCCGGGACTGTTACAGATCTTTTCAGTAAGAAGTCTCACAACACCAGGTTAGAGTCCAACCAGTTTATTTGACAGTAATCTCACAAGCTTTCGGAAACGGTGTTCCTTCGTCAGGTTTGTGGAAGGTTCGGTCTGAGCACCTGGTGAGCTTCTTTCCAAAGATATTTTCTCCAGAATCTTTGACTCTTTGTTAGTTCCTCCAGTGGCTGCAAGCAGTGATTTGCACCCTTCTGTCGCCAACTTTCGTGTGGTGATAATTTCAATTATTTACTCTTTTCTTGTGTGTCTAAAGTGCTTGTCAGAGTTTTTCCACTTCTTTTCCTTCAGAACGGTCCAAACACCTCATTGCCAGTTTTCTATGTGGTCATTTTAAAAGACATTTATTTATTAGTGTCACAAATAGGCTTACATTAACACTGCAATGAAGTTATGTGAAAATCTTCGAGTCGCCACGCTCCAGCGCCTGTTCGGGTACACTGAGGGAGAATTTAGCATGGCCAATGCACCCTAACCAGCACATCTTTCGAACTGTAGGAGGAAACCAGAACACCTGGTGGAAACCCACACAGAGACGGGGAGAATGTGCAAACTCCACACAGGCAGTGACCCAAGCAGGAATCAAACCCAGGCACCTGGAGCTGTGAGGCAGCAGTGCTCACCACTGCGCCACCATGGTTATCCTGCAGGCCTCAAAAGGCTTAAACAAATGAAGAGCTTTATTGAAAGGGTGTTAATACTACAGGCTGGTAAAACAGATCGTCTGTTTTCTCATGCAGATGGTTGACGATGTCATCAGTGACCTCGCATGATGAGTCTCTGAACGTGCCCCTGTTCCACTGCAAGGCTGTTCGTGAAGAAAGATTAGGAACACACAACACCTTTCTCTGATTTTTAGTGGGGTTTGATACTACAGGAGCTGAACACTGGTCACCCGTTGATAGTTTGTCTAGATGGGCATTCTTCATGAATGACCCCAGGACTGTGAATATTGGTGAGTAATCAGCTATGGGGGGGCCGGAGGGGTGTGACAACCTGATCTGATCCTCACCGGAGGCATCACTATCCTACTCTGGGGAGAGGGCAGCAATGGAAGCCTTTCTGACCCGTGTATGTGAGTACTGAATACAGAACCCTCATTGGGATTAAGACTGTGAACTGTTTATGCAACACAGCTTTGTTACACTGATTGTTTTAGCTGAACCATTAGTAGCGGCAATGATGGAGGGGGCGGGTTTGAGGGGAGAGGGGGGTTGGGGTGTTACGGGTGGAGGGGAGATCTTGCCACGACTGGTTTACCTTCACCCATGAAAACCAGGGCAATTTTGCAAAGCACTTGTCACTTTGCAGGAGAGTGTTGGGGATTTGTGCAAGGTGTTCGGCTCTAGATTAGAATTCAAACTGCTCTCAATCTTTCCTGGCAGCTCCTTGCTCCCTTTCAGAAATCGGTCAGTTTAATGTTTCTCAAACAGGGAATAAATCGTCCAGGAAGACATTTTAGCAATGCAGACCCTGTACTTTGGATTATTGATTTGATCCCAAATACACAAGACTTCAAGGCAATGAATGAATGCCCTTCTGTCTGAGTGTGCCCACAGTGCACAGCGAGGAGAGTTCTGTCAGAGAAGTGTATTATGTCACCGTTTACAATGGATCATGAAAAAAAATCCTGCTGTCAGCTTTCCTAAATCACAAACATTTAGCTTATGGTCCACTACAAGCAACCAGACCATTCCCTTCCAATCAATAGTCTGGTAAAAAACCATCTGTTATTCCACACCTACGATATTGACTCTAATTTTTCCATTGCCACCTGCAGCTCCCAACAGAAATAGTCGTAGCAATAACCCTCACAAGAGATGATGGGCACTTAGTGAACAGAAGCACCCTCAGAGCAATAAGCAGCAAAACAGGACAATAGAACAAAAAAACAGAAACTGTCTTCACACAATACCTTTCACAAGATGCCCCAATGTGTTCTACAGCCAGTAACGTATTTCTGAAGCGCAGTCATTGTTAAAGTGTTGGCAATGCAATAACCATTCCACATGCCACATGCTCCCGCAAGTAAATGACAAGGTCTGTTTGCTTTGAGAGTTGATCAAGGGGTGAACTTTGACCACAAAACTTCAAGAACTTCCCCCATTTCTCTTCCTCAAAACATTGCTTCAATATATTTCTTATATCACATTGAAAGACGGCGCCCACAGCCATACTGTGTTTCCATAGCGTTAGCCTAGATTCTGTGCTCAAGCCTTAGCAAATGAGAATTAAAAATGAATAACTTAAAAGCAAAATCCGGCAGATGCTGGAAATCTGAAATTAAAAAAAAACAGGAAATGCTGGAAATTCTCAGCATGAGTTTTTTCTACACAGTGAGTGGTAATGACCTGGAAACAATTGTCCAAAAGAATGGTGGAAGAAAAGATGACTTCAAAAGGAAAGTGGATGGGCACGTAAAGAAAATAAACTTGCAGGCCTTTGGGGAGCTGACATAAATTTGATGGGCGGAAGGCCTTCAGTATTGAAATGACCCTATGACACAATGAGATCATGTTGTCAGACCTTTTAATGGACAAGACTGGCTAAAGCATGGACAAACTTAAAGTTCTGTGTTTCAAAACACATGGACTTAAAATGGCTGTAAACGAGACATCAACCGACAAAGAGATACACAGCCATAGCAAATCCATCTGGGTCATGTTTCAGCAGACAAAGGACAGCGAGTCATAGGCAAAACTCACCTGCCCTGCTAAATCTGGCCAGCAATGCTGCCCATTGTAATATCTATGGATAGCACATATTATAGACTCCAAGTTGTCTGCGAAATCCAATAGGTTTGGGCGCAGGTTGTGTCTTGCAAAATCATCTCTATAGGAAAGTGATTAACACCTCCTGAGGACAATCAAAAACCATTTTGCACCTCACCAGCTCCAAGCACTCTCATCAAAATTCACCTGACCATTGGGAGAAGCCTGCCAGAATTTCAAAGGTTGTAACTTTTTCAAATTGGATAAAGACAAAGGACACAGGACTCTGTTAGCCAGAACACACACGTAGCCGCTTCTCCACAACTAAAGCCAGGGACTCTTCTCCAAGCAGAACAAACCAACTTTGACCGAGCCACAGCCTCATTCCTTATTGGCTCCAACAACTGAACAGCCTCTAAATTAGTCTTCAACCACCAAAGAAAGAAATTCAAAAAGTATTTACCAACAAAGATCCAGGACACAAGAAACTGCATTTTCAGACACAATCCCAGTCTGAAGGCCTGGGTTGCACAGCAGAGATTTTTATACCTCCCTGACCACACGACCAAGGTCAAGACAACCCTTACCTTTTCTTAAAGACCCCAGGAGTGGTGAGTATGATCCATAGTCCACAGAAATCCCCAACTGGACAAGTGCTGAGGAAAGGTGGTTGGGCATGGGGACCCGAGTTTGATTCCTGGCTTGGGTCACTGCCTTGTGGAGTTTGTACATTCTCCCCGTGTCTGTGTGGGTTTCCTCTGGGTGCTCTAGCTGTCCTCCCACAGTCCAAAAGATGTGACGGTTAGGTGCATTGGCCATGCCAAATTCTCCCTCAGTGTAACCCGAACAGGCGCCAGAGTCTGGCAACTAGGGGATTTTCACAGTAACTTCATTGCAGTGTTAACATAAGCATTCTTGAGACTAATAAATAAGCTTCAAAAATAAAAAAATTGTGCAAACCTAAAAATATCCGTTGTGTCGCTGTATCTCTTCCTTCCGTAGCACAGTAACTGGCTATGTGTGCATTCGGGTTCGGGTTAATTTCATTCCTTTCTAAATAAAATTTGGTTTTTTGTGTCACCTACTCATCTCTCTTTTGATTCACAGAGCTAGAACAGAATTCCAAAATCCAGAACTGTCGGGGTTCAGGTGCCTCGAAAACACTCACTCAAGTGAGTTCACTGGTCAGCTTTAAACAGTGGTTCACTTTCTCTCTCTCCTGCAATGTCATCCCAGTGTGACACATCTGCCGTT
The DNA here is from genome assembly GCF_965287045.1 of Carcharhinus amblyrhynchos. NCBI lineage: Eukaryota > Metazoa > Chordata > Chondrichthyes > Carcharhiniformes > Carcharhinidae > Carcharhinus > Carcharhinus amblyrhynchos. The sequence goes on along the minus strand of NC_137336.1, from coordinate 3,388,584 downwards.
TCCTTTACCTGCAGGAGAGACACACACGTCCAAGAATGGTAGCAGAGACCACCACACATGGAGTAAAAGACCCCCTACAATGTATCTGTGGAAGGGGAGAGGAAACTGTTAACTGGTGGGATTTTCCAGCCACGCGCGCCCCAAGACCGGAAAATCCTGCCCGAGGTCAGTGGGCCTTTGCATGATCCGTGCCCCACCCGCTACGATTCCCGTGGCAGGCACCACAGTAAAATCCCACACAAAATTTCAGATCCGTAACCTTTCACCTGGAATGAGGAAAGTTAGAAATGTAATGGGCTTTAAATGAATAAGGGGGAAGGAAATGGAAAGTCTGTGATAGGGTGGAGGAGAGGAGTGAATAAATAATTAAAGGTTTCACAGTTCAAAATCAATGCAAGTCATTCTCATTTCCTTCCTCCCTTCTCGTAGCCAATGTCCGTTAACTCCCTCCATGTGTAACAACAATTTACTTGTACTTTCGGTGTGCTGTCTGAAATCACTTCAGAATGGCCTGGTCCTAATTATAAAGTTCTCTTCCCTTGTTTTGGACCCCCCCCACCCCAACCAGAAGAATTAGTTTCTCATTATTAATCCAATCACCATGGTGGCACAGTGGTTGGCATTGCTGCCTCAGTGCCAGCCCTGGGTGACTGCGTGGAATGTGCACATTCTCCCCATGTCTGTGTGGGTTTCCTCGGTGTCCTCTGGTTTCTTCTCACATCCAAATGACGTGTGGCTAAGTTGGATTGGCCATGTTAAATTGACCTTTAATGTCAGTGGGATTAGCAGGGTAAACACACGGTAATTACTGGGATACTGCCTGAGATTGTGGTCAATGCAGGCTCGATGGGCTGAATGGCCTCCACCTACACTGCAGGGATTCTGTGATCAAGAACTCATTCTTGAAAGAAAAGTTTTGTTTTATAAGGCAGTGGAATCATTTCCTACACAATCTTTGAGACATTCCAATCCATATTCTAAAACTAAAGCTGGTAATGAAACAGCAAAAGGTTGCAATGAAGATACTGCAATATTAGTAACATACATCACTGGTCGGCAGGAATAGAAAGGTCCCTCAAACCTGCCTCACACAGCTGCAGTCAGAGCATCGGAGCTAAACATTATTCCCCCTTTGTTCTCCATGCTTTATGTTATTTCATTTGGGCTTCACTTGAAAGGCTGGCATTTTGGGGGATGACATGTGTAAGATACCCTGGAAATAAATGTCACCAGACAGCAAGGAGAATGCACCAAAATTGACTGTGATGCCCCCTGTGGTACAATAGGCTACCAATATTCACTGAGTCAACTCACACACGAAAAAACAGCCATTCAGGCAAGCTGCCAGAGAGTGGCAGCTGTTTGTAAAACTCTACACCAGCCAGAATCAGCACTTTATGGAGAGAGAGAGAGGAGGTGAAAGTCAGAGAGAGGGAAAAAGCGATATGTTTACATTTCAGATGCAGGTTATTTAATAGCCAAACCTGGGCTTTGCCATTACCATTTGTGACAGCACAGTTCAGAACACTCAGTAAATCACTTCAGGAGAGTGTAAATGCACATTTGTGAGCCTTTCTGGAAACATGCAGTACAGTCTTCACTGGGTGATTTACAGTTTATTATGATTTTCAGGCTCCATCTTTTCAATATCAAAGCTTCCGAACAACAGAAGCAAGATCACTCCATCAATGTCACAATGATTGAATGCTGCATAAACAGTGGTACCTGGCTGGCACCGTTTAATAGTTTCTCAGTCATTTTGCATCAGACAATTTAACCCATGCAGTCCATTACAGTCTTTTCTCTGACTAAGCAAGTCTATCTCCCACTGACTTTCCTGTCAGTAGAAATTAGACAGGATATTCAGCAGGGCTGCTGTCCATGGTCAACCGTAATTCATCTGGTCAGTGTTTCTGGTTATATTGTAAATGCAGCAAGAAAAGTCTGCACCGTGGCTCAGTGGAGCACACCTCTGATATTATGAGGTTATTGGTTCAAGTCCCACTCCAGAGACTCGGGTACATAACTTAGGCTGACACCTCAATGCCAGGCTGATGGAGCGTGTGCGCACATGCAGTTGAATTGTCTCCTCCTGTGCTGCATAGGGGTCTATAGTTCTGTAACACACCTTCCTTGGTGGGGCAGAAGTGGGCACCGCAGAGCGTTTGTCACCCCTCTCTATTTCTGTAACCTCTTCCAGGTTGACAACTCTCTGATTTCTTGATGCTCCTGTAATTCTAACACCTTGTGCATCCCCAGCTTTAGAACCTTCATTGGAGGCTGCCCCTTCAGCTGCCTAAGTATGAAAAACCCGTTCCTAGCAGGACACTTAGAAAATCCCAGTGCAATCAGACAGAAGACTGAAAAATCTCAGAAGACTGAGGAAATTTGGCTTGCCAACCTTTACAGATGCCCCATAGAAAACATTCTTTCTGGTTGTATCACAGCTTGGTATGGGCTCCTGCTCTACAAGGAACTACAAATGGTTGTGAATGAAGTCCAGTCCATCACGCAAACCAGCCTCCCATCCATTGACTCTGTCTACACTTCCCACTGCCTCAGCAAAGCAGCCAGCATGATCAATGACCTCACACACACCGTACATACTTCCTTCCAGCGGCAAAAAGATACAGGATTCTGACCAACCGACTCAAGAACAGCTTCTTCCCTGCTGCCATCAGACTTTTGAATGGACCTACCTTGCACTAAATTGATCTTTCTCTGCACCCTAGCTATAACTGTAACATTATACTCTGCACTTTCTCCTTTCCTTCACTATACACGGTATGCTCTGCGTGTATAGCACATAAGAAACAATATTTTTCACTGTATGTTAATACATGTGACAATAATAAATCAAATCAATCAGAATCAACATGGTTTTGTGAAAGGGAAATCATGTTTAATAATTTGTTGGAGTTCTTTGAAAAAGTAACAAACATGAATAAAGGGGAACCAATAGATGTGCTGGATTAAGATTTCCAAATGGCATTGGACAAAATACCACATCAATAGTTTCTACTCAATATAAGATGTAAGGGTAATATAATAGCTTGGAGAAGGATAACTAACTCAAGCAAAGAGTTGGGATAAGTGGATTTTTTTGTGTTGGCCAGATGAGTGGAGTGCCACAGGAATCAATGCTGGGGCCTCAACTATTCACAACTGATACCAATGACATGGGTGAAAAGACTGAATGTAGCTAAATTTGCTGATCTCAGAATGGTGGATAGGAAAGTAAGTTGTGAGTAGGAAGTAGTCTGTAAAAGGACATTGACAGGATAAGCGAGTAGGCAAAGTAATTGGAAGATGGAATGTAATATGGGAAAATGTGATTATTGGTAAGAAGAATAGAAGAGCAAAATATTATTTAAATGGAGAGATATTGCAGATCTCTGAGTCAGAGAGGAATCTGGGTGTCCTGTTATGTGAATCAGGAAAAGTTAATATGCAAGTACAGCCTGTGATTAGAATGGCAAATGGAATATTGTCTTTCATTTCCAGGGGAATGGAATATAAAAGTAGAAATGTATTGTTACAGTTATACAGGATGTTGGTGAGACCACATTCAGTATAATTTTGGTTTCCTTATTTAAGGAAAGGTGTTATAAACAGGAGAGAGACAATTCTAACTGCACCTATTTTCTCTTCGAACTTATCCCTAAGCAGGAGGTATCTTGAATTTTTTTCCCCCTGAAGAATAAGCAGTAATATGTATGTATCAATTCCTCATTTTTTGTGACCCAAGTGCATTAATAACCCACAGTAAACTTGAGCTAGGATGAATTCAGAGAGTTACATTACACATGAAAAAGGAGTGTTTACCATTTTGCACTCTGCACATTCACACGGGAGAAGGCAGCCAGAGAACATGACTCCTACAGTATAAAGACCTTTGCAAAATGAATATAAGTTCACATGAATTCCAGACCAAAGGCAGAGTCCAGGGTGTGTTTCCTCTATATTGGGGAGTCCATTCTGATGAGCTTCTGGTTAAATAAAAACTCTGGAAATGAATGATGCTGCTGCACGATGGCCCCTTCTGTGTTTAGACAACTTGGCAAGTGTGGATCAGAGATGTTTAGTATAAAGCAGACTTTGTGGAGCTCTGGTCAGTTAACGTTAACACTGCATTCCTGCTGTGAAGACCAAGGATATAATATCAAATTGTCCAGAAGGCTAGAGGGGTGACATCTTCCTTTGCCACCATGACTCCAAAAGGGGTGTTTATCCAACATCTAGAATTGTCTTTAGTTTCAGGACTGATAATGAAAGGGTTTCCATCTGTACTGAGGCTCTGTCATTTGAGAAACCACCTGTTTTCACTGACAAGGCGGGTTTATCAACTGCAAATGACATCCCTGTAGCTCTTTAAAGATTGGTCTGAACAGAACCAGGTGTGACGTGAATCTGTTGGTAAGCGTCTCGGCATCACGAGGTATATGACATTTCAGAAAATAATTATTTTGTCCTTGAAACTCTTGGGAATAGCTCCCAGCCAGCGAGCCAACCACATGATCAAGTATAGAAGCCATCTTAACTTCCTTTATACCACAGAAAAAGACCAACTTTAAAATAAATAACAATAATTATTGTTATAATTAGACTAGAGGGCACAGCCTCAAGATTGGGGGGGGACAGTTTAGATCAGAGTTGAGGAGGAACTTCTTCATTCAAAGGGTGGTGAATCTCTGGAATTCTCTGCCCGTTGAAGTGGTGGAGGCTACCTCACTAAATATATTTAAGTCACGGGTAGATAGGTTTCTGATAGACAAGGGAATTAAGGGTTATGGGGAGAAAGCGGGAAAGTAGAACTGATCCACTTCAGATCAGCCATGATCTTATTGAATGGCGGGGCAGGCTCGAAGGGCTAGATGGCCTACTCCTGCTCCTATTTCTTATGTTATAAGGATAATGTTCTTAAAGTTTGAATAGTGATGGTTTTTTTTCCATGTCAATAGCAACTCAGCAAAGGATATAAATGTGTTTGAAACAGTTCAGAGAAGGTTTGTTTGACTGAACCTGGGATGGGGAGGTGATTCTTGCAATAGTTGATGTTTTGAAGATTGAGAGGTGATCTTACTGAAACATAATATCCTGAAGGGAATTGATAAGATGGACGCTGAAAAGATGGGAGATGGGGATGGGGGTGGGGGGTCACAATTTCAAAATAAAGGGTTTCTCAATGAGGGTGGTGTTGAGGAGGAAATGTTTTTCTCAGAGGGCCGTGAAGCTCTGGAAGTCTCTTCTTCAGAGAGTGTTAGAGGCAAGATCAGTGAATATTTTTAAGGCAGAAGTAGATAGATCATTTACTAACAAGGGACTCAAAAGGACGTTGTAGAAATGTGGAGCTGAGACCACAATCTGGCCAGCCATGACCTTACTGAATGGTGAAGCAAGATTGATGGGCCAAATTGCCTACTTCCCATTTTTGTATGTTCATATGTATATATGCACCTCCTCACACAACAGAAGTGGCACATTGCTGGCTTATGGGAAATGAAAACCAAATATGCTGAAAATACTATTCACTGTGAGTAGTGAAGCACAGTTTGTTTCAATTTAAATATTTCTCTCTTCGCAGGCGCTCTCAGAGCTGTTGAGTTTTTCCGGCGCTTTCTCATTTTTATTTTAGATTTCTGCAGTAATTTGAATTTCATAGAAATCATTGAATCCGCAAAGTACAGAAGGAGGCCATTCAGCCCATCAAGCCTGTGCCAACCACAATGCCACCCAGGCCCTATTCCCATAACCCTCATTTACCCTGCTAATCCTCCTGACACTAAGGGGCAATTTAGCATGGCCAATCAACCCAACCCACACATCTTTGGACTGTGGGAGGAAACCAGAGCACCCGGAGGAAACTCATGTAGACACAGGGAGAACATGCAGACGCACAGATAGTGACCCGAGGTGGGAATTAAACCTGGGTCCCTGGAGCTGTGAGGCAGCAGTGCTCACCACTGTGCTACCGTGCCATTTATGCTGATTTATGGAATATGTTCAGAGGTCTTGGGGCACAGTGAGCAGCATCTGTACATTTAGAACATAGAACACAGAACACTACAGCAGGAGTGCTTTTCCAGTACTTTGTACTGGAAATTCTGCATTCGAGTCCAGCACCTGGATTAGTGGCCCCGAAGGAGCATTCTTAACACAGTTCAATAGCATGGTCATCAGCTCAGGATTCTACTTCCCCCAAAGAGATAAACAGGGTGTGTGTCTGAGTGTGTGTGTGTCTGAGTGTGTGTGTGTGTCTGAGTGTGAGAGAGTGCCTGTGGTGTGTGTGTCTCAGAATGTGTGTGTGTGCCCATGCGTTAAAAATTGGAATGTGTTAAAAACGTAAAAGGGATTTGTGAGGGAAAATGCAGGGAAATAATTTCTTCTAGTGGGAGTCAAAAACAAGGGAATATAACCTGGAAATTAGATCTAAATCATTCAGGGGGAAAAAAATCGCAAATGCTTCTTCACACAAATTGTTGCAGGAATCCGGAACTCTCTCCCCAGAGGCTGTGGAAGCTGAGGGACTGTTGGATTTTTCCAAGCTGTGATCAGTAGATTTTTTATTCAATAGGAAGATCAAACTACGTGGATCAAAGACAGAATCAAATGGAGGTACAGATTCGCCCTAGGCTAATTGGTCTCCTCCTGCTCCAATGTCCTTACCTTCCTACGTAACTGTCATCATTTTGACATTATCTAAATTTCTAAGCTCATTACCTAATGTTACTCCATATATTTTTTATTCCAGTTTGATATTCCTCTCAGCAATTTAATTTTTGCATACTGCATATGCTGTTCCATATCAGCCTGAATTTCAATATTTAACAATGGTGAGCATGCACCTTCACTCAGTAGAGCTCAGTCAACCATAAATCTTATTCTCGTTGAATAATCATCTGCTAAACTTTACCCATAGTTAATAATTCAATCTTTTCTGTAAGTAAAACACTATGGGCTAAATTCTATACCTAAGTGTATTCACATGTTAAAATCTATCAGCCACTTTTGAATATCATATTTGATGTTTTTCTGCCTTAAAAATCAAAACTCATAACACCTTGCCCACTTTCATTCTTTAATGTGCATTTAGCTCAGTTCTGGATGGGAAAGTTGTGGTTTGCGACCTATTCCAAAACTAGGCTGACTCTGCAGTGCAGTACGGTGGCAGTGCTGTACTGTTAGAGGTGGCAATTTTCAAGAGACTTTTTAACCAGTGGTCTTTTTTGCCAGTTCAGATGGATACAAAGGAAGGCACAAATAGAAGAGGAGAAGGAGATATTCTTCCCGGAGTCCTGGTCAGCATTTTTACATCAACCAGCAATGCAGAATGGTATAAATTGCTACCTCTCTGTAAATAGCTGGCAGCTCCTTCTCTGTGAATCTGTATGGTTTGTGTAAGTGCTCCAGGGTGGGCCAATGTTCACAGCTACAGGAGAGACTCATGCAAAATATAATAAAAGCGGTTTGTTTTGGTGCTTCTTTTTTCATTCTTTCATGCAATGTTGGCATCACTGGCTGAGCCAGCATTTATTGCCCATCCCTACTTCCCCTTCATTTAAGAATCAGCTGTTGGCTTGGAATAACATGTAGGTCAGACCAGGCGAGGAAAGCAGATTTCCTTCCCTAAAGAAACATTAGTGAAGCAGATGGGTTTCTACGACAATTGGCAATGGTCTCATGGTTATCATTAGATGTTTAATTCTACATTTTAATTAATTCAAATTTCATCATCTGAACCCAGCTCTCCAGTGTGTTACCCTGTGTCTCTGGGCTATGACTCCAGTGACAATATCACCAAGCCATTTTACCCTCCTCCCCCCAGACAGAATGCACCAGACAGCATGATAAAACTAAACACAAAGATTTTCTCTTCTTAAAGTCTGATTCTTAACAACATCTGAGAACCAAAAGACAACAAGAACATGTAGCATGGTGGCAGCAAATGTTCATGAGTTAACCAAAAACCTTCTCAATTAATCTCATGCTGATTTAGAAAATAGACACGTATTAGTGCCGGGAGGAAATTTTGCTGGAGTGTGTGGAAATGAGAAATGAAATGTCTATCAGAATAGCAGTGATGGCACAGCTTCAGCCTGGAATTGGGAAGTTGATGTTGTTGGAAAGGTATTTACAAAGTTTAAACAAAAATACAGATTCATTTCTGAAAAGAGGTTAAGCAAAGAAATCTCACAACACCAGATTAAAGTCCAACATGTTTATTTGATAGCACAAGCTTAGGAGTGTTGCCCCTTCATCAGGTGAGTGCAGGATTTGTTTCACAAACAGGGCATATATAGACACAAACTCAATTACAAGATAATGGTTGGAATGTGAGTCTTAACAGGTAATCAAGTCTTTACAGGTGCGGACAATGTAAGTGGACGACCACTCAACTGGGATCTTGGGTTCATGTCACACTATCTGTAACCCCATGATTTGCCTGGACTTGCAAAATCTCACTAACTGTCCTGACTTGAGACAATTCACACCTCTTTAACCTGTGCTCAACCCTCTCTCCACTCACAATGTCTGTACCTGTAAAGGCCTGATTACCTGTTAAGACTCACATTTCAAACATTATCTTCTAAATTGAGTCTGTGTCTATATATACCCTGTTTGTGAACACAACTCTTCACCTCACCTGATGAAGGAGCAGCGCGCCAAACGTTCGAGCTACCAAATAATCCCGTTGGACTTTAATCTGGTGTCATGAGGCTTCTTACTCTACCTACCCCAGTCCAAGGCCAGCATCTCCACATCAATGAAAGAGAGACTCAGCTATTTCCTTCAGTGGCTCTGAGTTATTTAATTAAATTTATCTGACAGCTGGGAGCTTATTGAAGAGGACAGCAAGGAGATAGATACATTTTTTGACAATTTCAGCAGTCAGTTTCCAGCAAGAGTCAAATTATCAGATTGACTGGTGTGAACTTCAGGGCCTGAGAGAGGAAATAGATGAACCTTTTGATGAGTTTGTAACAAGATTAAAAAAAAGGCAACCAGAAAATGTCTGTCTGAGGACAATGGACGAAAGGCTGACAGACCAACTAATTTGGGGCTCTGCACGATTCGGAGTAAAAAGGAAGTGCTAATCGGAAGGATGAGATCACAGTAACACAGGCTGTACTCACTGCCAGAGGACATATAGCCACCAGCAGGCAGATGAAGTCACTGACCCAAATGACTTGCCTTCAGTTAAGCTAAAAGAAAAGCAGCAGGGTTGATGCAGTGCAGCAGGAACAAAAGAATGCACGGCAGAGGGAAAGATGTGCAGGAGCCGTGGACAAACGCATGAATTCACAGAAGGAAGTTCATGTCCCACATATGGATCAATCAGCAGTGCTGGTGGAAAGGTTGAGCATTGGATAAAAAGAGGCACAGAACAAAGGACAACGTGCAAGACAAGCCACCAGAGCAATTGGGTGAATTTACAGGAACGGAAATCAAAATATTGATAGATTGGAAAATAGTCGGTGATTCTGTGAACACAATAGACATAGGAACCATAGTACTTGCTGAAATAGCTGGACATAACCGCTCCCAGAGAAAATAAATTTACACAACCATCCAAAGAGAATCATAGAGTCACACAGTGCAGAAGAGGCCCTTCAGCCCATCAAGTTTGCACCAACACACGGGAGGGAATGAAAGAGGAACCTAGAATGGTAAACCTGATGGTGAAGATTGCTACTGGAGCCCAGAGTATCATCCTGAAACATTGAAAGAAAATGTTTATCCAAAGAGAGGTGTTGCGAAATGAAGTAATGTTATGCCAGCAACGTAATGGTGACTGAGCATTAACAACTCAGAATAACCCAACTCAGAGGGACACACAAAGGCACACAATGTTAACCAAATGTTGTACATCAATGGGACAGAGGGTGCTGCTATCCTGGGTTTGAGCAGTTGTGGAAAGCATGTAATCTCAGTAATCATGAGTTAAAGAAGCTGACACTGAGGGTTGAAGAGAAAGCACCCATTGCAAAGCACTCTCCAATCAGGTGCAAAGAAGACCTGGTGAAAATGTACCCAGAGTAGTTTGATGAGATGGTTGGATACTTTGATGGTTTTAATTATCATGACACTATTGACCCAGCGATGAAAGCACTAATTCATTCCCATTTTAATGCAACCAAATTAAAAGGAAAGTTTTTGAAAGTCAAGGAAATTAAGGGTTATGGGGAGAAGGCTGGAAAGTGGAACTGATCCGCTTCAGATCAGCCATGATCTTACTGAATTGTGGGGCAGGCTTGAAGGGCTAGATGGCCGACTCCTGCTCCTATTTCTTATGTTCTTATGAAAGTCAGCTCCAAGAGATTTTGAAGAGTCACTGTGACAACAGATTGGGTAAATTCCATTGTGGACAGAGCGAATCCAAATGGATGGTTAAGAATTTGCCTGGATCTAAAAGATCTCAATCCAGCCTTAAGAAGGATCACTCTCCCATTCCAACACTGTAGGAGGTCACATCAAACTGGGAAGGTACAAATTTCAATGGGTTTGATGCCAGAGATAGCTACTGGAATGTGAAACTAGATGTGGCATCTTCACTGTTGACAAAATTCAACACATTCTTTTGATGATCTAACTTTTGGCCCTAAAGTGAGCCTGGACGTATAGAAACGTAGAAGCTAGGAGCAGGAGGAGGCCATTTGGCCCTTCGAGCCTGCTCCACTATTCATTATAATCATGGCTGATTATTCAACTCAATAGCCTAATCCTGCTTTTTCCCCATAACCTTTGATCCTATTCGCCCCAAGTGCCATATCCAGCTGCCTCTTGAATACATTCAATGGTTTGACATCAACTACTTCCTGTGGGAATGAATTCCACAGGCTCACCACTCTTTGGGTGAAGAAATGTCTCCTCATCTCATCCTCAGACTGTGACACCTGATTCTGGACACTCCTATTATCAGGAACATCCTCCCTGTATCCACCCTGTCTAGTCATGTTGGAATTTTATAAATCTCTATGAGATCCACCCTCATTCATTTGAACTCCAGCAAAAACAATCCTAACCTAGTCAATCTCTCCCATACATCTGTCCTGCCATCCCTGGAATCAGCCTGGTAAAGCTTAGCATACAACCAGCAGAAAGTAGATGAGACAGACAGAGGATACAAAGCAGCAGTCAGTATAGTTTATGCTGTCCGGATATAGACAGAGAAGGTCATGCCCTGCATTTAGATGAAGTCACAGAGAGCATCAGGAAAGCTGGGGTCAAGTTCAGTACAGTATATGTACGATGGAATCAAGCTGAACCCAGAAAGAATCATGGCTATTTCTGGCATTGAAATGCAGGGAGATGAGAGATAGAGATAGAGAGAGAGAGAGAGAGAGAGAGTTGAGAGGGCTCCTTGCCTTGATCCAACACATGAACTCCTTCATTCTGCATTTATCAGAGCACAAGATAAAACTGTTGATGAAGGAAAACGCAGAGAATCAGTGATCAGCTTCACACAAACCGAGGAGTTTCAACAAACACAGAAAGGTAACATGTCAGGGCACAAACCTGTCATTCTGTGACAGACAGAAACCTGTCACTCTGCAAATGCACAGGGAACTTCCCTGGCACAAGAGGAAAACTAAAGAGGATTCAACGCCAAACCTCTAACCTCACTTGAGACTAGATCTGCCAACCTAGTATCTGAGCATTTGACAGTGGCATTTGGATGTGAGAAGTCTGATCAATGCCTCTATGGGAGAAAGTTCTTGGTGGAGAATGATCGTCATCTGCTACAGCAGATCGACAAGATGAACCCAGGTAGAGAATCAACAAGGCTACAGACATTACTCTTGAAGACTCAGAGTTACAAATTTGTTCTGAAATAAAAGCCAGGAACAGAAATGTTGCAAGCAGACTCGATTTTTGCTGCAGGAGAATCGAGAGATAGAAAACCTTGGCATAAGGATCCATCACTCAGTGAATTGTTGTCTGTAATATGTAAATGAATTGGAAGAAAACACATCGGGTCTGATTAGCAAGTTTGTGGATGATACTAAGATTGCTGGAGTTGCGGATAGTGATAAAGATTGTCAGAGAATACAGCAGGACACAGATAGGGTGGAGAAACGGCAGATGGAATTTAATCCGGACAAATGTGAGGTGATGCATTTTGTAGATCCAATTCAGTGGGAGCTAAAAAATAAATAGCATCAGGAGCACAAACACAGAGATATGGAGTACAGGTCCACAGATCCTTAAAAGTGGCAGCACAGGTGGAAAGCTCGGTGAAGAAAGCATATGTCATGCTTGCCTTCATTGGACAGGACATTGAGTATAAAAGTTGGCAAATTATGTTACAGTTATATAAATACGTTGGTTGGGCCACATTTGGAATACAGTGTCCAATTCTGGTCACCACACTACCAGAAGGATATGGAGGTTTTTGGAGGAAGTACAGAAAAAATTTACCAGGATGTTGCCTGGCATGCAGAGTATTAACTATGAGGAGAGATTGAATAAACTGGGATTGTTCTACCTGGAAAGACGGGAGGCTGAGGTGTGACCTGATTGAAGTTTATAAAATTAAGAGGGGCCTGGATAAGGTGAACAGTTGGAAGCTTTGTCCCAGGGTAGAATTGATGATTACAAGGGGGCACAATTTCAAGATAAGGGGGGAAAGGTTCAGTAGAAATGTGCAGGGGAAGTTTTTTTACACAGAGAGTGGTGGGGGGGGACCCGGAATGCACTGCCAAGTGAGGTGGTTGAGGCAGATACATTAGCGACATTCAAAACTTATCTGGAAAGGCACATGAAGAGGCGGGGAATAGAGGGATAGAGGCAGTTGGTCTAGGTAGGACAACATGATCGCCGCAGGCTCGGTGCGCCAAAGGGCCTGTTCCTGTCTGTACTGTTCTTTGTTCTTTGATTGTTGCCATTACCTCGTCAACTTAGAGATAAGGCCATCAAAGGTGAGGAGTTACAGATGGTCCCTCAGTAAGTGACCCCGGTTTGACCTGATAGAACAAACACATCCAGCAATACAGCGGTGTTCTCCAGAGATGACACCTTACTGGAAGTTTGTAGACTCTGAATGGACTGGAAGATACCACCAGGGGCCAACATCTTGCAAAACCGTCACAGGAAAATCTGCCCATAGAATGGAGTTTGGGATATCCCAACCTTAAATCTTTAAGGCAATTAACAAAGGGCCTGTTCTGTGAATGGAGAACAAGTGAATCATCCTTTATTGATGTCAGCCGAGCGTTGTGATGAAGACTCTAACAAACAGCATAAGCAAACCCTTTCTAATCTTTTTGCTGAGGCACAGGGGAGAGAAATGGGATTTCGTCTGGAATTGGCACAGGTCTGGATTGTTGTTATATCTAAAATCGTATTATTGAGATTTTCCATGCCAGCGTGTATCAGAGCTTTCACTGCATGGAAGAATTTTGAACCTTAAATAGTATCTGATGTTATTAGAGGTGAATATGAATGCTGCTTATTTTCTGATTTGATATGACCAGTTTCCTTATGATCTTCTAAGGGTCAAAGAGTATTTTCAGATTTCAAATGATATTTCCTTTGAAGTGTGGCACAAAATAAATGAATGTATTTTTTTTCTCTCTGTACAGTTAGCCTCAGGTCTGTTGGAAGCATTCCTGCCTCCAGGTCAGCGGTTCTGGGATTTGAGAGCAGAATTGAGACTAAACTGCAGAAGCACATACATTGTCGGAAATATTGCTTTCAAGTAACTCACAGAGGACTGACAGAGGGGTGACCTGATAGAGGGTTACAAGATTATGAGTGGCAGGGACAGAGTGGACAGTCCAATGCCCTTTCCTTTGGGTAGGAAAGTCAAGTAATAGGGGACACAGGTTTAAGATGCGTGGGGAAAAATTTAGAGATGTGCGAGGCAAGTTTCTTTATGCAGAGAATGGTGAATGTCTGGAACACGTTTCTCAGGGAGGTGGTGGGAGCTGGTAATATAGAAACATTTAAGAGGCAACTAAACAAATACATGAATAGGATGGGAATGGAAGGATATGGATTCTGTCACTACATTCGGCTCATGATCGGCGCAGGCTTGGAGGGCCGAAGGGCCTGTTCCTGTGCTGTACTTTTCTTTGTTCTTTTGTCTTGATTATCCATTCAGGTAGGTGTTCACGACCCCATGCTCTTCTGAGGAAAAGCAAGGAGTTACCCTGATCAATCTTTTGACCTCACTTATCTAAAACGGTCACTGGTTTGATGACGAAACAGACTAGGTCTTTGATGAGGCCACAGCTAGAGTATTGTGCGCAGTTCCACATTCTTGGAAGGATTTGATTGCACTGGAGAGGGTCCAGAGGAGATTCACCAGGATGGTGCCTAAGATGGAACATTTAAGTAATGAAGTGAGGTTGCGGAGGGTTGTGTTATTTTCTCTGAGGACTGAGGGGTGACTTGATTGATGTGTACATTAGGAGGGGCATGGACAGATAAGGAGCAGCTGTTCCTCTTAGTGAAGGGTCAGTCACAAGGAGATATACGTTCAAGTTGAGGGATGGGAGGTTTAAGAGGGATTTGAGGAAAAAAAAGCCTTTTTACCAGAGGCTGGTGAGGGTCTGGAAAGCACTGCCTGGAAGGGTGGTGGAGGCAGGTTGCCTCACATCCTTTAAAAAGTATCTGGATAAGCACTTGGCACATCAAGGCTATGAGCCAAGTGCTGGCAGATGGGATTAGGTGGGAGTTCAGGTGTTTGTAATGTGTCGGTGCAAACTCGATGGGCTGAAGGGCCTCTTCTGCGCCGAGTGGTTCTATGACCCAGCCCTTCAGGCCTGGTCTGCTATTTAAATTAATTATTGCTGATCTGTACTTCAACTCCACTTTTGTGACACATCCCAAAACATCCTTATCCAACAAAAACCTCTCTCAGGTTTGAAATTTTCCATTCGCTTCAAACTGTATTTTGGGGGGAGACCCTATATCAGATTTTCACTCTCCTTTGTGTAAAGAAATGCTTCCTGACATCACCCCCAGATAGTTCCAATTGCTCAGGACACCCTCGTATCAGCGGAAATAGCTTCTCTCTATCTACTCCAACAATATTCATTTTTAACCTCAAAAATAATGTATTTTTAAAATGGCAGCACTGTGCTGTGTGAGTCTGTAGCTGTATTAAAACAAAATTATTAAACCGGGCATACTGAAAAAGGTACATCACTGTATCATTGAAATGACAATGTGAGATTAATTGATGTGTGCCAGGCTGATGCTCAGATGGTCTCAGATACACCTGGACTGAACAAGTCACCATTTCCAATCAGCGTTTGGCAACTTCAGCTAAATCTGGACACGTAAAACAAATATTTGCCTTTATATCGCTCATCACGACACACAAAGCACTTTATAGGCTTTTCAAAAGTACTTCTGAAGTGTCATCACTACTGTAATTTAGGAAAATTGGTGGGCAATGTTTTGCACAGTATATGGGGTTTTATGGGATTGGGGGTTATAGATAGGTCTATAGATTGGTAGGTGTTGATGTGATCGGCGCAACTCGTGGGCCGAAGGGCCTGTTTGTGCTGTAGTATTCTTTGTTCTATGTTCTATGTAACTGCGAGCGTGAAAGTCTGGAGCAGGAGGAGGCCATTTAGCCCTTGGAACCTGCTCTCCCACTGGATGAGATCACGGCTGATATAAAAATGATCATGTTATCGCTCCTGTTTGTGTTGTCAGGTGAGGAATCAATGTTGGCCAGGACACCAGGGGGAAACTCATTTGCTGTTCTGCAAATTGTGCCATAGAATCTTTTACCTTCAGGCTGGGAGGAGAAACAGGTCCACAATTTAACACTGCATCTGAGAGGAGGCACCTCCAACAGTACAGCTCTCCTCAAGTAGTGCACAGAGGTATTACCTTAAATCAATTCTCAAATGGCTGGTGTATTGAGTGAGTGAGTGAGCAAATGAGTGAGGTAGCAAGTGAGTGAGGTAGCAAGCGAGTGAGTGAGATAGCAAGCGAGTGAGTGAGGTAGCAAGCGAGTGAGTGAGATAGCAAGCGAGTGAGTGAGCAAGTGAATATGTGACTGATTGAACATGTGAGTGAATGATTGAGTGAACGAGCGAGGTAGTGAGTGTATGAGTGACTGAGCATATGAGCGAGTGAGGTAGCGAATGAGTGAGTGAATGAGATAGTGAGTGAGTGAGTGAGCAGGCAGTGCGAGTAATGAGTGATTCAATTCTAGTGGAATATACTCTTGGCAATGTGGGCTAGCAGTGTTAAAGCTTCCATAGTGTCTGGATCTTTGTCGAACGTTCACCCCACACTGCAGTGCATCTATTTAGCATGTAGCGTTGCCTACTGTCTGTATGGAAAGGACAGGTGTAAATCATTGAGGGCCCATGGGTGATTTTAAGTAAGCAAGTCTGCCAAATAGAACCTTTCAATTATTCAGATTGAGGATGTCGAAGATTTTAAATAGTTAAAACGTGTTAGTGTCAACCTCGACTTCGTAAGGTGCTCATGTCCCTGACATTGAGGGAGTGCTGCACTGTTGGAGATAGTGGTTCTTAGTTTAGATCTTCAGCTGAGGTCTCATCTTGTGTAGCAACATTTGAAGAAAAGCAGTTTGGCTTTCCGAGCAAAGGTTCAGTCGGTTAATCCAGGGTAAGTCTCAAGGACAAATACAGATGGTTAATAAATGCTGGGCTAGCCTGTGACACAAAAGAATAAAAATAAATCATCTCATTGTTTGTGGGAGCTTCCTGTGCACAAATTGACTGTTGTGTTTCCTACATTACATCAGTGAAGTAGAACATAGAACATTACAGCGCAGTACAGGCCCTTCGGCCCTCGATGTTGCGCCGACTAGTGGAACCAATCTAATGACCCTCTAACCTAAACTATTCCAATGTTATCCATATGTCTATCCACTGACCATTTGAACGCCCTTAAAGTTGGCAAGTATTCCATTGGTTAAGCACTGGGATACTTAGAAAAGGGCCTCCATAACTGCATGTTAAATATTCCTTCTGTTCATTCTTTTTCTCTTTCTTTCCCACTCTTTCCATTTTCACCTCATTTTTCCTGTCCTTTCTTACCCTGTGGGAATGGGAAACTGAGTAGGCATTCCAGAACGACACGATATCGCGTCGTCATCCCCAAATCACACTCCACTATTTTTGGCAAAATTGATGTCATTCCCATTCTGAATGACAAAGGCTTACCACTGAATAAAACACTGAAATATCTCACCATAAATATTATCTGGTTCATTAACATTGCTAATGTGAGCACATTATAACTGTCTCTCATACAAGTGACATGTCAACTACACTGAACTCCCAGACATGAGATCCTGTTTTCCTGCACAGTGTTTAATTAAAAATTAATAACAATCTGCTGCTTTTCAAAAAGCCCAGTAATGGGAAGTGACAAAATGCAGAAGAATGGGACAGTTATTCTATTAAGTCTTCTGTATGTGATGCACTTGTTGGATGATGCACTATTATTGAGGGTGCGGACTAATGACCTCAGCATACTGAACCAAAGTATTTTCAACATACATAAGAGCTGTAAACAAAGTAATCACCCTTCAACTTCTAGGCTGGTGTTCTCCATGGGATGCAAGCTACATATGGAACCACATCTGGTGTAGTTTTAGTCTCCTTATCAAAAGGATGATATACTTGAACAGAGGCACTGGCACATGGGCAGCGCGGCGGCACATGAGTGGCGTGGTGGCACAGTCGTTAACATTGCTGCCTCACAGCACCAGAGACCTAGGTTCAATTCCCGGTTTGGGTCACTGTCTGCGTGGAGTTTGCACATTCTCCCAGTGTCTGTGTGGGTTTCTTCCGGGTGTTCCAGTTTCCTCCCACAATCCAAAGATGTGCAGGTTAGATGGGCTGGCCATGCTAAATTGTCCTTTAGCATCGGGGGGATTAGCAGAGTAAATGTGTGGGGTTACGGGAATAGGGCCTGGATGGGATTGTGGTCGGCGCAGACTCAAATGGGCTGAATGGCCTCTTTCTGTACTGTAGGGAGTCTATGATCCTAAGCGATGCTTTGGAGGTTCACTAGACTGATTCCTGGGATGAGGAGATTGTTTTGTGAGTAGGAATTGCTGATACTAGGTGATAGTAACTGGAGTTTAGGAGTACCAGAGATGCAGTAATTGAAACATTGATATCATTAAGTGGCTTGGCAGCATCGATGCTCAAAAAAATGATTCCCCTGGCTGGCAAATCTCGAAGACAGAGTCACGTGATCAGAATCAGTGGCTGGCCAATTTGGACTGGAGATGAGAAATGATTTCTTCACTCCAGTGGTTGTGAATTTTATGGAATTGCGGTGGATGCTCGCTCATTGAGTTTATTCAAGGTGGAGGTTAATAGATATTTGGATTCTAAAGGAATGAAAGGATATGGGGATAGTTCAGGAAGGCGCAGCTGATGTAGAAGATCAGCCACAATCCGGTCAAATAGCCGACTCCAGATCCTCTTTCCTATACTTCACACACACATCCAGAGGCCAAAATCCCACCCCAACCTCACGGGAACAAATTATTCAAAATCTGACATGGAACCTCAGTGAAGGGGAAAGGTTCATCGTTCAGTTCAGCAAATGGATTGAATAAAATCAGGAGAGAAGGAGACACAAGTCCACAAGTAAAAGTTGGATCAGCAAAACTGAGGTTTTAAAGGACCTAAGTTTGGAAAAGAACCTTACATTTATATCATGTTTATTTTAACCATATCAGGATGGCCCAAAGCCAATTAAATAGCTTCACTGGTTAACGATGATGGCTGAGGACACTGGGGAAATCCCCCCCTCTCTTCAGCAATCACAGCTATCTGAGAAAGGAAACAGGGTTTAAAGTTTCACCTTTAGCAACATCTCTGACAGTGCAATCGTAGCTAATGTAACCCCACTATTTCAAAAAGGGAGTTAGAGAGAAAACAGGGAATTATAGACCAGCCAGCCTGATGTTAGTAATGGGGCAAATTCTAGAATCCATTATCAAAGATTTTATTGCAGATCGCTTGGAAAACAGTGGCACGTGGCACAGTGGTTAGCACTGCCAAGGATTCGGGTTCGATTCCTGGCTTGGGTCACTGTCTGTCCGGAATCTGCATGTGCACCCCGTGTCTGCGTGGGTTTCCTCCACACTCTGAAAAGCGTGCAGATTAGGGTGCATTGGTCGTGCTAAGTTTCCCCTCAGTGTACCTGAACAGATTCCAGAGTGTGGCGACTAGGGGATTTTCACAGTAACTTCATCGCAGTGTTAATGTAAGCCTACTTGTGATACTAATAAATAAATTCTAAATTTTTAGAACCAGACAAAGACAGCATGGATTTGCAAAAGGGAAATCATGCTTGATAAATCCACTGGAACTCTTTGAGGATGTAACTAGCAGAATTGATGAGGGGGAGGCAGTGGATGTGGCTTATTTGAATTTACAGAAAACTTGCAACAAAATCCCACATCGGAGAAGAGCGTGTAAAATTAAAGCATATGGGATTGTGGGTAATGTACTGAGATGAATAGAAAATTGGTCGGCAGAGAGGAGACAGAGTAGAAATAAACAGGTCACTTTCAGAGTGGCAGGCAGTGAAGAGAGGGGTGTTACAGGGAGACAATAATTTCTCCCTCAACGCCAACGAAACAAAGGAGATTGTCATCAACTTCAGGAAGCGTAGTAGAAGACATGCCCCTGTCTACATCAATGGGGCAGAAGGAGAAATGGTCGAGAGCTTCAAGATCTTAGATGTCAACATCACCAACTTGTCCTGCCCCTAGCTATGACTGTAATACTACATTCTGCACTTTCTCCTTCCCTTCTTTATGAACGGCATGTTTTGTCTGTATAGCGTGCAAGAAACAATACTTTTCACTGTATGTTAATACACGTGACAATAATAAATCAAATCAAAATGAGTATAGCGCTCCAGCTATTTACATTATACATCGATGATTTAGATGAGGGAACTAATGTAATAACTCCAAATTTGCAGAAGACACAAAGCTGGTTTGTGAGGGTGAAGAGAATGCAGAGATGTTCCAATATGGGTTCAGACAGGCTGAATGAGTGAGCAAATGCATGGCAATGCAGTATAGTGTGGATAAATGTGAGATTGTTACTTTGGTAGCGAAAATGGGAAGATTATTATTTGATTATTATTTGAATGTCAGATTATTATTAGGGATGGGCAATTAAAGTTGGCAACCAGTGATGCACATGTCGCATAAATGAACTTCACAAAAAACAATGGCTATCAATGTGTGTAATGAGACCTGGGTGTCCTCGTACACCAGTCAATGTAGATAAGAATGCAGGTACAAAGGCAAATGGTGTGTTGGCCTTCATAGCGAGAAGATTTGAGTGCAGTAGCAGTGAAGGAATGATGATACAATTGCAAGTCAGGATTGTATGTGGCTTGGAGGGGAATATGGAAGTGGTGGTATTCCCATGTGCCTCCTGCCCTTTGAGCATAGAGGATGTGAGTTTGGAGGATGTTGTTGGAGGAAGCTTGTCAAGTTGCTGCAGTGTAGATGGTACACGCTACTACCACTGTGCATGGATGGTGGAGGGAGCCAAAGCTTCAGGTGGTAATAAAAGCAAAATGCTGCGGATGGATGCTGGAAAATGCTGGAAAAACTGTCCCTTTGAAAGGCCATCCAGAATCAAAATGTTGCCTCTGTTCACTCTCCTGAGATTATCCAACATTTTTTGTTTATGTTTAAAATGGTGGATGGTCAATCGAATGGCTGGCTTTGTCCTGGATGGTGTTGAGCTCCTTGAGTGCATTTGATTTGATTTATTATTGTCTCTTGTATTAGTACACAGTGAAAGTATTGTTTCTTGCATGCTATACAGAAAAGGCGTACTGTTCATAGAGAAGGAAAAGACAGAGTGCAGAATGTAGTGTTACAATCATAGATAGGGTGTAGAGAAAGATCAACTTAATGCAAGGTAGATCCATTCAAAAGTCTGACAACAGCAGGGAAGAAGCTGTTCTTGAGTCAGTTGGTACGTGACCTCAGATTTTTGTATCTTTGTCGGTGCTCATCTGAACTTGGGCCTTGTAGATGGCGGAGACATTTGGGGAGATAGGAGGTGAGTTGCTTGCTGCAGAATTCCCAGCCTCTGACCGCTTGTTCATCATTTGAATTGTGACAGCAGCTTAAGGGACAGGGGACAGTTTGTGGAAATATACTCTGATTATTGTGTCCAACCGCTGAGCAAATGGATACCCCTTTACTCATAAAATGATATTGCAGGACACAAACCTGTTGTAATAAGGTCAGCCAAGGCCTGCGGACTGTGAACTGCACTCTATTATTTACAATCAACTCTTAAGCGAGAAAACAGAGCCGCAAACCTCCACTGATTTCTTCCCATGCAACCCCACTCCATTTCCCCCAGTGACAAGCACATGCCGCCAGGATCACGGGTTACTGTCGGTGAAAATGTCTCTGTCCAGTTTTCAGCTGTTGTCCTGTTTTCCACTGTAATACTGTTACAGGCAGCAATGATTCCCTTTGTGTCCTTACAGCTGCTGCCTGATCTGCGGACAGAGCTACAGAATACATTCAGCTTGTAACTTAAGGCCTCAGAAGCTACAGGGTTACAGTGCAGCACAGAAACTCATCTTTGGGGACGTCAAGTGTGATTAGGCGCATTAGATGGTCTCAGCTCATCTCACACAATCCCACACAGGAGAGCAGCCAAGCACTGCCCAATCATGGGGAGATTCACTTGGAGATTCCGGAGTTGAGAGGGTTGGCTCATGAAGGGATATTGAGTAGACTGGGGCTACACTCATTGGAATTCAGAAGAATGAGGGCAGATCTTATCGAAATTTATAAGATTATGAAGGGAATAGATAAGATAGAAGCCGGGAAGTTGTTTCCACTGGCAGGTGATACTAGAACTAGGGGCATAGCCTCAAATTAAGAGGGAGCAGATTTAGGGCTGAGTTGAGGAGGAACTTCTTTCACACAAAGGGTTGTGAATCTGTTGAGTGTAGCAGTTGAGGCTCCCTCATTGAATGTTTCTAAAGCAAGGATGGATAAATTTTTGAACAGTAAAGGAATTAAGGGTTATGGTGAGCGGGCGGGTAAGTGGAGCTGAGTCCACAAAAAGATCAGCCGTGATCTTATTGAATGGCGGAGCAGGCTCGAGAGGCCAGATGACCTACTCCTGCTCCTAGTTCTTATGTTCTTATGAGAATGTCTGCTTTGAATAACTTTATTGCCATTCAAGGCTGGCAAGAATGATTCATCTCTCAGTGGTGTTTCTCTTCTTTCTCCTCATTTCCCCGTCAGTTTTCTCTCCCCCCCTGAGGCACAGAGCCCTGGGAAGAGATTTGCCCTCCCATCCCCCGGTATGTTGCACAAGTCATCATGCTTTGTGCTTGACCCTGGAATGCTGAGGCATCCTCAGTCCCACACTGCTGGAGAAAGTACAACCTCTGACCTCCACCCAGTCCCACCAGAGCACCCGGAACCAGCAAGAGGTCACACTAATGATGTGAAATTGATAAAGTGGAGATAGCAAATCACTCATCAAAGTCATGATGTGGAGTTGCCGGCTTTGGACTGGCGTAAGTGCAGCCAGTAGCTCACAACACGAGTTTAAAGTCCAACAGGTTCATTTGATAAAAGGCTCGTGATATCAAATAAACCTGTTGGACTTTAACCTGGTGTGAAACTACTTACTGTAACTCATCAAAGTACTAGCCCACTGAGAACTGAAATATTTTCAATGTTTCTTTGGCTTTCAGAGGGCAGTGAGGTTCTGGAATTCTGAAACCTTTGTCACATTGAAAAAATACTTGGATACGCACTTCAGGTGCTGTAATAGAAACGCTACAGTACTAAAAGTGTCCATTTGGCCCATTGCGTCTGCACCGATCACAATCCCACCCAGGCCTACTACAATTTCCCTATATATTTATCTGCTAATCCCTCTAACCTACACATCTCAGGACAATAAAGGGCAATTTTAGCATGGCCAATTTACCTAACCTGCACATCTTTGGACTGTGGGAGGAAACCACAGTACCTGGAGGAAACCCACGCAGATACAGGGAGAATGTGCAAATTCCACACAGACGGTGACCCAAGTCAGGAATCAAACCCAGATCCCTGGAGCTGTGAAGCAGCAGTGCCAACTACTGTGCTACCGTGCTGCCCAGTACTGTAATGTACAGGGCAATCTACAGGTGCTGTAATCAACAGGGCAATGAACCAAAAGCTGGAAGATGGGATTAAACTGGATAGTCCTGTTCATCCAGCACAGGCAGAATGGACCAATTGCAGCACCCAACATGCTTAGAAGATTGCCCAAGCATCCAACAACAGTGAACGGCCGGTTCTCCGGACATCTGTGATAATCCCAAATCAGATTCTTCAGTCATGGGAGGATCACCTGAGACAATAGACAGGATCACAGCTTGGAGTGTGATGCAGAGCAAATAATTACCACCCGTTTCATTTACATAGCACGTAGCTGAAGGAGGTAACAGAGATAGGGAGGGGCATAGGGGGCTGGAGGAAGTTACAGAGATAGGGAGGGGGTGTAGGGTCTGGAGGGGGTTATAGAGATAGGGAGGGGTGTAGGGATTTGGAGGGGATTACAGATAGACAGAGGTATAGGGGCAGGCGGAGGTTACAGAGACACGGAGAGATGTAGGGGCAGGGGGGTTTGAGAGATGGGGAGGGTGTAGGGGGCTGGAGGAGGTTACAGAGAAAGCGAGGAGTGTAGGAGCTGGAGGAGGTTACGTAGATAGAGAGGAGTGTAGGAGCTGGAGGAGGTTACGTAGATAGAGAGGGTTGTAGGGGCTTGAGGAGGCTACAGAGAAAGGGACGGGTGTAGGGGCTGGAGGAGGTTACAGAGATAGGGAGGGGGGTAGAGGCTGGAGGAGGTTACAGAGATAGGGAGGGGGGTAGAGGCTGGAGGAGGTTACAGAGATAGGGAGGGGGGGTAGAGGCTGGAGGAGGTTACAGAGATAGGGAGGGGGGGGTAGAGGCTGGAGGAGGTTACAGAGATAGGGAAGGGGGGTAGAGGCTGAAGGAGGTGACAGAGATAGGGAGGGGTATCGGGGCTAGAGGAGCTACAGGGACAGGGAGGATTTGGGACGTCCCGAGGATGCGAGAGGCACAAAATTCAAGCCTTTCTTTCGGCCATGCGGATTGGGTCCTCAGGCTGATGTCAGCCCCTCAGTCCCGGGGGCCAAAAATAAAATGGCTGACATTCATTTAAGGCAAGTACATAGCTAGCCTTGAGCAAGAAGCGTTCCAATTCTTTCTTAATTCAAATCACAATAGTCAGCGTGCTTACAAAATGAAATATACGGAACATTTCACTTTGTAAACGATTTAAATAGAGTGACTAAAGGCTGCACACTGTCCTATTGGGAAGGCATGGCTTGGAAGGACAGTTAATTAAGTTTCTTTTGTGGACAATAGACTTTCGGAATGTTAATTTACGGAAATGTCAAATTAACTGGGTTTAGTCAGTATGAGGAAATAATGAGACATAGTAATCCTCTATAGATAGATATTGTTCCCCATTTAATCTCCATATGAGAGAATTAAATAATATCTCCTCTCCTTAGACACTCTTGATGCTGCTTCACATGATTTACAGCAAATAAGTGTTTGAGGTCTCATTTTTATTAATAATTGGCCTGCCCTCCTTCTTCCTGTTCCCCCGCCACACCCCACTCCCCTCCTGTGCTGATTAATGCCAATAATAGTAGGTACCTTCAGGCAATAACGACAAGAGAACAACAGGCAGTTGAATAGAACGTTCAGAGATGCTGTCTACTCAACATCCTGTCACATCAGTATGACAGCCTCTCTGTAGAGTAAATGGTCAGAGTCACCAGCAAAGAGGGACACCAGGGGGGACGGGGCAGCTGCACTGATGGAAACTGGTTGACAGGCTGGGTGTCAACATGCAGAAAACCTCCGACATTAATGAAATTTCGACACATAATTCGAGTCACGGACTGCCCCGCGAAAGCAGAGTGATACATGGTCAATGTTACAAAGAAGCAAACAAAAGAAAAAGCTATTCTCGTTATAAAGAGAGGTCGGATAGGCCTGGGTTGTTTTCTCAGGAGCAGAGAAGGCTGAGGGGTGACCGGATTGGGGTGTTCAAGATTATGAGGGACACGAACGGACGGGATAAGGAAGCAGCTGTTCTCCTCAGTTGAAGGGTCAGTTATGGGAGGACACAAGTTAAAGGTGAAGGGTTGGGAGGTTTAGAACATAAGAACATAAGAAATAGGAGCAGGAGTGGGCCATCTGGCCCTTCGAGCCTGCCCCGCCATTCAATAAGATCATGGCTGATCTGAAGTGGATCAGTTCCACTTTCCCGCTTTCTCCCCATTAGCGGGGAGTGTGAGGAAGGACCTTTTTACCCACAGAGTGGTGACAGTCTGGAATGCGCTGACTGGGGGAACGGTGTGGGGGGGGGGGGGGCGGGGGGGGATGCTTCGCATCCTTTAAAAAGTACCCGGATGATTAATTGGCTCATCAAAACATTCAAGGCTATGGGCCAAGCGCTGGCAAGTGGGATTAGGTGGGCAGGTCAGAGCATTTCATGCGTTGGTGCAGACTCGAAGGACCTCTTCTGAACTGTAGAATTCTGTGATTCATGGCACCTTGTTGCATCTTTCCGTGCTCTAAACCTCTATGACCCTCAGCCGCATTGTCCTGCGAAGTGTTGTATCCCTGTTGCTTGCCGTTGTTAATTGCCAACCACTCTGTGTCCAAACAATGATGGAAGGGGATACATTAAAAGGGGAACGCTGGCCACAGCACAGAGACACTCCCAAATCTCCTTTGATAAATGCCAGGCCATTGAGAACATCAGTCCAGCATCGCTCTGAAGGTCAGCACTGCCAACAGGACAGCGCTTACACTCCACTCCATCATTAGATGAATTCTACCACCAGGGCTTTGGGATATTTGTGCGACTGAAGCAAGTGGGCAGCTGGCAGTGTAGTCTCACTGCACGGTAAAGGATAGAATTTCATCTGAACTGTATATCATAAGCACTGACCTCTGTGCCTCTCAATATGCCCAGCTTGGAGTGGAGCCCAAACCCAGAACAAGGAAAGCCCTGGGATTAATGAGGAATAGAATTCATACGCAACAAGGTTTTTTTTTAATTTGCTTTGACTATGCTTGGTGACTGTGCACAGTTCTGAGTTACATTTCACAAATCAATTCAAGAAAGAATTTAGGAGTGGTGACTTTATTGTCGGAGTCACTGGATATGAAAGTTACAATCACAAAGAGGGTGAGGTGAGTAGTATTGACACCCTTCAGCTGAATCTATATATAAGGAGGAAAGGAACGGCAGCGTGTGATGGAGTGTGTGTGAAGGCTCGTGTGGAGTGTAAGACTGTTGTCCCATTTCTGTGCAGTGAATTCTATTTTGTCCCAGTTTTGATTCTTTGAAGGGTGACAAATCCCATGCAACTGATATTGCCAGGAGTGGACATTTTAGTTCTGTGGAAAGATTTGCTCGGCTGAGGTTGCTTTCTTTGCAATAGAGCAGGCTGTGAGGAGCTATAAACACGATGAGGGGCTTAGCCATAATGAAAGGGAGGTGCAGTTTCATTTAGCAAAGAGGCCCAGAGCCAAGAGGCATGGATCAAAACAATTGGTAGAAGAATCCAAAAGATAATTAAGGAGAATCTTTTTCTCCCAGAGATGTAGGATGTCTGGAAGTCGTTGTTTGAAAGGATGGTGGAGGAAGAAACATTCATTGCATTGATAAAGGCATTTGGATATGTACTTAAGGTGTCGGAACCAACACAGCTAGGACCAAGAGCAGGAAAGTGAGCAGGACTGTATAACCCTTATGGATCAGCACAGATATGATTGGTCAAGTTGCATGCTTTGTGCCATAAACCTATTCGTGGGTCAGGATTTAACTCTGAGGTGGAGGGAATGCTGCGTGAAATTTCATGGAGGGGATTCCCTTTGTGATCCCATCCATTCCAACCTGATTACAATTCTCCAGGTGGTTGGTTGTCGTGTCCTTGGACAGGAATTCCGTCCTTGCCACAGCCAAGCAGCCATTTTTTTCATCCAGCCTCAACTTTTAGGCTGACAGGTGGATGACAGGAGGAAAATACCTAATTAAACATAGCTGGACCTCTGGTGGGAAATGAATGGGGATGTGGGCATCTCCATTAAAAGCCCCCCTTCTGACTCTTGGCATCCTTCCCTTAAGGCCAGGTGACCTCCAGGTCAATCCTCCAAGAAATCCATTTGACTCCTGACCTCCAGAAATTTCCTACCCTCCCCGCCCAGGGACTCCAACCATTTCCTGGGTCCTGGTGCAAGGCAACTCCCAGCAGTACCTCTTCTGGCCACAGCAGTGCTGTGCTTGGAGTGAGTGGAGAATTGCCTGCTAATCTGATTGGCTATCAGCTTGCCAAGGCAGAACTTCTAAGGAAGGGATGGAAGTTCTGCCTTATGCCAATCAACGCTGATTGGAATGTAATATGGCAGCAGGACTGCTGGGGTTGACCGGAATGTGGTCCCTGATGACTCTTTAGATGGAATCCCCACCATCCTGAAAATTCAGGCCCATGTTTCTGGACTCGAGGCTGACACACTCACTGTTTCAAACCATCAGAACCATAATCCAAAATATGATGCAGAGGGATTAGTTGAAAGCTGCTATACTGAATTGGTGTTGCAGAGAGAGATGTATGAAGAAGTCACTGATAGCCTGTTCCACTTACAAGAAATGCAATCACTTCCTCAATCCAATTTCAATCCAACATTAGAGAGCAAAATTTCCAACAGTCCTCTCTCAATTCCATCCCTCCAATTCTGTTTCCATTTTTCCCAACATGAAACAATAAATGCCATTAATCTCAATTCCATTCTTCTCGATGAAGTGATACCCTGTTTCTGCAAATGTTAAGGTCAGTTACAAATATCCACTGACCTTGTTTGCAATTCACTTGTTGATCATCAGTCCTGGTGCAATAGGCTGAGCTCAACATTTTGACTTGAGTAAATGGATTCAGGGTGTAAGTGTTCGATTTCTGAAACCACTTTGTACTTCATATTTTATATTTAAAAATCAAATTTATCTGAGCTCTTCCAAAATTCTGCAGACCATATCCTAACTTTGACCTTACATTCCAGTTAAAGTTCACTCATCATCTTTATATCAGTACTTCTAGGTCAGCCTGGGGTTGTCACCTGCCCTTTGAGGCATGTCCAAGCACCCATCTGGAGTCTTGAACCCTAATGCTTTGGTGCAATAATGCGAGAATGTTCCAAGGTCAGAGATGCCTTTTCTCAGATGCAACGTCAAGCAAAGGTCCTGTCTAGTCTCCAGAATAGATGTAAAGGATTCCATGGCACTATTTTCTTAAGAGCTAAGGAATTCTCCCCAGTGTCTCAGCCAGTATTTATCCCTCAGTCAACATCACAGTAGAACAATATCTATATGGTGGCACAGTGATTATCACTGCTGCCTCACAATGCCAGGGACCTGGGTTCGATTCCCAGCTTGGGTCACTGTCTGTGCAGAGCTTGCACATTCTCCCCATGTCTGTGTGGGTTTCCTCTGGATGTTGCAACTTCCTCCCATATTCTGAAAGATGTGCTGGTTAGGTGCATTGACATGAACAGATATTAGAGTGTGGCAACTAGGAGAATTTCACAGTAACTTCATTGCAGTGTTAACTTACAATATCTGGCCATTATCACATTGCCATTTTTGGGAGATTGTGATGCATCAATTTGCTATTTATTTCTTGCGTTATCACAGGGCAGCATAGTGGCACAGTGCTCAACACTGGTGCCTCACAGCGCCAGGGACCTGGGTTCAATTCCTGACTTGGGTGACTGTCTGTGTGGTGTTTGCATGTTCTCCTCATGCCTGCCTGGGTTTCCTCTGAGTGCTCCTGTTTCCTCCCATAGTCTTAAAGACTTGCTGGTTCGGCGCATTGGCTCCTAATTTTCCCTCAGTGTATCTGAACAGGCACCAGAGTGTGGTGACTAGGTTATTTTCACAGTAACTTCATTGCAGTGTTAATGTAAGCCTACTTGTGATGAATAAATAAACTTTAGTGACTGCATTTCAAAGGTGTTTCGCTGGCTGAGCAGTAATTTGGAACATCCTGGGGTTGTGGAAAGTGCTCTGAAAATACAAGTCTTTTATTTTTCTTTTTCAATGACTTATGTCACCAAGTCTGACAAAGCTTCAATTATAAAGTTCTCATCCTTCTTTTCAGATCCTTCCATGGTCAGTCTTCCCAGCCTCCATAACCTTTCTCCAGCTGTTCCCCCCCCCCCCTTCCTGGTCCTCTGTATCCCACCATCCTAAATTTCATCACCTCACAATTTGTGCCTTGTTCCTCAGCTATAGGATTCCCATCTTAAAATTCTACATCTTTCCATCAGCTTCTAAAACATTTCTGAAGAAACCTATCCGTTTGATCAAGAGTTTGGCCATTTGGGAAAGGTTACAGAGCCAGGGAACGTCAAGGTCATTGTGAAAAAGCTAAGATTTCACCCTGAATATTTTTTTATAAAATGGATAGAGATGGCTATTTCTAAAATTTTAAAAAAACTGTACAAAACCCTTTTGAAATAGTTAAAATTACGTCTGTCTGTGCCCTTGAACAAAAGGAGCTACCAGGGCAGTATCGAAGATACTTACACCTTGCACTCTCTGGAAAGTTATTATTGACTTAATTTGGATCATGCCGTCCAAATTCAAAAAGAACAATACAGAGGCTATCTACATTTCATAACAAAGGCTGGCCAAGTGGAATCTACTCATCTGCTACAACAAAGGACCTCACAACCTTCCTCTCAATTCTTAATGTTTGGGATATTTAACAATATTGGAGACCCAGATGAGGAATACATATCCCTTTGCAAAGGCAATATGGGGAGAGGGGAATCAAGTGACATGAATCTCTAACTTGAGTAACCAGTAATGTTGCTTTGCTGTGGTACAAAATCTCAGTCTATCTAACTAGCAGTAGCATGGGCAAGGGGCTCTACTCAGAATGGATACCTGGCCCCACCTATTTTGGTTGTACTGGAACTTCTGTACCATTGCCTATAAGACTGATTCATCTCTAGAAACCTATCTCATTGTATGAAGACAACTCCATGGAAAAGTAAATTATACAGCATTAGTTTTCAACATGCCATCCTCCATAAAGGAATCCCTTGTTAGACTTTGATTCTGGACTCTGGAATTATGTGAACATTTATATTCTGTGGTCTTTTTACTGTAAATCTTTCTGTTCTTTACCCATTTACTTCCATGTTTGAGTGCGCACGCGCGCGCGTGTGTGTGTGTATATATATATATATATATATAAATAAATTAACCCTTTGAGTTCATCCTATTGTTGGACACGTGATGGTCTTGTGGTATTATTGTGACACTATTAACCTTCAGCTCACTAAGCCTGTGAGTAGAAATTCCATGATCCAGAACTCCGCACTGGAAGGAAGCAACCCTGGAGGGTTTAGCTCAGGAAATTATGGCTTCATAGCTCTGATTGCCCATTCCGTGAGTACAATTCAGGGTGTGGAATCACAGAATCACCACAAGACAGAATAACTTGCATTTATTCAGCACTTTTATTGTGGCATAACATCCAAAAGTATTTTACAGGTGCATTATCAAACAAAATTCTATACCAAGCCACATAAGGAAGTATTAAGTCAATGAATAAAAGCTTGGTTGAAGAAGTGTCTAAAAGGAGGGTGGTAGACGGGTGGATAGCTTTACAAAGGGAATCCCAAAATTTAGGGTCCAGATACCGCAAGGAACATCCAAAGGTGGAGTGATTAAAAATCGGGAATGTGTAGAAGGCCGGAACTGCAGGAGCACTGGAAATCTGATTGTTATAGGACTGAAGGACGTTGATAGGAGGATAGTTAACAAAGATCGAAAGGATAAGACCATAGAAGGCCTGGAAAATAGGACAGGAACTTTGAAATTTAAAATGCACTTGCGTTGGGGTACCACGTCAGAAACCCCAAGCTACATTATAAAGCCAAATTAAACCCCTCATCTATTCTCTATTTTGGCATTAACATAAGCATAAGGTGTTTCACACTCAGAAGCTTTTCTCTGTAAGCTTAGTTCCTCCTTTTAAGCACATGACTCTGTCAATCAACCTAATCAAAGCTCTACTCTGAACCTCAGGGGGAGAAACCAAATAAACAAAAATGCATTAACTGAGATTAACACAAACACATCCCTATTAAAATCAATGATTCTCCTACATTCTCAGCATGGGAGCTGCCTAGTGCCCAGACAAATTTGCACCATGTAAAACAGAGCTGAATTTTAAACATATCCCTTAAAGGAAACATGATACAAATATATTTTATAAAGGCACAGTATCATCACACATCATACCTGTCTGCAGCTGATTTAACATTGACTGAAACCACTGAGAAAGATGCTGTTTTTTTCATTCTGAACAAGGATAACTCAATCGGTAACATGGATACTCAGGCTCAAGCCATATGCAAACAGAATATAATTGTCTAGAATGGTGTTGCAGCAGTTCTAGAGGTTGGGTATACTGAACAATGCAAGATATTTATTTTCTGTAGGTGACATTCTGCCACAAGAAACTTGGATTTGTGACCTATTTTGGTGCATTTCATAGCATGTGAAGCAGCCACTTAAAGCTATTTCAATATTTACTGCAATATGCACTATTACATGCCCCATTAAATTGGCCAGATAGAAAACAACAGCACTGAACCATGTAGATTATGGTATTCCATTATTAATAAAGTAACATTGAACAGAAAACAGTGAGGCCATGATAATCTTGGAGAGAATCGTAGTTGACCAGACTTAGAGCACTGTGCACAGTACAGGTTTCTAGATTACAGAAGAGAGTGCGGAGAGGCAGGATAAGATGTCACACATGTTTAGAAGGATCATTCCAGACCTGAGAGGTTGTACTCAGCAGGAAAGAAAGCTGGCTGGGGCTATTTTCTCCATCAGGGTCAAGACTGAGAGATGACCTAATGAAGGATATTAAAAGTGTGCAGGTGGTTTGATGGGGTACAGATGAGGTGATAAATAACACTGATTAATAAATGCAGAAACTAATTTGATAGAAACTTGTTCACTCAGGGGCTGATGTGAATGGAGTAAAGGCAGATAGTACAGGTGCATTGGAAGGGATGCTGAAAAGTTGATTTGAGGGAAAGAAGGTGAGAGATTTGTTTTAAAGCAAATTATTGCAGATGCTGGAATCTGAAACCAAAAGAGAAAATGCTGGAAAATCTCAGCAGATCTGGCAGCATTTGTAAGAACGTAAGAACTAGGAACTAGGCCATCTGGTCCCTTGAGCCTGCTCCGCCATTCAATAAGATCATGGCTGATCTTTATGTGGACTCAACTCCACTTACCCACCCATTCATCATAACTCTTAATTCCTTTACTGTTTAGAAATTTATCCATCCTTAAAAAAGTTTATGCCTTAAAAAAATTCAGTGAGGTAGCCTCAACTGCTTCACTGGGCGAGGAATTCCACAGATTCACAGCCCTTTGTGTGAAGAAGTTCCTCTTCAACTCAGTCCTAAGCCTGCTTCCCCTTATTTTGAGGCTATGTCCCCTAGTTCTAGTTTCACCCACCAGAGGGAACAACTTCCCTGCTTCTATCTTGTCTATTCCTGCCATAATCTTATATGTTTCTGTAAGATCTCCCCTCATTCTTCTGAATCCCAATGAGTATAGCCCCGGTCTACTCAGTCTCCCCTCATAAACCAACCCTCTCAACTCCGGAATCAGCCTAGTGAATCTCCTCTGCATCCCCTCCAGTGCCAGTATATCCTTTCTCAAGTAAGGAGACCAAAACTGCACACAGTACTCCAGGTGTGGCCTCACCAGCACCTTATACAGCTGCAACATAATCTTGCTGTTTTTAAATTACCTCCCTCTAGCAATGAAGGACAAAATTCTACTTGCCTTCTTAATTACCTGCTGCACCTGCAAACCAACTCCTTGAGATTCCTGCACAGGGTCCCTCTGCACAGCACCACGCTGCAGTTTTTTACTATGTAAATAATAGTCCGTTTTGCTGTTATTCCTACCAAAATGGATGACCTCACATCTACCATCATTATACTCCAGGACAGAAAAGAGCTGATGTTTTGAGCCCAGATGACCCTCTGACAGAGATTTTCCAGCATTTTCTCTTTTGGTGAGAAACCTTTGTCAGGTGGGGGAAATAAGAATGAGACGAGATTTGTGTCAAGCACAGAAACTGGCAAAGACAAGTTTGGTCTATTCGTCCATTCTTTGTTGTAAAGTGGATGTTGGTCTGTGTTATTCTGGTGTGGAGGGGCCAGCATTGGACTGCGGTGGACACAATAAGAAGTCTCACAACATCAGGTTAAAGTCCAACAGGTTTATTTGGTATCACGAGCTTTCGGAGCACTGTCCCTTCATCAGGTGAGTGGAGAATTGGGCTCACAAACAGGCCACACATAGACACAAACTCAATTACAAGATAATGGTTGGAATGCAAGTCTTAACAGGTAATCAAGTCTTTACCGGGCACAGAAAATGCAAGTGGAGAGAGAGTTAAGCACAGGTTAAAGAGGTGTGAATTGTCTCAAGCCAGGACAGTTAGTGAGATTTTACAAGCCCAAGCAAGTTGTGGGGGTTACAGATAGTGTGACATGAACCAAGATCCCAGTTGAGGCCATCCTCATGTGTGCGGAACTTGGCTATCAGTTTCTGCTCGGTGATTCTAAATTGTCATGTGTCTTGAAGGTTGCTTTAGAGAATGCTTATCCAAAGATCAGAGGCTGAATGCCCATGACTGCTGAAGTGTTTGGCGACAGGAAGGGAACACTCCTGCCCGGTGATTGTCGAGCGGTGTCCATTCATCCGTTGTCGTAGCGTCTGCAAAGTCTCCCCAATTTACCATGCCTCAGGGCATTTCTAATCACCTTCACTCCCTTCCTCAACCACTAATCCTCTGGCAGAATGACAGCAAGATCACCTCCCTCTGGTCCTGCCCCCTTGCCCTCTCTGATGCCCGATGGGCAGTGTCAAGCTGCCCCTTGGGCAGTACTCAAGCAGGCAATACGCCAGCGACCCAGGAGAATTCAGCCGACTAATCAAATGGAAATGAAGATTTGCACGTTGTAATCAACTCCACCCTGATCTCCAGTGTCAAAGTAATTACGTGAAAAACTTTAGTGCCGGAGACACACATGGGTTCATGATCTGCAGTCCTTTTGGTATCTTGTCTGCTTTCTTGTATCTTTGTAGAAACGTGAGGGGAAATTCTCCCATCACAACCTACAGCTTTTCGGTGTGGAAGATGTACTTCTCCAGCCTTGTTCCTGGATTTGCGCATGCATCGGGAACGCACGCGCATCTCTCAGAGCTGGTGAACAGTCACTGGTCAGAACACACTGGAAACTGGCAGGAAGGCAGGGAAGTCATTGAATCTTTTTTTAAATATATTTTAAACATATTTTAAATACTGGCCCCGATTGAATCTCCCTCCCCGCCAGGAATGTTTCATTCTGGCGGGGTTGAGACTAGCTGCCCAAGTTCGGGGAACTAGGGGGAGATCCTGTCAGAATGGAGGCCATACAGTCTCGCAACTATGATTCTATTCTCTCTCCACGGATGCTGTCTGACCTGCTGGGGTTTTCCAGCATTTTCTGTTTTTGTTATCAAGCAAAATCTGAGTTTGCCCTTGCGTAGCTAACCTCTGTTGGATGCTGAAGTTGTAGAGACGGCTGCACCGTGTTGTATACGATCCTGAGGGACCCCCCATGTCTCCTTTCCTTTGTGCCACATTATCATTGGATTGTGATGAAAATGTCATCGATTGGCCAACAAGCAGGAATTGACATGCATTGCTCACTGAGTGATTCACCAGGGCTTTTCCAAGGGCAATTAAGGATGTGCTGGCCTTGTCTGCAATGCTCACATCCCAAGAGAGAATTGTTTTTAAATTACCGCTTGTGAACCAGCTTCGTTCTTATTCAAATGAACATATGTCTGTAGTTAGGAATTTAGAAAGGCTTAAAAATGCGCTTTTAAGTACAGCATTCTCCTCACTGACCTACATGCTCGCTGTGTCACAGGTAATAACATAGGTTCTCAGGAATAGCAAAAGGGATCTCAACAGCACGAGGGACTGAGGGGGAATGGACTCAATGAGATGTTAGGACGTGGAACTCACTTCCTGAACTGTGATTTCAGTGGATGCAACAATAACGTTCAAAAGGGAAACGGTCAGATATTCAAAATGGAAGAAATTGCAGGACGGTGGGAAAGTAGCCAGCTGTAAAGAGCCAAACATGATGGGCTGAATGGTCTCCATCTGCACTGCATGGTTCAATGATTCACTAAAAACAAAAAGTCACACCTGTCATTGTGTTAGACGGAATGTATAATCTACAAATAAAATCCTCAAAATTCAGCTCAGGCAATCATGTAGAAAATCAGCTAAAGAGTACAGAATGTGCTAAATGAAGCAGAAAAGTTTTATCCGAGAGTGACAATATTATACAACGTAGAACATCAATCTATGTATGGTGCAGATATGCATTTTCATTCTGGGACGTGAGATGCATGGGAAATCCCGAAAATTGTTGACAGCTCCCGAGTTCCTTGTGGATTTGTTCTGAAGTAGCACCAACATTAAACACGGCTTTTGAAATCCCTGTTAATGAGTGTAAACAAATATTTTCACAGCCAATTAATTACCAATTAATTTCTACCAGTTTATGATTATGCCTAGTGCTGGAATAAGGCCAGGCTGCTCCACATACGAGTCAGCACAAAGCCAAAATGCCTTCTTTTTTCAAATAAAGTACCTCTTTAATATCACCATTCTTTGCCACCCAACAGGGTGTGTTCCAAAAACCTTTGAGTTTGTTAAATTCACAGGTCTCACACTCCCAGCTGTGCTTTAAGTGAGTTCAGCTGTGTAGATGGGGCAGCAGTATTTTCCTCTAATTGTACATTACCTTCTGTAAGTGGCTGCTCTCTGAGAAACACAACATTAGAAAGGTTACCTGAACATTTTTAAATGAAGTGGGGCCAATAATTAACTTGAGTGCGGAACAGCCATTGGGAAATGGTATAGCAATCAGTTTCCTCCTCCATCTACACAATCCTCCATGATGAGGAACCAATGGATGCGCGGTGTTTAGATTTTCAGGAGGCACTTAATAAAATACTACATCAAGGGTTATGGCGGAAAGTAAAAGCTCATGCCACGTGCGGTACACATATTGACATGGACTGAAGATTGGTAGGCTAACTATAATGGATGGTCAGAAGTTTTTTCCCCAGGGTGGAAGAGCCAATTACCCGGAGAAATAGGTTTAAGGTGCGAGGGGCAAGGTTTAAAGGAGATGTACGAGGCAGGTTTTTTTTTTACACAGAGGGTGGTAGGTCCCTGGAACTCGCTGCTGGGGAGATAATGGAAGCAGATATGTTAGTAACTCCTAAGGGGCATCTCGACAAATACATGAATAGGATGGGAGTAGAGGGATATGGTCCCTGGAAGAGTAGATCAATCAAGCAGCATGGTTGATGCAGACTTGAAGGGCTGAAGGGCCTGTTCCCGTGCTGTAATTTTCTTTGTTCTAACAGGAAGCAGAGCATCAGCATAAATGGGTCATTTTCAAGTTGGCCAAGTGGTGTGCCACAGGGATCAGTGCTGTGACCGCAACTGTTTACAATCTATATAAATGCCTTGGATGAAGGGATTGAAGGGATGGTTGCCAAATTTGCTGAAGGCACAAAAATAGGTAGGGAGGGAAGTTTTGAAGAGGACATAAGGAAGTTGCAAAAAGATACAGATAGGTTAAGTGAGTAAGTGGAATACAAAGTGGAAAAACGTAAAATTGTCCATTTGGCAGGAACAATAAAGAAACAGTTAATTATCTAAATGTTATTAGTTTTTTTTCCACTTCATACCTCTTAATCATTTATAAATAAGTGCAGTCAATGAAACAATCTACAAAAAAAAGTTATAAAGTAATAGAGATGCCAGTCAGATAAAACTTTCACTCAGTTCTGCAGCTGTATAAACATCGCTTGCTAAAATCTAAGTGGATTAACCATTCTTGGAGCTCAGCCAAGCATTCAAAACAAGGACATATGTTTGTTGATTCATTGCTTCCTGTCATAAACCTTCCCAACTCTGTTACCTTCACAAAAATCAAGCCAGTGGGATCATTATTACAGATGGAGGCCATTTGGTGCATCAATTCTATGCCAGCTCTATGTGGAACAATCCAATTAATCTCATGTTCCTGCTCTATCCTCATGACCCTGAAACTTCATTTCTCTCAAGTTTTCATTTTTTTTCAATGTATCATTGATTATCTCTGATTCCAGTAGCCTCATAGGCAATAGGTTTTAGGTCATTACCACTCAGTACATTAATATGTTCTCCCTCACGTCCCCCCTGCATCCTTTCTCAAAATCTCAAATCTCTATCCCATATGATTTGTGTCATCAGCCAACAGGAACAGCTTTTCCTTGCCTGCCTTCTCTAAAGTTGTCCTAGCCTTGTACACCTCAAACAAATCCCCCCTCAATCTCATTTGCTCTAAAGAGAATCATCCCGGCTTCTCCAAGCTAATACTGTAGATAAAGTCACACCACTCTGGGAATCATTCTAATAAATCTCTTCTGAACCCTCCCAAAAACCTGCAGAGTCATTGTTGGTGTTATATAAATAAATAGTCCTGGTAACTTCATGAGTTTGACCATAAGAACAGGGAGTTTTATCCATATGAAGTCTTTGATGCAAAATAGAAAAAAAGAACAAAGAAAATTACAGCACAGGCACAGGCCCTTCGGTCCTCCAAGCCTGCACCGACAATGCTGCCTGACTGAACTAAAATCCCTTACCCTTCTGAGGACTGTATCCCTCCATTCCCATCCTATTCATGTATTTGTCAAGATGCCCCTTAAATGCCACTATTGTATCTTCTTCCAGTACCTCCCCCAGTAGTGAGTTCCAGGCACCCACCACCCTCTGTGTAAAAAAACTTGCCTCGTACATCTCCTTTAAACATTGCCCCTTAAACATATGCCCCCCATTAATTGACTTTTCCACCCTGGGGAAAAGCTTCTGACTATCCATTCTGTCCATGCCCCTCACATTTTTGTAGACCCAGGTCAGAACAATAATACAATTTCACATTACAGAAGAGTAGGAGGGAATGAATGAACTGATCTTCTGAGACTATGTAGAACTTCAACAATGACAAAAAAGCTTTATTCAACATGCATGAGGGAGAGCAGAACTCATGGCTGTAACTATAGCTTTGCTTCTGAGCTACTTCACTGGTCATCCATTCGTGCATATTCTTATACTTTTTCACGTTACAAATTTCTACATTTTGATTCGATCATCAGATTGTTACTTTGAATTGGTTACAGTTCTGTTTTTGATCACATTGTGTGGATCCATTGTCTTGGTTGCTTCAGCTTTATTTGTTTACTGGACATCTCTTGTCCACCCTGTTTACAATATCAAAGCGTGGTGTTGGTCAAATTGATTTTGATGGGATGTTAATTGTCCCATCTCCTGGATATTTGATTAAGTTTTTAGAGGCACAACGATTCCTCCAGACCATTTCGAGTCTTGATAATTGATATCAATTCTTATATGACTGTAATTCTGGGGCGATAACACCTGGTGTGTGACTGTTTTAGTGCTGCCTGAGATATAGTTACTTGTATATTGTCCTGTCTGCCCGCAGTCAGTGTGGATACTACAGTGCAGTCTGTTTAACCCTTTTCATTCATTCCTCCCTCGCTGCAGCCCACACTCCCTGGGTTTTGTCCAACCACAGGAAGGAAGCCTTCAGACAATCGTTCCTGTGCTTTGAATGAACTATCCATTTAATCCCATACTCGCTTTTACGCCACACATCTGCCATTTTCTTTTATCCCCCTCATCTTTCGGGTCAAACCAAGTAAACAAACTTAAATTACGTTCGGACAATTACCAAATCTCCTTTTAAAAGTCACAATTGAATTTACTTCCACTCTTGTTGGTGCCACATTTCAGATCCTTGAAGAACTCACTGAAGGTGAATGGTACCCACAAATAAATCAATTCCGCAGACAGAAGAAGCAGATGACTCAAGGCAGGCAGACAATTAAATTATACAACATCTGGCAAAAAACTGACAGGAGGCCAACACAAAATATATTAGTCCAGGTGCCCAAGAGCTTGGTCAAAGGGATAGATTCTCAGGAGCTTAGAATCATCGATACCCTGCAGTGCAGAAGACCATTCAGCCCATCGAGTCTGCACCAACAACAATCCCACCTAAGTCCTATTCCTGTAACCTCTCATATTCATCCAGCTAATCCCTCTAATCTATGCATCCCTGGACATTAAGGGGCAATTTAGCATGATCAATGCACCTAACCTGCACATCTTTGGACTGTGGGAGGAAAGCGGAGTACCCGGAGGAAACTCAGACAGACACAGGGAGAATGTGCAGACTCCGCACAGATAGGTTCAATTCCCAGCTTGGGTTACTATGTCTCAGGTGTTGTGAGGCAGCAGTGCTAACCACTGTGCCATCATGTTGCCCCTTAGAGAAGAAAATGATTCAGGAGGTGAAAGGAATGGACTGATTTGCAACAATGACTGTTTTCCATGGAAAATTTACAGTTCAGAAACAGGCCTTTTGGCCCTTCTTGTCTGTGTCGAACCATTTTTTGCCTAGTCCCACTGACCTGCACTTGGACCATATCCCTCTACACCCCTCTCATCCATGAACCCATCCAAGTTTTTCTTAAATGATAAAAGTGACCCCACATTTACCACTTTATCCGGCAGCTCATTCTACACTCCCACCACTCTCTGTGTGAAGAAGCCCCCCCCTAATATTCCCTTTAAACTTTTCCCCTTTCACCCTTAACCCATGCCCTCTGTTTTTTTTTCTCCCCTAGCCTCAGTGGAAAAAGCCTGCTTGCATTCACTCTATCTATACCCATCAAAATCTTATACACCTCTATAAGAGGTGGCAGATGGAGTTTAACGTGGAAAAGTGTGAGGTAATTCACTTTGGCAGGAATAACAGATGTGTCGAGTATAGGGCTAACGGTAGGACTCTGAATAGTGTTGATGAACAGAGGGATCTAGGTGTATGTGTACATAGATCCCTGAAAGTTGGGAATCAAGTAGATAAGGTAGTTAGGAAGGCATACGGTGTCTTGGCGTTTATTGGTAGGGGGATTGAATTTAGGAGCCGCAGCGTCATGTTGCAACTGTACAAAACTCTGGTGCGTCTGCACTTGGAGTACTGTGTGCAGTTCTGGTCCCCACATTACAGGAAGGATGTGGAGGCATTGGAGATGGTGCAGAGGAGGTTTACCAGGATGTTGCCTGGTATGGAGGGGAGGTCCTATGAGGAGAGACTGAGGGATTTGGGGTTGTTTTCGTTAGAAAGAAGGCGGCTAAGAGGGGACCTTATTGAAACATATAAGATGATTAGAGGTTTAGATAGGGTGGATAGTGATAGCCTTTTTCCTCGGATGGAGAAAGCTAGCACGAGGGGGCATAGTTTTAAATTAAGGGGTGGTAGTTATAGGACGGATGTCAGGGGTAGGTTCTTTACCCAGAGGGTGGTGAGGGATTGGAATGCCCTGCCTGCTGCAGTTGTAAATGCGCCTAGTTTGGGGGCGTTTAAGAGATCCGTGGATAGGTTTATGGATGAAAAGGGATTGGTTTAGGTTAGAGGGTCATTGCTTTTTCAATTGGTCGGCGCAACGTCGTGGGCCGAAGGGCCCGTTCTGCGCTGTAATGTTCTATGTTCTATCAAATCTCCCCTCATTCTTCTACGCTCCAGGGAATAAAGTCCTAACCTATTCAATCTCTCTCTCTGTAACTCAGCTTCTCAAGTCCAGGCAACATCCTCGTGAACCTTCTCTGCACTCTTTCAACCTTGTTTACATCCTTCCTGTAACTAGGTGACGACAACTGTACACAATACTCTAATTTCGGCCTCACCAATGCCTTATATAACCTTACCATAACACTCCAACTTTTATACTCTTTATTTTGAAAAAGATGGGCACAACACACTCTTGAAACTCTGTCGATGGAGCTACCCATGTGCATATATGTACTGTTTACTTTTAATTAGGCCAATATTGCCAGCTTAGATGGACAGCTGGATAGCGATACAGAACAAAGCCAACAGCATGTTATTGTACCAACTGAGATTATTCGTGAAGACCCCACTTTTACAATCTCGATCCTTGCCGGAGGTGTGGTTAAGCCCAGAGAAGAACAGCCTATGGTCATCTGGGAGTTTATTGTCACATGGTATTCTGAAGAAGAGTCGTATGGACTCGAAATGTAAAGTCTTATTTCTCCCTCCACAGATGCCACCAGACCTGCTGAGCTTATCCAACATTTCCTGCTTTTAAATAGTGTTTTCAATGTAGTGAGTTGTTCTAACATGCTTTCCCAGGGTATTATCAGAGTGCAACAGTAAGCCGCACAAAGTAGTATCAGGAAAGGTGGTCAAAAGCAATTTGTGACGTGAAAGAGGATAAAGAGGTTTGGGGAAGGAATTCCAGGGCTTAGGACCCATTTGAAAGGGTGACAGCCAATGATGGAGCAGTTAAAATCAGGAGAGGCTCGAATTGGCAGAACGCAGAGATCTCAGAAGGCTTTGAGGTTCAGGTTGCTGAGATAGGGTGGGGTGAGGCCACAAGGATTTTGAAATAAAGGATGAGAGTTTTGAAATGTCTATTTAGTCTGCTAAGGGGCAGCAGGCGAAAGACAAGCATCGTATGGAGTAACACACTGAAAAACAAATCATACTCCACCAGCCTAGCTTTTGTAAACTGGCATATTGTGCTGAAATGTCATCAAACATTTTGTTAAATTCTGACCTTTACACTGAAGCTTTTGAAATGCAGGAGTATCTGCCTGTTCCGTCTGACAATAGCAGCCCTGATGAAAGGGCAATCCCTACAGGAGTTAAGGATTTAGTTGGCAGGGATCAGTTCTGACATTACCACAAAAGCATAAGGCAGGGGAAAAAAAAACCTGCAGAAAATGTGGCTTAACCCTCTTCGAAGATTCCAGTTACATGACCAAACAATACTTGTGTAACTGACATTTCTGTGCATCCGGTAATTGAAAGAACACATTGTCTGGCAGCTTCAGCATCTGAGACTTCTTCTCTCAGTATTTCCCCCCACTTTGCTCTGGTTTTTATCCCAATGGTTCCTCGCAATGGAACATCATCCCTGCAATCTCCTTTAACTGGGAGATGATAAGCAGGTGAGTCCGCTTATCATCTTTTATAACGATACCTCCTGACGGTGAGCAAGGTTTTGATTCTGGCTTCTCTATTTACCAAGAACGTTTAAAATACATTCATGTCTCAAGGTCAGTTAGGGATGGGCAGTAAACGCTGGCCAGGTCAGTCACGTCCACATTTCCATCAATGGATTCTTTTTAAAAA
Source organism: Carcharhinus amblyrhynchos (assembly GCF_965287045.1). NCBI lineage: Eukaryota > Metazoa > Chordata > Chondrichthyes > Carcharhiniformes > Carcharhinidae > Carcharhinus > Carcharhinus amblyrhynchos. The sequence continues at coordinate 3,346,109 of NC_137336.1, read as the reverse complement.
TGTGAATGTGTCGGCAGAGTTTCCACAATAGAAGGATTTTGAGGCCATAGTGTGGAATTGGCCTTGCAGCTGGTGCAAGCCAACTTCCCGATGGGTCATCACATTGAAAGGCCTGGCTGATTTCAACATGGGGGGCTCCGTTCACACCCAGTCGGCCAGCTGACCACCTGAAATCAGGGTAAAGAAGCAGCTAACAGGAAGGCCATCGATTTGCTTGGCAGGAGGCATGGCTATTCCAAGAGATGATGAGGAAGGGATGGGAGTAGTGTAAAGTGGATTGGGTCGATCCCACGGGCATGGTGAATCCTCAGGTCACAAATGAATTCAGCTTTCCATTTTGGGACCAAGCAGAGGAGCCCTTCACCTCCTTAGCTCACAGACAGTAAGCTAGATTTCTCTATTTGAGTTTTCCTTAGGTTACATGGATAGCAAATTGCACTACCCAACCACCCTGGTCCTTTAGCATTAAACATTGCTCAGATATGATGCCAAGGCAATGTGTCAGCAAATATCACTGAGGAATCCAATTGGCCTTAAGATCAGCTTAAGGAGATATCAGAGCAGAAAATGGAACTCCTCAACTTTACCGCCTATCCTGCCTTGTGTCTGCTTATTTAATAATTTAATTGCTATTGATGTGCACAAATTTGCTGACTTCTGTGTCTCCATCAAAGTGACTAAATTTTAAAAGTTTATGTTGCGTTGAAACGTAGAAGATAGGAACAGGAGGAGGCCATTCAGTCCTTCGAGCCTGCTCCGCTGTTCATCACGATTAAGGTTGATCACCCAACTCAATAGCCTAATCCTGTTTTTTCCACATAACCTTTGATCCCATTCACCCCCAAGTGCTATATCCCACTGCCTCTTGAATACATTCAGTGTTCTGGCACCAACTACTTCCTGTGGTAATGAATTCCACAGGCTCACCACTCCTTGGGTGAAGAACTATCTCCTTATCTCCATCCTAAATGGTCTACTCTGAATCCTCAGACTGTGACCCCTGGTTCTGGACTCGCCCACCATTGGGAACATCCTCCCTGCATCAACCCTGTCCAGTCCTGTTAGAATTTTGTAAGTCTCTATGACATCCCCTCTCATTCATCTGAACTCCAGTTAAAACAATCCTAACCTAGTCAATCTCTCCTCATACATCAGTCCTTTGGGATGTTGTAGAGTTTTGCATTTGAGATAGAAATATTTGAGGGTACAGACAGAACTTGGTTGGGATTAAACATTGGACCTAAGTAATTAAACACAAAGCCTATTCATTTGTTCTTAATTCTCAAGGCACAGCCTCCAGTACCTGTTATATTCTCTCCTTCCAAGAAAACTATTCTTCCAGCTCTTGACATTACCATTGGCTGAGCAAATTGCTGTTTGCGTTTGCTTCTGTCTAGCATTCCCAGCATCACATTAAAAACTGGGACAGTGAAAAGCAACTGGTAAGGAGAGAAACGCCAGGAGAGCTATTAAGGCCTTTATAATCCCCTTTAACACCCAGCGGTTAAATCTAAATTGGAGATATGAAACCTTGTCAGCCAGCATTACTGTGGAGATAACAGACTTAGTATAAAAATGATTTGGGTATTAAGTCTAGTGTTAACAGTAAAGATACAGCAAAAGCTGAAAACAAAATCCATCACTGAGATTCTGTGAAGGCTAAAACTGCTACACCACCAACTCCAGAAGAGGAAACTAATCAATTATTGAGATGAGTACTTGATTCCAGCAAAGTTCGCATCTCAGAAATACGCTTAATCCTCAAATTCTGCCTAAAACTTTGAGAGATGGTGGGGCTCCAAGGACACGCTTTCTGAGATTGTTGCATTAGTGTGAGGATAAGATGTTTCACTCCAGGCATGATTCCACCGACAAACCAGAGAGCTTTTAACAAAGTTTACTTAACAACACAGTTTGACTGTAACAAATGAATTAGTTTAACTTTTAACAATCGAACAGTACTTTAATATGACAAGATACAAATTTTAACTTCTAACCTATCACCATGAGTTCGGAGCAAGCAAAAATTTCCCTTTTTGATTTAAACCCCTCTTTAAAATTAGTTAACAAAATGCAGGCATACTTGCTTGATACTTAGGTTAACAGTCCTGGAACTTGCAGAAATTCTCTGGAGAGACACAGAGTCACCTGTTTCTTCTTTTCTTCAAGTAGAGTCATAGAGGTTTACAACATGGAAACAGGCCCTTAGCCCAACTTGTCCACACTTTTTTTAAAAAGATCCCTAAGTTAATCCCAACATTTGGCCCATATCCCTCTATACTCATCGTACCCATGTAACTATCTAAGTGTTTTTTAAAAGATAAAATTTTAGAGATACCTAGAGGTAGGTCCAAGCAGCAACTGCTGCAGTCAAGGATAGTAGTGGGAACTTGTGCATGGAATCAGAAGAGATAGGTGAGGAGTTGAATGAATACTTTTTTTCAGTGTTCACTAAGGAGAGGGTCCATGTTTTTGAGGATGAGAATGTAATACAAGCTGATAGGATGGAGGATATAGATATTCTGATGGAAGATGTATTAGCAATTTTGAAAAACACGAGGGTCGATAAGTCCCCTGGGCCAGATGGGATACATCCTAAGATACTTTGGGTGGCAAGGGTTGAGATTGCGGAGACTTTAGCTTTGATCTTTGGGTCCTCACTGTCCACAGGGATTGTATCAGAGGACTGGAGAGTGGCAAATGTTGTTCCTCGCTTCAAGAAAGGAAATAGGAATGACCCTGGTAAGTATAGGCCAGTTAGTCTTACTTCAGTGGTCAGTAAGTTATTGGAAAGGGTCCCGAGGGATAGGGTTTATGACCATTTGGAAAATTGTGGCTTAATCCAGGACAGTCAATACGGATTCGTGAGGTGTAAGTCTTGCCTCACAAATTTGATTGAATTCTTTGGAGGAGGTAACTAAGTGTGTAGACGAAGGTGGAGCAGTTGATGTCGTGTGCATGGATTTTAGTAAGGTATTTGATAAGGTTCCCCATTGTATTCTCATGAAGAAAGTGAGGAGTGTGGGATAGAAGGAAATTTGGCTGATTGGATAAGTAACTGGCCAGCTCAAAGAAGACAGAGGGTGGTGGTGGAGGGAAAATTTTTAGACTGGAGGCCAGTTACTAGCGGTGTACCACGGAATCAGTGCTGGGTCCTCTGCTATTTGTGATTTTTATCAATGACTTGGAAGAGGGGGCTGAAGAAAATAAATTTGCTAATGACAGCAAGATTGATGGAGTAGTGGATGAGGTGGAGGGCTCTTGCAGGCTGCAAAGAGACATTGATAGGATGCAGAGCTGGGCCAAAAAAGTGGCAGATGGAGTTTAACCCTAATAAGTGCAAGGTGATTCATTTTGGTAGGACAAACTTGAATGCTGATTATAGGGTCAACGGCAGGGTTCTGAGGAATGTGGAGGAACAGAGAGATCTTGGGGTTCATATCCACAGATCTGTGAAGGTTGCCACTCAAGTGGATAAAGCCGTGAAGAAGGCTTATAGTGTGTTAACGTTTATTAGCAGGGGGTTTGAGTTTAAGAGTCGTGGGATTATGCTGCAACTATACTGAACGTTAATGAGACCACATTTGGAATATTGTGTGCAGTTCTGGTCACCTCACTATGAGAATAATGTGGAAGCATTGGAGAGAGTGCAGAGGAGATTTACCAGGATGCTGCCTGGTTTGGAGGGTAGGTCTTATGAGGAAAGGTTGAGGGAGCTGGGGCTTTTCTCTTCGGAGTGGAGGAGGATGAGACGTGACTTAATAGAGGGGGATAGATAGAGTGGATGTTCAGAGACCACTTCCTTGGGTGGATGTAGCTGTTACTAGGGCGCATAACTATAAAGGTTCTTGGCGGAAGATATAGGAGGGATGTCCGAGGTAGATTCTTTACTCAGAGAGTGGTTAGGGGTGGAATGCACTCCCTGCTGTGATAGTGGAGTCGGACACTTTAGTAACTTTCAAGGGTTATTGAATAGGCACATGGAGCACACCAGAACGATAGGGAGTGGGATAGCTTGATCTTGGGTTCGAACATAGCTCAACACAACAACAAGGGTCGAAGAGCCTGTACTGCGCTGTACTGTTCTATGTTTGTATTTTTAAAATGAAAATTAAACTGGTCTCTCCTGCAAGCTTCGCTCTTCCCATTAACCACATGATTCTGTCCTTGTCAATCAACCTAAACAAAACTCACATGACTCTACAAATCTAGTCTGAAATCCCAGGAGAACCTAAATTAACAAAAGGTTCATTAATTCCACAAAGTAACACATTCCTTAGCTAAAATCAGTTATTAGCCTGCATTCTTCACATCTGCTGCATGTTTTCCAGACAAATCCACTCATAATGAAACACTGTCTCTTTAAGCAACTTCATCTTAAATATAAAACATACCAAAATAGCACATTATCATCACATGCAGTTTTAATATTTTAAACAGTCATCAACATGAATGTTGACTGTTCCTCTTCACAGACACTGCCTGATTATTTGAATTTGTCCAGCATTTTATCTTATGTTAGATTGACGGCACCTGCAGTATTTTGCTCTTGTATTAATGTTTGAGTTTTATTACCTCAGGCAGAAACATGAAGTATCAGGAAAAAAGTGACAACATAAAACAGAAAGAGGAGAACATGGAAATAGAGGCAGGAATAAGCCACTTGGCCCTTCGAGCCTGCCCTGCCATTCATTTTGATCATCGAATTCAATATCCTGACCCCCTTTCCCCCCCACCAATCCCTTGATCCCTCTAGCCCCAGAAGGAACATTGAAGTGCAGGACAGAAGTCCACGTATGATACTAATCTCATATCTAGACATTAGTTAAGTATAACTAGAGATTCAAGTTATTGGCGTGGTCCCGATATTGTGATTTTCGGAACAGCACATACCCATTTTTAACCTCTCCTTGTCTCTCTCACTTCTCCCACTGTTTTTGCACCCTTTTTGAGTTTTTATTTTTTACCTGGGCACAAGGGACCTTTGTCTCCACCCTCGAACCCCGTTGGTCAAGCACATGGGCCCAAGAAACTTAAAAAATCTAAAGCGTGCGTGTGCGGTTCTTTCCTACAGAGTGGGCAAAGAAGTGGCAGATGGAATACAATGTGGAAAAGTATGAGGTTACGTGCTTTGGAAAGAGGAATGGAGGCATAGACTGTTTTCTAAATGGGAAAATGCTTAGGAAATCAGAAACACAAAGGGACTTGGGAGCCCTCGTTCAAGATTCTCTTCAGGTTAACGTGTCGGTTCAATCGGCCGTTAGGAAGGCAAATGCAATGTTAGCATTCATGTCGTGAGGGCTAGAATACAAGAGCAGGAATGTACTTCTGAGTCTGTATTATGTTCTGGTCAGACCCCATTTGGTGTATCATGAATAGGTTTTGGCCCTGTATTTAAGGAAGGGTGTGCTGGCCTTGGAAAAAGAGTCCAGAGAAGGTTCACAAGAATGATCCCTGGAATGAAGAGCTTGTTGTATGAGGAGCGGTTGAGGACTCTGGGTCTGTACTCATTGGCATTTAGAAGGATGAAGGGGGGAATCTTATGAAACTTACAGGATAGAGTGGACATGGAGAGGATGTTTCTACTTGTAGGAAAAACTAGAACCAGAGGTCATCACCTCAGGCTAAAGGGACGATCCTTTAAAATAAAGATGAAAAGGAATTTCTTCAGTCAGAGGGTGGTGAATTTGTGGAACTCTTTGCTACAGAAGGCTGTGGAGGCCAGGTCATTGAGTGTCTTTAAGACAGAGATAGATAGGTTCTTGATTAATAAGGGGATCAAGGTTATGGTGAAAAGTCGGGAGAATAGGGATAGGAAAAATATCAGCTATGATTGAATGGCGGAGAAGACTCAATGGGCCAAGTGGCCTAATTCTGCTCCTATGTCTTATGGTTTTATTTCATTTTCAAAGACATAGGCAACATGGGCCGAATGGCCTCATTCTTTGCTGTTTCATTCTATGGATCCACCCTCAAAGTTCCAGATTACTTTTGTAACCAGGACCCATTCACCAGTGAGAATCTTAAATCGAACCCCATTCGGGTGATCAGTAAGCCTTAGCTCACTGCTTATACAGCTGCATTTCATTCGGACCAGGACGGAACACTCTCACTCCCCCTCAAAGAATACACGTTACCAGCACCCCCTCCTTTCACAAAGTTTCACCTCTCACAAGGCCAGGCAAGAAATCCCGAGAAAACAAATCCCCTTCTCTCAGAGACGTGAAGCCCAGTTCTTGCTGACAGGAAATCTTGAGGATTTTGGGCCACTGATGTTTTCGTTACCCCTCCGTGAATTGACCTGAAACGTTGACTAGTTATTGCTGAGTAATTAATTGCCCATTTCAATTTGTCCTTGAGAAGGTGGCGGTGAGTTATTTTCCTAAACTGCTGTGGCTGCACTCATCCAGGCTAGTGGAGAATAGTCAGGGTGTGTTGTTGAAGTTGTACAAGGCATTGGTAAGGCCACACTTGGATACTGTGTACAGTTCTGGTCACTTTATTATAGAAAGGATATTGTTAAACTAGAAAAAGAGCGCAGAAAATATTTACTAGGATACTACTGGGACTTGATGGTTTGAGTTATGAGAGGTTGGATAGACTGGGGCTTTTTTCCCTGGAGTGTAGAACATAGAACATTACAGCGCAGTACAGGCCCTACAGTCCTTGATGTTGCGCCGACCAGTGGATCCAATCTAATGACCCTCTAACCTAAACTATTCCAATGTTATCCATATGCCTATCCACTGACCATTTGAACGCCCTTAAAGTTGGCGAGTCCACAACTGCTGCAGGCAGGGCATTCCACACCCTTACTACCCTCTGAGTAAAGAACCTACCTCTGACATCTGTCCTATAATTACCACCCCTTCATTTAAAGCTATGTCCCCTCGTGTTAGCCATCACCATCCGAGGAAAAAGGCTCTCACTATCCACACTATCTAATCCTCTGATCATCTTGAATGCCTCAATTAGATCACCTCTTAACCTTCTTCTTTCTAATGAAAACAACTTCAAGTCCCTCAGACTTTCCTCATAAGACCTTCCCACCATACCAGGCAACATCCTGGTAAACCTCCTCTGCACCCTTTCCAATGCCTCCACATCTTTCTTATAATGCGGTGACCAGAACTGTACGCAATACTCCAAGTGCGGCCGCACCAGAGTTTTGTACAGTTGCAACATGACCTCACGGCTCCGAAATTCAATCCCTCTACCAATAAAAGCTAACACACCATACGCCTTCTTAACAACCCTATCAACCTGGGTTGATAACCTAGGAGGCTAAGGAGGGTTTGTATAGAGGTCTATAAAATAATGAGGGGCATAGATCAGCTAGATAATCAATATCTTTTCCCAAAGATAAGGGAGTGTAAAACTAAAGAGCATAGGTTTAAGGTGAGAGGGGAGAGATACAAAAATGTGTCCAGAGGGGCAACTTCTTCAGACAGAGAGTGGTGAGTGCCTGGAACAAGCTGCCAGAGATAATAGCAGAGGCATGTACAATTTTGTCTTTTAAAAAGCATTTAGACAGTTACATGAGTAAGATGGGTACAGAGGAATATGGGCCAAATGCGAGCAATTGGTACTAGTTTAGGGGATTAAAAAAAGGGCAGCATGGACAAGTTGGGTCGAAGGGCCTGTTTATATGCTGTAAACCTCTATGACTCTATTCCATCACAATCTGACCTTTGAGAGGGAAGGTTGTCGATGGAGTAGCTGACGATCATGGCATGGGAATGGCATGGGATTCATGGCATGGGAATCAGACAGAATTCAAATGTTAACATAGAACATAGAACACTACAGCACAAACAGGCCCTTCGGCCCACAAGTTGCGCCGATCACATCATCACCTACCAACCTACAGACCTATCTATAACCCTCAATCTCATTAAACCCCATATACTCATCCAGAAGTCTTTTAAAAGACCCCAGTGAGTTCGCCTCCACCACCACTGACGGCAGCCGATTCCATTCACTCACCACCCTCTGAGTGAAAAACTTACCCCTAACATCACTTCTGAACCTCCCTCCCCGCACCTTAAATCTGTGTCCTCTCGTAGCGACCATTTCAAACCGGGGAAATAGCCTCTGAGAGTCCACCCTATCTATTCCTCTCAACATTTTGTAAACTTCTATCAGGTCGCCTCTCAACCTTCGTCTCTCCAGGGAAAAGAGTCCCAGCTCCCTCAACCTAACTTCATAAGGCATGCCTCCCAGTCCAGGCAACATCCTTGTAAATCTCCTCTGCACCCTTTCAATAGCTTCTACATCCTTCCTATAGTGAGGCGACCAGAACTGCGCACAATACTCCAAATGAGGCCTGACAAGGGTCTTATAAAGTTCCAGCATTACCTCCCGACTCCTAAACTCAATCCCTCGATTAATGAAGGCCAGTACACCATACGCCTTCTTGACCACCTCCTCCATGTTGTACTGGTGTAACGTTAAATGCTCTTGAGGAACAGAGAGATGATGGATTATTAACATATTCCAGGACAGATTTCCCCATGTCACTGACCTATACAAAGTTTGATGTGAATTTCTTTGGTAGATTGTCATGGTAAGAAACACCCTCATGTGCACCATCACAATGAAGTAGGCCATTCAGCCCATCGTGTCTGGGCTAGCTCTTTGAAATAGTTCCAATGATTCAGCTCTTTCTGTACAGCTGTAAAAATATTCCTACTTCAAGTACTTGTCCAGTTCCCTTTGCAAAGTTGCAACTGAATCTGCCTCCACTGCCCTTTCAGGCAGTGGTTCCATATCATAAGAACTGGCTGAATAAAAGATAATTCTCCCCGACTGCCCTCTGGTTCATTCACCAATCACTTTATATCTGTCTCCTCACCCACTGCCTGCTACTGGAAACAGTTTCTTCTTACTTCCTTCCATAACATTGAACACTGCTATCAAATATCCCCTTAACCTTCTCTGCGAGGGGTTGCTTCACCTTGAGGTGACAAAAGCTACAAAAAAAAAGAGGGGGAGAAAAAACAGATAAATCAAAATGGAAATCTGAAAATCTCTAAACTTTTGACACCAGAAATGCATCATCAAAGCACGCACTTCAATCCTATTCCAGCTTTTGACTTCTCACCATAGTTCAAAACAAATTAAGAGACTCAGTGCGGCATTTGCATATAGATTTTACAATTTCATTCCATGAATAACTTTTTCCAACAAAGAATTTTGAGTTATGTTGCACAACATGCTTGATGAATATTCTGTACACCACCTCAAGGTGAGGTAACCCTTTGGAAAGCAATAAAAGCCTCTTTCTGACTGTGTCTTTCAGTAAGAACTGCACTTGATTGGAGAATTGAAACTGCCATTTCCAGAAGCTTTTATCTAGTTCGGAAAGGTTAAACTAAACTACTTTCACATCCTCCTAGATATTCAAGGATTTAAAGTGAATTCTGTTGGCTCTGCCTCTTAAATGCTATGATTTTCACAATTTGGCTGAGGAAAATGAGAGATGAAATTAGATTGATCTCTTATCTAAGATGCAGACTCACACTCTTAGTGGTGATTGAAATCTTCTTTGCTATTTCAGCCTCCATCTCCCTGCTGCTCTTTTTTCACTGTCTTAGTTCAATCTGCCTTTCATTTCACCTCCTGTTTACGTCTGTCTTTTCTCTCCTTTTCTAATCATTTCTTTTTGCACCTCATTTGCTGCCCTCCGCGCTACTCAACGAGGTTCAATTCCACAGATACCAGCGTCACTTTCCTTGTGGAAGTGTGAATTGTACCTCAGTTGGTTTTGTTAATTGTATTAACAGGTGATTTGTGATTTGATTTATTATTGTGACATGTATTAGCGTACAAAGAACAAAGAAAATTACAACACAGGAACAGGCCCTTCGGCCCTCCAAGCCTGCACCGACCATACTGCCCGATTTAACTAAAACCCCCTACTCTTCCCGGGACCATATCTCTCTATTCCCGTCCGATTCATGGACTTGTCAAGACACCCCTTAAAAGTCATTATCATATCTGTTTCCACTACTCCCTACACAGTGAAGAGTATTGTTTCTTGCACGCTATACAGACAAAGCATACCATTCATAGAGTACATACGAGAGAAGGAAAGGAGAGGTTGCAGAATGTAGTGTTAGTCAGAGCTAGGGTGTAGAGAAATTTCATAAGATATAGGAGCAGAATTGGGGGGCCATTCAGCCCATCGAGTCTGCTCCACCATTCGATCATGGCTGATATGCTCCTCATCCTCATTTTCCTGCCTTTCCCCATAACCCTTCAACCCATTACCAATTAAAAATTTGTCTAACTTCTCCTTAAAAAGATCAACTTAATATAAGGTAGGTCCATTCAAAAGTCTGATGGCAGCAGGGAAGGAGCTGTTCTTGAGTCAGTTGGTATGTGGCTTCAGACTTTTGTATTTTTTTCCCAAATGGAAGAAAGCAGAAGAGAGAATGTCCAGGGTGCATGGGGTCCTTAATTATGGTGAAGGATATGGACCTAGAGCAATTATAAAATTGGAACCCTCAGCCACTGGCCATCATGGGGCTGGAGTCCTTTGTCAGCCCCCAAAACCACATTTTGTTTTCATTCACCGAGATTCCTTTAAGATTTTTGTTTTTTGTTACACTGTCCCTTTAAGGGACCTGTCACTTTAATATAATTTATTAATTTGCCAATTTTCTCATTTGTTAATTTGACTTTTCTCAAAAGTGTGAAGACAGAAACTGCTGTAGCTGTGACAAGGAGATGGATTAAACATTGAGGCATAGGTACAAGACCTGCTGGCCCCACTCCTTGTGACTGATGCTTATCCTTCCTGTCTGTACCCCTGAGCCTCTAGAAATAGTTATCTGTGGGGCAGTGGTGAACATACAAAAGTTCCCATTTCAAAATCACACAGAAAAATTAGCAAAACTTGCTCAACTTAGAGGAGACGTATAAGATAATGAAGGGAATGGATAGGGTAGAGGTAGAGAGATTTTTCCTGCTTAGAAAGGACAGCAGGACTAGAGGGCACAGCCTCAAGATAAGGGAGGGGGGGTGCAGTTTAGATCGGAGTTGAGGAGGAACTTATTCAGTCAAAGGGTGGTGAATCTCTGGAATTCTCTGCCCATTGAAGTGATGGAGGCTACCTCACTAAATATATTTAAGACACGGGTAGATAGGTTTCTGATAGACAAGGGAATTAAGGGTTATGGGGAGAAAGCGGGAAAGTGGAACTGATCCACTTCAGATCAGCCATGATCTTATTGAATGGCGGGGCAGGCTCAAAGGGCTAGATGGCCTACTCCTGCTCCTATTTCCTATGTTCTTATCTCACATAAGAGGAGAGGTTATTGTTAAGTATAAAGAGAAATAGCTCAGATGGCTAGGTTTGGTAGATAGGAAGCAGGTATTGATAACGCTATATTCTGCGAATGAACCTGTTATCTAGAAAAGTGTTTGTGTCGGGTCTGATACTTCATCTTGGGATGAGCTTAATGAGTACTTTTGGCTGGGAACCTTTGACCTCACCTGCAGCTGGGATTCTCCGATGCCGCTGCAGTGAATGGAATTTTGGCTGAACGTCAGATTCTTTATTCTCGCTGGCAGTGGGATGGGTACGGACGAGATCGAAGAATCCCCCCCATCATGCCTGAGCCAGAAAGTTGTGGGTTCAAGTCCCACTCCAAGGATCTGAGCACAAAAGTCAAGGCTGATAGCTCAGTGCTGCTTTTCAAAGGTCTTTCATCTGGCAGTTAACCTGAGGTGCAATCAACTCTCTCTGGTGGTTGCACACCATCTCTAGCACACTTTGGGAAAGAGCAAGGGAGATATCCCTCATGCCCTGACCAATATTTGTCTCTCAAATCAATACACCAAATCTAGTTATTGTCAGCCTGGAGCTCTCTGTATGCAAATGGCTGCAGTATTTCTGGAATAGAAACAGTGGCCCCATTTCAACAAATACTTCATTGGCCAAAAGGCACCTTTGGGAGATCCTATGGTGTGAAAGTTATAATACTAAAGTAGACATTTCTCCAGCTGCATAATGTTACATGACACCACACAAGCCTTAACTCATCTACTGCAGAAACCCTCACCCAGAGCAATTGACCTGAAATATTGGCCGGGATTCTCTGGTCCCAATTCGCAATGGCATTGGGTGCCTTCAATGGCAAATCCCATTGACAGCGGTGGGAGCAGAGAATCCCACCACCTGCGAACAGCGCGCTGCCGGGGAACACGTGACTGGGAGGCTGGAAAATTCATCCCATTGGCTCCGTCTCTCTCCACAGATGCTGCTTGACCTGCAGATTATTTCCAGCATTTTGTGTCAGATTTCCAGCATCTGCAATATTTTGCTCTTGCGCAAGATTAAGGGTGGTGTGCTTCAATCGTATAAGATTTTGATGAGACTAAACTGGGAATTCTGTGTACAGTTTTAGATTACCTATCCACGGATTGCTCTACTTGCCTTGGAGATGGTAGAACGAAGATTCATTAGTTTGGTTCCTGGCATGAAAAGATTACCCTGGTGGACAGAAACTGACTAAATTCAGCCTAGACTTCCAAGAGTTCAGAAGAATGAGACACAATCTCTTTGTAACAGAAGATTCTGACGGATCTCAACAGGATGGGCACTGAGAGATTGTTTCCTCTAGCTTGGAACACTTGAAGATAAAGGAACAGCCTCAGGATAAATTGTCAACCTTTTTCACTCAGGGAGTTGTGAATCTTTGGAATTCTCTACCTCAAAAGAGAGTTGTGTGAATTCCTTCAATGAATATATTTAAGGCTGGAATAGACAGGAGTTGGTCTCTTGGGAGATCAAGGAATGTGGGGAGCAGATGGTAAGCTGAAGATCACCCGTCTCTGTATGGGGGCGGCACAGCTGTATGGGGTTAGCACTGCTGCCTCATAACACCAGAGACACAGTTTCAATTCTGGCCTTGGGTCACAGTCTGTGTGGAGCTTGCACATTTCATCCCATGTCTGCATGGGTTTCCTCCAGTGCTCTGGTTTCCTCCCACACTCCAAAGTTGTGCAGGTTTGGAATATTGGCCATGCCAAATTGCCCCTTTGTTTCCAAAGATGTGCAGGTTAGGTGGATTGGCTATGATAAATTACACATTACTGTCACAAGTTGCATAGTTTAAGTGTTACAGGAATCAGTGGGGCAGTGGTTAGATGTTGGATTGGTGCAGACTCAATGGGCTGAATGGCTTCCTTTTGCAGAGCCAGGATTCTATGAATGACAGAGCTGGCTGAGGGGCTTAGTGGTCTACTACTACTCCTGTTTCTCATGTGTTCAGGCTTTAGTGATTCTATAATTCAATATCTTAATTCTCTCTTGGCAGGTCTTCCATTCTTCTTAAGCTTGGTTTCATCCAAAATTCTGTTATTCATATCCAAGTTCATACAAAACTCCATTCACCCATTGCCCCGGTACTCGCGGACTTACTTTTGTCTTGGTTTGGCAAAGGCCTGCTTTCAGAATTCTCATCCTCATTTTAAAATCCATCCATGGCCTGATCACTCCCACACAGAACTTTTACTAAACAATATGGAATGGCACTGGGAACAAAGTCACCAAAAAGCTTTGACCAGTCTAAAGAGAATGCTGACCCAGACTCCAGTGTTAAAGCACAACGTCAATCAAACTGTCAAAATGTCAGTGGTTGCTTCAAAAACTGGCTTCTGGCAACAGGAGGCACCAATGAATGCTTCAAAGGCACTGACTAAAACACAGTAGTGCTATTCCCAAATACAGAACGGAACGCTAACAATTATATTTAGCCTAGAACGCTTCCCTACGGGTGTCTATTATACGGAGGTAGAGTCCGATTATAAGCTTTTGAAAGCCATACTTAAAAAACTCTGAAGTGAGCACAATCAAGAATCCAAAGGCTCCAACCTGTCTACACATGTTTTTTCTAGTGCACCTTCACAGGTAGCCTTGCCGTGGAACAGGGGCACTTTAAGAGACCATGTGATGTCATCGGGAATGATGTCATTGGATGCTTGGGCAAACAGGCGTTGTGACTTAGTGGCCCATAGCTACCTGTGGCACCAATAAACAAACTTTAAAAAAACTTTAAACCGGATCATTAACATCTTCTAAGCAAGGCTCTTTATTTGTTTGCTGCTCCGAGGTTTGCAGACTTAAATTTCGAAACCAGCGCAGTAATGCATGCGCGGAAATACCAGGATAGAGTTTTTAAATACAAAATGGGCAAGAGATGTACAGCGCAGACATGTGTACACCTCACTCATCTCGCAAGAATGGACAATGACACTGAAGCTCAGGTCCACATGCCGCCAAAGAAATTACCTGTGGCTGTAACTGAACTAGGTAAGATCAGGAAAGTGACCAAGAACAATGCTACCCTGAGAAAACAGCAGCAAACTGCCTGCCCACACATCAGAGCAGAACCACTTTTGTTGTATAAAAGAGTGCTGGAATTTCCAAGGGACAAAGAGCAGTACAGCACAGGCCCTCGGTCCACCAAGCCTGTGCCAATCACATTGTCCTATCTAGAGCAACCGCCTGTATCCCTCTATTCCCCACCTGTTCATGTTTCTATGCAGATAACTCTTAAATGCCACTAACATGTCTAAATCAACCACCTCACTTGGCAGTGCATTCTAGGCCCCCACCACCCTGTGTAAAAAATTTCCCCCCCCACTCTACTGAACATACGAACGTAAGAAATAGGAGCAGGAGTGGGCCATCTAGCCCTTTGAGCCTGCCCCGCCATTCAATAAGATCATGGCTGATCTGAAGTGGATCAATTCCACTTTCCCGCTTGCTCCCCATAACCGTTAATTCCCCTGTCTAATCAGAAATCTATCTACCCGTGACTTAAATATATTTAGCGAGGCAGCCTCCACCACTTCAACAGGCAGGGAATTCCAGAGATTCACCACCCTTTGAGTGAAGAAGTTCCTCTTCAACTTCGTTCTAAACTGTCCTCCCCCCCCGCCCCTCACTTATTTTGAGGCTGTGCCCTCTAGTTCTGCTGGAACCTTTCCCCCATTACCATGGAGTAGTGCCCTCTTGTAATTATCATTTCTGCCCTGGGAGAAACGTTCCTTATCTCTACCCCTCATCATTTTATAATCTTCCTAATTTTATAAATTTTCCTGCGGAACTCTGTGTAGCTGAGGGGATATTTTTCAAGGTAAAAAAAGAGATCCTAGTTCCTACAACATTTGGAGGAGAGAAATGCTGCAATGCAGAAACAAAAGTTACTTCAGCAGAGAACCACGTTAGTGAAGGGCTGGAGAAGTGATGTATTGGTCTGGAATGGGAGCACAAATTGGGAGAATGGTGAATGTGTGTAAAGTGTGCCGCAAGTACGATAAATCACAACAAACAGAACCACTTCACCCACACAGCATCCCAGAGAGGTCCTCCAGAAGATTGGAGTGGACTTGTTCACATTTGACAAGAGTGAGTATCTACTCTGTATACATTATTATTCAAAGTTTTCTGCCTGTGTTGCTAGGGAAGTATAGTAAGAGCAGCTCGGTAATAAATCATTCAAAATCAATTTTTGCTCGCCACGACATATCCGAAATGCTCATCTCACACCACAGTCCACTGTTTTCAAGCACTGAGTTGCACAGGACTGGGAGTTTTGTCACGTTACATCAAATCCCAAATATCCACAGTCCAATGGAATGGTGGAATGTATCACACAGGCTGTATAAGAACTGTTGAAAGAAAGTGAAGGCAAATGGAAGGGACCCCTATCTGGCTGTGCCAGATTTCAGGAATATTCTGTTGGTTCATCTCCAGCACAACCACCGATGGGGGGAAAAGACAAGGAGTGAAGTTTCCAATAACACCTCAACTGCTATTTCCACAGTCAGTGAGCCGCAGTGCACAGGAACTGCTCAAACTGAGACGGCAGAAGCAGAAACAGTACTTTGATAGGGGAGCCTGACCTCTGTCTGAACCAAACTATACGAGGCAGTGAGGATTCAGTATGAAATGCTTTGGAACCTGACCCGCTGTCACAGGAATCACAGAAGAACCCAGGTCTTAAAATAATACAGATTCCAAACAGCGAAGGAGATATCAGAAACTCCTATGGAAAATAAATGAACGTGGAGGCTTTGGAGAGGGTACAGCAGGGGTTTACCAGAATGTTGCCTGGTCTGGAGGGTATTAGCTACGTGGAGGAGTTGGATAAACTCATTTTGTTCTCACCGGAACAACAGAGACTGAGGGACGAACTGATAGAGGTTTACAAGATTATGAGTGGCACGGACAGAGTGGATATTCTGATGCTCTTTCCGAGGGTGGAAAAGTCAAGTACTAGGGGACACAGGTTTAAGGTGCGAGGGGGAAAAGTTTAGGGGAGATGTGCGAGACAAGTTCTTTTTGTTTTACACAGAGGGTTGTGAATGTCTGGAACACACTGCCTAGGAGGTGGGGGGAGCAAGTATGACAGCTGCATTTAAGGGGCATCTAGACGAATACAAGAGGATGAGGATGGAAGGATATAGGCTCCATAAGGGCGTATGGTTTCAATTTAGGCAGGCATCATGATTGGCAGAGGCTCGGAGGGCCGAAGGGCCTGTTCTAGTTCTGTACTATTCTTTGTTTTTTGTTTCTTGAAATGTGCCCCTATTCTGAAACAGAAAATGAAGCTGAACATCAAGAACAAACATCCACCAGGATAGCAATAGAGAACCAGACAACGCCTGAGAGTGCCAAAAACTATCCAAGGGGTGAAAGTGAGATAGAACCGGAGAAGGCCCTTTTACCCTTCAAAATCATCTCTGTCACCAGTCAGAACATTGGCGGATTGTGAAAAAAAACCACAGAGATACAGAGATGAACAAAGAACAAAAGAGAGTGTGAAAGAATAGATAAGAGACTTTGTGTACTTGAGTTGGCTACACTCAAGACTATTTTATTCAAAAATAAACTGGTCTGAAATGTTTTTGTTTTTCAAAAAAAGGGAAATGACAGTTGAATGTGGTTGTAGATGCCAATACTAGATAGTATACCATCCACTCTGGGCCAGGGTTGGGGGTGGTGGGGGTGGGTGGGGTTGAAGGTCAGATTGAACATTTAGAGAGCATTGGAAAAAGGCTTTAGATATCTCGCAGTTGTATATTCGTGTTGTGAAAATGTGTTATTATGAAGTTAGTTCAGCAGCAGATGTCAGGGACCACTCATCATAAAAACCAAACACGCAGCTACATGAAGCTCTGGACTTCTCTTCCTCCCGCGTTCATTAGGGCACTCCTTAAAATCTATCAACTAAAATCAAAACTTTGACCACATATCATGTGTCTCCTTATTTGATTGGATTTATTATTGTCACATGTATTAACATATAGTGAGAAGTATTGTTTCTTGTGTGCTATACAGACAAAGCATATCGTTCATAGGGAAGGAAATGACAGAGTGCAGAATGTAGTGTTACAATCGCAGCGAGGGTGTCAAGAAAGATCAGCTTAACGCAAGGTAAGTCTATTCAAAATTCTGACAGCAGCAGGGAAGCTGTTCTTGAGTCAATTGGTACGTGACCTCAGACTTTTGTTTGATTTTGATTTGATTTGATTTGATTTTTTTATTGTCACACATATTAAACATACAGTGAAAAGTATTGTTTCTTGCAGACTATACAGACAAAGCATGTCCTTCATAGGGAAGGAAATGAGAAATTGCAGAATGTAGTGTTACAGTCACAGCTAGAGAGTGTCAAGAAAGATCAGCTTAATGCAAGGTAGGTCCATTCAAAAGCCTGACAGCAACAGGGAAGAAGCGTTCTTGAGTCAGTTGGTACATGATCTCAGACTTTTGTATCTTTTTTTTCCCACAGAAGGTGATGGAGGAAAGAATATCCGGGGTGCGTGGGTCCATAATTATGCTTGCTGCTTTGCCAAAGCAGCGGGAAGTGTGGTCAGAGTTGATGGATGGGAGGCTGGTGTGTGTGTGTGTGTGTGTGTGTGATGTAGCTGGATGTCGAATTCAGGTTCATAATAGTTTCTGAGATAAAAATGATCTGTTAGAGTTGCTACATAAATGTACGTTGGCGATTTTGTTGTAAGCCCTCCGTGATATCTTCACGTGTGGAATGAGAAGAAAACATTTTATTTCATACTCAAATTAAACCAAGTTTTCCCATCCATAATTTGCTGTGTTTGTTGGTGACATAACGAGACGGAGGCAGCACCCACCACCCCTCCCCCCACTCCCACCCCTCTTCCGCCAACAGGAGGAGAAGAAGCCAATTTAACTTTGATTTTGGCCGTCACAAAGTTTTCTTCTGAAAATAAATCAAAGTCGGATTCATTTACTGTAGAATGTATTATGTGCCTGCCTCCAGTTATTTGGTTTCTCTGTACTGCAGCTCAATGCAAATGTAATCTGCAGCAATATACAGCACTGCGTAGGTGGGCTGCTGATGTCAGCTGACCTGGTCCATGCATTCCCATCATGGCAACTCATGAATATTTATTGAGCTAATTATCAGAAATTGGCAGGGATAATTGGCAAGGGAAAAATGCAAACTTTTTTTTGTGCAGGACACTTTAGAAGGCAGCCACAATAATTGCAGGACAGAGTCATTTGGAGTCGGCACATGATGTTTTCTGTTTTTAGTTATTTACGTTTATAGGAAAGTCTATTTTTCATCTCTCCCTTCAGCTGACACCATTTTCTCCCACCCCTTATCTTTGATGGCTCCAACCAAAGAGCTGATTGTGGATTGAAGTTCTTCTCCAGCGATCCAGATCCAGTTCAGGAAGTCAGGCAGTGTCAGGGATTTTGGTTTTCGATGACTGCTCTCAAAGATGGATGTATGATGTTTCATGGCGGTATTTTGGGGAGAAGCAGGGACTTCCTGCCCAGTATGATGGTCAATATTTATCCTGAATTGCTTCTAGCGACGTTGGCTATCTGTCCACTATCACGATGCTATTTATGGGAGCTTGCTGTCTGCACATTGGCTGCAGAGGTACACAAGAAATAGGATCAGGAGTGGAGTACATGGCCCATGCAGCCTGCTCCACTATTTAATACGGCAGATCTGGGGCTTAGTTCCACTCTCCTGCCCGCTCCCCATATCCCTTAATTCCATGAGAGACCCCAAATCTATCCATCCCTACTGCCTCACGGCACCAGGGACTTGGGCTCGATTCTCACTGTCTGTGTAGAGTTTGCACATTCTCCCCATGTCTTCGTGGGTTTCCTCTGCGCGGTCTAGTTCCCTCACGCAATCCAAAGATGTGCTGGTGAGGTGCATTGGCCATGCCAAATTCTCCGAACAGGTGCCAGAGTGTGGCAACAAGAGGATTTTCAAATAGTAACTTCATTGCAGTGTTAATGTAAGCCTACTTGTGACTAATAAATAAACTTTAATTTTAAATCTATTGAAAGATGGAGCATCCATATCCCTTTGGGATAGAGAATTCCCAACATTCCCAATGCTTCAAGTGCAGTATTTGTTGGTCAACTCAATCGTAAATGATTGGCCCTGTATTCTGAAACTGTTACTCCCCCCCTCCATGTTGTAGATTCTCCCAATAACAGAAACAATCTCTCAGCACCCATCCTATCAAACCCCTTCAGAATCTTCTAGGTTTCAGTGAGATTACTTTTCATTCTTCTAACCTCCAGAGGACATGAGTCCAACTTACTCAAGCTCTCATCATAGAAAGTCTTCATTCCAGGGACCAATTCAGTGAAGATTCACTGACCTATCTCCAATGCAAGTGTATCCTTTTCTTAAACGTGGAGCCCAAAACAGTTTTTTTTTCTCCTTACAATTCCAGATGTAGTCTCACCAAAACCCTGTGCACCTCCAGCAAGAATTATTTGTTCCTTTACTCAGATCCCCTTGCTATACTGAGAGAAGAACTGTCATTACACTTGAAGTGTCCCATTGGTTGTAAAGGTTTCTGAGTTGTTCTGAAACTATAAATGGTACATTAAAAATGGAAGCCTTTATTTTTAATTCTTCTTCATGTATTAATTTTGTAAAGGACTGTCACTTCTGTAAGAAATTCCATTTTTACCTCCACACTGTACAGAGACTATTGTTCTGAATCTGTTGGGGAGAGTGTCTGCTGTGAGGATTGATTTAAAGAATCAATTTTCTAGTCATCACTAACATCCTCTTGCACCAGTGAGATAGTTGGAAGATTTTGTAGCAGTACACACAGTCTGAATGATTTTAGTTGCTCGACTGCATCATTGTTCGAACAAGGGACTGTCGAAATGCCCATATCACCCACTGTATGGCAGGTTCCAATGACCTCTTACACCCCTAACCACCCAATCCAATCTACAATCCCCATCAACCTCTCCCCACCCCCCCAAGCAACAGAAACAATGCCACACAAAAAAAAAGGTCTCCAGGATCTCACTGAGCCAGCACTTCCCAGTCAGTGGGGAAGCAGTGGTATATTGACCAGCAATTCAGAGAATCAGGATAAATGCTCTGGGAACCCAAGTTCAAATCCCACCATGGCAGATGGTGGAATTTGAATCTAATGAAAATCTGGAATTAAAAGTCTAATGATGACCATGAAAACAGTTGTCAATTGTCATAAAACACCCAGCTGGGGTTCACTAATGTCCTTTAGGGAAGGAAATCTGCCATCCTCACCTGATCTGACTTATTTGTGACTCCAGAGCCACAGCAATCTGGTTACCTCTTAAATGGCCTAGCAAGTCACTCAGTTCAAGGGAAATTAAGGGTGTGCCATAAATCCTGGTTCAGCCAGCAATACCCACATCCAATGAATAACAAAAAAAAACCCTTACAGTCAACGTCCAGTCTGCAGCAGCTGCTGTGCCCGTACTGTCCGCCTGCATTTAAAGTCTACCTTAACATAAAGGTCCTTGGTCTCTCAACTGAGAAATATTGAGATTGGTTTGATGGAAATGACAGATAGGATCTAATCAAATGTCAGCACAAAGCTTTCACAGATGGGAAACTTTGCCAGCCTCTGAAACAAAGCAGCAGTCCAATGTTGTCTGACAGAAAGGGTTCAGAATAAAACTCCTCCATCAATTCCCCTTCAAGCACCTCTCGTGAGCATGAGTTCCACATTCTCACTGGGGATGCAAATCTGAAAACTAAAGCAGAGACAGGAGAAACCATTCCTCTGGGGAAACCCCTCTACAGGAGGATACTGAAATAACTTCTCAGGTCATCAAATCATAGAAGACCCACAGTGCAGAAGGAGGCCATTTTTGGCCCATTGATTCTGCATCAACAACAATCCCACCTACACCCTATTCCTGTAACTCCACACATTTACCCCACTAATCATGCTAACCTATGCATCCGGGACACTAAGGGACAGTTTAGCATTGTCAATGCACGTAACCAATCCATCTTTGGATACTGGTCTCCTTTCACCAGATTTGCTTTTTCACAAACTTATCACCACTCCCAAGCATACTACAGGTACACAGTCAGAGTCTGGAGAGTGAGTAGTCCTGACACTCTCCATTTTATACACAGATAAAGGGACTCCCTGATTGGGCAGGTAATTACTGCCTTAATCAGAGAGCTCATAAGGCAGGAGGCCCACAACATGGGCCTTATTGAGGCCATTGCAGATGCTTACATGAAATGGTTGCATTGTAGCACTGGATGCAAGAGTAGGCCATTCAGCCCCCCAGTGCTTGCCCTGTCATTTCAACTTTATTCCATATTCCTTGATACTTTAACCTAAGAAAATTCAATCTAATATTGTTCTTTGACCAAACTTTTGGTCATCTGACCAAACATCTCCTTATGTGGCTTTGTGCCAAATTTTGTTCTAAACTGCTCCTTGGGGCATTTAATTTGGTTAAAGGGGCTACACAAATATAATTGGCATTTGTTTTAATCCAGGGGTCTCCAAACTTTTCAGTGCGAGGGCCACACTGTATATTTTACACATTTTCACGGGCCAAAGAAAAGTGATGGTTCTAACGTTATGGGATTACTTTTATAATAAAATTACTTTTCTATAAAAGGTGCCAAATAATTTTAAATTCATTGCGATTGGTTAGTGTGTTACAGCAGCACACAGCAATTGGCTGCAGCAGATGTCAATCACAATGTGGGTGTTGCCCTGAGCACATCGCTCTATGATTGGTCTAAATTACCCGTTGTCAGGGACTGGGAACGTCTGAAATGTGGAGTTTTTTCAAGGAGCAGCTACTGCGAGTCCGTGATAGGTATGTCCCTGTCAGGCAAGGAGGAATTGGTAGGGCTAGGGAACCGTGGTGCACCAAAAAAGTTTTTTCGTTGGTTAAGAGGAAAAAGGAGGCTTATGTTCGGATGAGACGTGAGGGCTCGGGTAGTGCACTAGAAAACTTTAGATTGGCTAAGAGGGAGTTGAAGAGTGAGCTAAGAAGGGCTAAAAGAGGACATGAGAAGACTTTGGCTGATAGGGTTAAGGAGAATCCTAAGGCGTTCTATAGGTATGTTAAGAACAGAAGGTTGGTTAGGGCAAGATTAGGGCCAGTTATAGACAGCAGAGGGAAGTTATGTGTGGAACCGGAGGAGATTGGAGAGGCATTGAACCAATATTTCTCTTCGGTGTTCACGCAAGGGGACATGGATATAGCTGAGGAGGACACTGGATTGCAGGGGAGTAGAATTGACAGTGTTGCAGCTGATAAGGAGGATGTGCTAGATATTCTGGAGGGTCTGAAAATAGATAAGTCCCCTGGTCCGGATGGGATTTACCCCAGGATTCTCTGGGAGGCAAGAGAAGTGATTGCAGAGCCTCTGGCTCTGATCTTCAGGTCGTCGTTGGCCTCTGGTATAGTACCGGAAGATTGGAGGTTAGCGAATGTTGTCCCATTGTTTAAGAAGGGGAACAGAGACTTCCCCGGGAATTATAGACCGGTGAGTCTCACTTCTGTTGTGGGCAAGGTTTTAGAAAAAATTATTCAGGATAGGATTTATAGTTATTTGGAGAGTAAAGAATTGATTGGAGATAGTCAGCATGGTTTTGTGGAGGGTAGGTCGCGCCTTACTAACCTTATTGAGTTTTTTGAGAAAGTGACCAAAGAGGTGGATGGGGGTAAGGCAGTTGACGTGGTGTATATGGATTTTAGTAAGGCGTTTGATAAGGTTCACCATGGTAGGCTTCTGCAGAAAATGCAGATGTATGGGATTGGGGGTGATCTAGGGAATTGGATCAGGAATTGGCTAGCGGATAGGAGACAGAGGGTGGTGGTTGATAGGAAATATTCATCATGGAGTTCGGTTTCGAGTGGTGTGCCTCAGGGATCTGTTTTGGGGCCACTGCTGTTTGTAATTTTTATTAATGATCTGGATGAGGGTATAGTTGGGTGGATTAGTAAGTTTGCTGATGACACCAAAGTCGGAGGTGTGGTAGATAGTGATGAAGGGTGTCATAGTTTGCAGGAAGACTTAGACAGGTTGCAAGTGAGGTGGCGGATGGAGTTTAATGCGGAGAAGTGTGAGGTAATTCACTTTGGTAGGAATAACAGATGTGTCAAGTATAGGGCTAACGGGAGGACTTTGAATAGTGTGGAGGAGCAGAGGGATCTAGGTGTATGTGTACATAGATCCCTGAAAGTTGGGAGTCAAGTAGATAAGGTTGTTAAGAAGGCATACGGTGTCTTGGCGTTTATTGGTAGGGGGATTGAATTTAGGAGTCGCAGCGTCATGTTGCAACTGTACACTACTCTGGTGCGGCCGCACTTGGAGTACTGTGTGCAGTTCTGGTCCCACATTATAGGAAGGATGTGGAGGCTTTGGAGAGGGTGCAGAGGAGGTTTACCAGGATGTTGCCTGGTATGGAGGGGAGGTCCTATGAGGAGAGGCTGAGGGATTTGGGGTTGTTTTCGCTGGAAAGAAGGCGGCTAAGAGGGGATCTTATTGAAACATATAAGATGATTAGAGGTTTAGATAGGGTGGATAGTAATAGCCTTTTTCCTCTGATGGAGAAATCTAGCACGAGGGGGCATGGCTTTAAATTAAGGGGTGGTAGTTATAGGATGGATGTCAGGGGTAGGTTCTTTACCCAGAGGGTGGTGAGGGATTGGAATGCCCTGCCTGCTGCAGTTGTAAATGCGCCTAGTTTGGGGGCGTTTAAGAGAGCTGTGGATAGGTTTATGGATGAAAAGGGATTGGTTTAGGTTAGTGGGTCATTGTTTTGTAACTGGTCGGCGCAACATCGTGGGCCGAAGGGCCTGTTCTGCGCTGTAATGTTCTATGTTCTATGTTCATGGTTCTCGCTCATTTCAGACGGATGGAGCTAAGGTATTGGATGAGGCAGCTGTCACTCAGGCAACGCAGCGTGGCAATTGGATAACAGATGCCTGTTTAATGAACTGTCAGTCACAGGACGGCAGCTCTGATTGGACAATAGGCCGAGAAAGAGGGCGGAGATTCCCATGGGTCAATCAGACACCATGAGGCGCGGCAACAAATGTCCGGTTTGTGGCTTCCGTTCCCGCGTCCAGGTCCTGAGTCAGCGGCGGGGTTCCGGATGCGGGAATGTTTTCGGCAGCGGGAATTCCATCCCGCCTCACCAGCTGCGGGCCGGATGTGGCCCGCGGGCCGTAGTTTGGAGACCCCTGTTTTAAACCCTGAAGAAATTCAGTACTTTCACCGTTACCTGGATTTTCCAGTTTTCAAAACAAAACCCGTCTTTAATCTAACTTCATAACATCCAAAGAGCTTGGGGCTGTTCCAGCAGAGTGTAATAGATTTCTTCAGATGCAGTTTGAAAAATATCTTAGATGATATCTAGCTGAGGCAGAAATTTGTTGTCATTAAACATTTGATTTCACCTGAGAAACTCAGCAAGATTTAAATGGTCTGTAAGATTTATTCAGTACAGTTAAAAACACTGCAGATATTTGTTAGCACTTCAGGTGAAAAAGCAATATAAGAATTTGGCAAAGCTGGCATGGTTGCCTCGGGAATATGATGGAAGATTCACACATACTTGCCTGTTGCCAGGTAAATTGAAGAAAAGCTCACCACAATGGAAGAATCATCTACTGCTTCCAGACAGAGCTCAAGACATTGCTGAGTACTAAGGAACTCGAGGGATCTGACAAGAGAGCAGGAAGGTGCAGTTGATGGGGAAGGTCAGGCATATTCTTATTTAATGGCAGAATCGGCTCAAAGGACTGGATGTCCTACTTATACTCACCGTCTAACACTGCCATAAGGTTAGGTGTAGTGACCTGAACAGGTACCAAAGTATGGCCAATAGGGGAATTTCACAGTAATTTCATTGCAGTGTTAATGTAAGCCTTACTTGTGACTAGTAAACTTTAAAAAGAAGCCATGCGGCCCACTGTGTATGTACCAAATCTTTTGTACAGAGTTGTCCAATTAGTCTCACCAAACCATTCTTTCCCAACAAGACTGGTTGGCACGGTAGCACAGTGGTTAGCACTGCTGCTTCACGGCCCCAGGGACCTGGGTTCGATTCCCGGCTCGGGTCACTGTCTGTGCGGAGTTTGCACATTCTCCTCATGCCTGTGTGGGTTTCCTCCGAGTGCTCCAGTCTTCTCCCACAATCCAAAGATGTGTGGGTTAGGTTGATTGGCCATGCTAAATTGCCCCTCATGTCCTGAGATGCATAGGTTAGCGGTTTTAGTGGGTAAATATGTAGGGATATGGGGGTAGGGCCTGGGTGGGATTGTGGTTGGTGCAGACTCGATGGGCCAAATGGCCTCCTTCTGTACTGTAGGGATTCTTTGATTGACCCAAACAGTCACCGGGCTGTGGTGGCTAGGGGGATTTCACTGTAACTTCATTGCAGTGTTAATGTAAGCCTTACTTGTGATGAGTAAACAAAAGTCTGTAAATTCCTTTCCTTCAACTTGTTATGAAAAGGTGCTGTATAAAGTGATCATTTATCATGTTATCAGCTGGACATACACATGTTGTACATTTTTGAAAAGAACGCTTTGTTAAGCAGATGACACTGATCTACAACAGCTCCCATGTCACATTTGCAAAGGACACAAAGTGCTTTATGGAGACACAGAGTGGGATTTTGCAGCCACGCTCACCCCAAGACTGTGAAATGTCACCTGGGGTAAAGGACCTTTATATGGTCCCCCCCCACCCCACCACCCTTCCCACCCCCTCCTACCCACTATGATTTCTGTGGCAAGTGGGATGGGAAAGATGTACAGAATCTATGGAGCTCTCAGAGACAACGAAGGTAAGACTAGATTGAAACAAGACAGAGGTCATGTGAGCAGTTCTCAGGTGTAGATCTGAATGAACAGTCAGAGAAGCTGTCACAGGGGCAATAGCCTTATCTCAATTCTCTCTCCAACTTCTCTCATCAAAGCTTAGCTATTTGTGATTCGAAAATCCACCAGAAGATCTCATTGCTGCAAATTGAGAGTTGTTAAAGTGGAATTCTGAGCTGACGCATTGCATCCAAGAGAAAGGAGAATCAACCAGACTGATTCAATGAGAAACCCAAGTACTAGTAGCTATTGTGACCAATTTCTCCCAGCTGTGAACAAGCATCAGACAACCCAAACAATCTTTTCTGACTAATTTTCACATGGACTGCAGCATTTCACTCGGGCTGGCACGGTGCCACAGTGGTTAGCGCTGCTGCCTCACAGCACCAGGATTCAATTCCAGCCTCGCATAACTGTCTGTGTGGAGTTTGCACATTTTCCCCAACTGTGTGTGTGTTTCCTCCGGGTATTCCGGTTTCATCCCACAGTCCAAAGATTAGTGCAGGTTAGGTGGATTGGCCATGCTAAATTGTGCCTTAGCGTCAGGGGGATTGGCAGGGTAATTACACGGGGTTATGGGGATGGGGCCTTGGTGGGATTGTGATTAGTGCAGACTCAATGGCCAAATTTCCTCCTTCTGCACTGTAGGGATTCTATGATCTATTTCATTTTTACATGCTTGGGATGGTGGTGGTGGGTGGTTAGTGGGGGGGGTTGTGTATGCATGTTGCTTTTGCGTTTGTGTATATTTGGACACAATAGTACACTTTATAGCTTTCATTAATAATTTCTGCATCTTTGCTGAAGTGAGTTTTAGCAATAAAACTCAATCCTCTTTTGTTAATTTCGGGATCCTGGCTGGCTTATTTCTCACACTGAGCTACACACACTTAAGTATTATAAAGATATTGAATTGGCAAAATCACTCCCTTTTTAAATTCAGCCCAGGAGTAAGTTCACCCCTCCCAGCCAAATCATAGAAGCCTACAGTGCATAAGGAGGCCTTTCGGCCCATCGGGTCTGCACCGAACACAATCCCACCCAGGCCCTACCCCCCATATTATATCCACTAATCCCTCTAACCTACACATCCCTGGACTCTAAGGGGCAATTTCTCAGCATGACCAATCAACCTAAACTGCACATCTTTGGACTGTGGGAGGAAACCGGAGAACCCGGAGGAAACCCATGCAGACACGAGGAGAATGTGCAAACTCCACACAGACAGTGACCCAAGCTGGGAATCGAACGCAGGACCCTGGAGCTGTGAAGCAGCAGTGCTAACCCACTGTGCTACCGTGCCGCCCCATTAATCATTAGAAAGTATTTATCTCATTTCACTGTCAAAGTTGTAGCTGGATTTGTAGCTGGAGATACATTCCAGGTCTCAATTTGCTGTGTAAAGTAACATTTCCACGTGCCACCATTAGTCCTGTTGCTAACCAGTGTCACTCTGTGTCTGCGGCTCAACAAGCTTCCTGTTTCTGGAAACAGTTTCTCTAATTTACTCAATCATCAATCTTCCAAGTTAATCTCTTACTTTTTTGTCTCCGAGGAAGAGACATCATCCCAGCTTCTCAAAACTCCCCTATAATAATACTCGTTCATTTTGAGGAACATTCTAATCAATTTCCTCTACGCATTCGCTCAGGTCTGACAAGTTCAGAAAATATAGTGACCAGAATTGAACACAATATACAATCTGAGGCCAAACTGACATTTTATCAAGACTGGAACGCTGAACTCCCCCCTACCCCCATCCCAGCACCCTCCCTCACCCACATCCAGCCCCACCCACACCCACCACCACCCACATCCACCCCTGCCCACACCCACCTCCACCCCCACTCATACCCACCCTCACCTACCCCCCACCCACACCAACTCCCATCCCTGACCCATATTTTTGTGGCGTATATTCCATCAGTGTAAATGGTACACACCGTTGGCTGGCACCAGGAATCATAGAACCGTAGAATCCTACGGTGCAGAAGGAGGCCATTCAGCCCATCAATTCTGCACCGAGCACAACCCCATCCAGGCCCTATCCCCATAACCCCATGCTAGTCCCCCTGACACTAAGGGGCAATTTAGCACGGCCAATCAACCTAACCCGTACATCTTTGGAAAATGGGAGAAAACAGGAGCTCCCAGTCCTAGTGTTTTATGTTGTTCACTGACCACATTGCCCGGAAAGTCACCACAGGGGCTCGCCGTCAGGGAGATTGGAAGATCCCACCTGTGGGAAGGGCTGGAAAATTCATCCCTAAGATTTAATGTAACTTGCATCCCTTTGCACTTGGTTCCTTTATTAATCAAACCAAGGATATTGTACGCTTTACTCACCAGCCTCCTTAACCTACCTTGCTACCTTCAAAGATTTATGCGTGTACACCTCAAGGCCTCCCTGTTCCTGCCTTCACTTTTAAATTGTATCGTTTAGTTTACATTGTCTTTCCTCATTCTTCCTGAGAACATAAATCTGCAAGGAAAAAAAAATAGTAAGAAAAATCACTGAACCAAACCATACAATGACAATGTGATTATAAATGTCTGTATAATGTATGAAGTCTTTCATCTCGTGTACCTGCAATCAACTGTGAGGGTCTTTATTCCACTAACAGCAGGCAGCCAGTCAGGTGACAGCAAGACTTCAAAGCCACGGGATGATGTCATTGAGTTGCAGAGCTGGATTTTATGGGAAGGCTGGGGTAGAGATTGAATAGACTGGGCCTGTCCTCATTGGAGTTTAGAAGACTGAGGGGAGATCATATAGAGACTTATAAGATAATGAAGGGGCTAGACAGGGTAGAAACAGAGAGATTATTTCCACTTAGAATGGAAACAAGAACTAGAGGGCAAAGCCTCAAAATAAGGGGGAGTCAATTTAGAACAGAGTTGAGGAGGAACTTCTTCTCCCAGAGGGTGATGAATCTCTGGAATTCTCTGCCCATTGAAGCAGTGGAGGTTTAATGTGTTTAAGTCACAGGTAGATAGATTTCTGACCAATAAGGAAATTAAGGGTTATGGGGAGCAGGCGGGTAAGTGGAACTGAACCACTGTCAGATCAGCCATGATCTTATTGAATGGCGGGGCAGGCTCGAGGGGCCAGATGGCCTACTCCTGCTCCTGTTTCTTATGTTCTTATGTAGAGGGTGGAGGTTGGGAAGGAAAGCCAGTTCCATACTGATTGGTTCCATACTGCGGCCTTCCTGAGGGACATTGCTCCTCTCTGGGGTCAGTTCCCTCCCTTGAGGCTTGTGGCCAATCTGATTGGCCATCAGATCCAGCAATGCCAGAAACACCAAAGCTCAATCGCTTCCCGTTATTCCCCAGAGGAATATTGGAGTTCAGAGCAGAAGTGACTGTTCGGCCCTTCGAGCCTGCTGCACCATCCAATAAAATGACAGTTGACCTGATTGTGGTCTTGATTCCTGCCTGCCTTCCATAATTCTTCAATCTCCTGGCTATCAAAAATCTATCCAACTCCGTCTGGGATGAATCCAATAACCCAGACTCTGGGAAGAGAATTATACAGATTGATGAGTCTGAAAGAAAATAATTCTCCTTATCCTCACCTTCAAAGTGTCTTATTCCTAAATAGTGTCCCCGGTCTCTCCCACAAGAGGAAGGAGACGGAGACGGGGATACGGCCAGTGTGATGAGCCACGGATGGAGAAGGTTTCCCCTGGACACTTAGTTCCAGAGTCAGATACAACCCACTGGACAGGATCACCTGGTTTGGTCAGTGGTATTGAACAAGAGAGTGTGACTATGTTTGAGGCAGGGAAGGGGATTGAGAGGTTCAAAATGGAGGACTATCTGCATAGTTATACCCTCCTGTTCATGATCACTGACTAAATCAGGTGATCCTGTTGTATCTGCCCCTGGAACCATGTGCCCTGGTATCCAGGCTATCAAGCCTCCTCAGGGTCTTAAAAGGGGAAGAGTTGGCGCAGTGGTATTGTCACAGGAATAGCATCCAGAGACCCAGGGTAACGATCGATTCTCACCATTGCAGATGGTCAAATTTGAATTCAATAAAAATCTAGAATTTAAATTCTAATGATCACCATTTAAATTGTTGTAGTAAAAACCTATCTGGGAAGGAAATCTGCAATTCTGCTTCGGTCGGCATGTGACTCCAGATCCACAGCAACATGGTTGACCCTGAAATGGTCTAGCAAGCCGTTCAGTTCAAGGCAGTCAGGACCAGTCACCTGCATATCCTATGAATGAATTGAAAAAAATTTTTAATAAGGTCACCCCTCATTCTTTGGAAGTCCAATAGACCCAGCCTGTAACCTTTCTTCATAAGATAAGCCCTTCACCCCAGGAATAAGCCCCCAAGTGAACCTTCTAGAACATAGAAAATAGAACAGTACAGCACAGTACAGACCCTGCAGTCCTTGATGTTGTGCCGAGCTATGTCCAAACCTAAGATCAAGCTATCCCACTCCCTATCATTCTGATGTGCTCCATGTGACCATCCAATAACTGCTTGAAAGTTCCAAAAGTTCTCTGAACTGTTTCAAATGTGACTTTATCCTTTTTTAAATAAAAAAAGTCTAAAACTTACACAGCGCACCAGATGTAGTCTCACCAATGCTGCCTCCCAAATTGGGTTCAATTCCAGCCTTGGTTGACTGTCTACGTGGAGTTTGTATATTCCTCCCTTGCCTGTGTGAGTTTGTTCCAGGTGCTCCAGTTTCCTCCCACATTCCAAAAATGTGTGGGTCAGGTGGATTGTCCATGCTTAGGATCAGGGTGATTAGCAGGGTAAATATGTGGGATTATGGGGATAGGGTCTGGGTGGGATTATGGTAGGTTCAGGCGATGGGCCAAATGGTCTCCTTCTGCACAGTAGGGATTCTATGATTCTATGATTAGTATTCAGGTCCTAGCTGATTAATATTCAGGTCCTAGCCCTGGTTACCTTGCAACCATGTCTTTGTAATCAGTGTCAGGTCATACATATTTATTTCTATCTGGGCTATCAATTCACGTATTTTATTGTGAATTTTGCATGAATATAGGTACAGAGAATTCAACTTTGCAAGCTCCTCCATTTCCACCTTCTCAATCCCCCTTTCTGCCTCAGACTTAGTCACACCCTCCTGTTCATGATCACCTGACTAAATCAGGTGATCCTTTCCAATGGGTTGTATTTGTCTTTGGAACAAAATGTCCAGGTAACCTTCTCCGTAAATGACTCATCACAGTGGCTGTATCCCGGCCCCCGGTTCAGCTCATTAACTCTTAGCTGAACCTCCTTGAGCTGCAGATACTTCCTGCAGATATCTGAGCTGTGGATCACATAAGTGATCCCATACTGAAACCACAACACAGTCCTGCCAGCCTGATGGTATCTTTATTTATTTTTCTTAATTAATTCATAACTAATAAATTCACTACTTTGAATAGGCCACACAACTGCTAGTAAACCTTAATGCTACTTATAAAATTTTACAATTACCTGAGGGTTGCATGTAGGTTCTTGAGTGGAGGAAGTATCCCTCATTCAAATGCATGCAGTGCCCTATTCTGTTAGCTGGCATCAGGAAAACCCTACCCTTGCTGTTGACCCCCATAATGGCTGAGACTTCTGACCCTGGAGTTATTGATCTGAGCAAGGTGTGTCACTGTTTCAGTTTGGGTGGCTGTTAATTTGTCCCTTAGAGATGCAACATGGGGTCTTGTCAATCCTCCAGCCAGTGGATAAAACAGCTATATAATGTGGCCTGTGGGGGTGTTGCACTGTTGGAGGTACGTATAAACACATCTACCCTCTCTGATGTTGTAAAGATTCTAAGGCACCATTTTGAAGATGAGGGATTTGCCTCTGGCCAATCCTCTACAAACATTGGCTGGAATTCTCCAGCTGTTCACCCCCTCCGCATCCACAATGGATAATTTGGCGCTCAGCCAAATCTCCTTTCACTGCAGTGGGACTGGAGAATCCCAGCTGTGGGCGAGGTCGGAGAATCTGGCCCATTATTAAAATATGTAGATTGGTTGTTGTCACATTGCTGCTTGTCAGAGTTTCCTGTGTGCAAACTGACTGCTGTGCTTCCTACATTGAAACAGCGATGACAACTAGGGAAGTGTTACAACTGCTGAAGGGAACTGCGTGATGACCTAAGGTCATGGCATCCAAGGCTTTCTTTGACAAAGCCCTCGCTGAGATTTGCCACTCGCACTGTTATCTTCACAAAATTTAAATTAGTTTAAATATAGATTTCCTGTATCAAACGCAAATCACATGTTAATCAAAGCAACATGCAATTGTGCTGGCTCAGCCACATTAATTTTATAATAAATGCTGTTCCCACTCAAGTACATGTGTGACTGTTGCATAGTAATTACACACCATTCACAATATGCCACATCCTCTGCCACCAGTAATAGATATCAGGTGCACAGAGCTGCAGGAATAATGAGCCGATATTAATCCAAGGTTACCAATCCCAAAACAATTAATGCTGGATAACGTGTCAATGGTGCTGTTGTATATCCATACTGCTTTGGCACTTCACGGATGGATAGGCTGCAACTTTATGACAATATAGATTTTTGATAATCTGCAGCCGTGGTTTTATTTGGCTAATTTGATAACTTTGCAGCAAATAATGTTATGGCAGCTGTTGTTAAATAATAATATTGTTTAGCACTGTCAGTTTTCATTGTACTGAATAAAATCTATATGTGATTCGCTGGGATGGTACAGGGATGGTGCACAGCAGTACACGCAGTTTGAACAGTTTTCTTCAGGCAGACAAGGCTCTGCCACTCATAAGAACATAAGAAATAGGAGCAGGAGTAGGCCATCTAGCCCTTCGAGCCTGCCCCGCCATTCAATAAGATCATGGCTGATCTGTCGTAGCTCAGTTCCACATTCCCGCCCTCTCCCCATAACCCTTAATCCCCTCTCTTATCAAAAACCCATCAACCCGCGTCTTAAAAATATTTAGCGAGGCAGCCTCCACCACTTCAACGGGCAGAGAATTCCAGAGATTCACCACCCTTTGAGTGAAGTAGTTCCTCCTCAACTCCGTTCTAAACCGCCCCCCCTTTATCTTGAGGCTGTGCCCCCTAGTCCTACTGCCCTTTCTGAGCGGGAAGAGCCTCTCCACCTCTATCCTATCCATCCCATTCATCATTTTATATGTCTCAATGAGATCTCCCCTCATTCTTCTAAACTCTAACGAGTACAAGCCCAGTTTATTCAGCCTCTCCTCATAGTTCAACCCCTTCAACTCTGGAATCAGCCTAGTAAACCTCCTCTGCACTCCCTCCAAGGCCAAAATACCCTTGCGTAAGTGCAGCAACCAAAACTGCACACTCATTTCCAACTCTTTTCATTTCCCATGCTGAATGTTCTGAAATAAAAAGTAAAGTTTGTTCATCAGTCACAAGTAAGACTTACATTAACATAGTAATGAAGTTACTGTGAAATTCCCCTAATCACCAACTCCAGTGTCTTTTTCGGTCAATGCAAGTCTTCCGGAATGTGGGAGGAGACCTCAGCATCTGGAGGAAACCCGCACAGACACAGGGGGAATATGCAGACTCCACACAGACAGTGACCCAAGCCGAGAATCGAACCTGAGTCCCCGGCGCTAACCACTGTGTTACCGTGCCACCCCAAATGTTGTCAGGTTTGGTACCAACACCTCTGAATCAGAATGTCTGGGATCCAGGCCCAAAAATCTTGGTACACGATCTTGGCCAGACACCTCAATGCAGTGCTGAGGGAGTGCTGCACTATCAGAGATGTTTTACTTTGGGTGAAATATAAAACAAGGGTGTATCTGTTCTTTTGGGTGGACGTAAAAGATCTCATGGTGATATTTTGGAAGAGAGTGATGGGGAGAAGGAGGGAGAACTAATATTTATCCCTCAACTAATGTCATTCGAAAAACTGATTAGTTTGTTATCACCCCATTACTGCTAGTTGGACCTTGCTGTGCACAAATTTGTTAGTGAGTTTGCTGCTTTACATCAAAGTACCTGGTTGGCTATCAAGTGTTTTAAGTTGTTCCAAGGCTTAAAAAAAGCCAGGTTGGCACAGTAGCACAGTGGTTAGCATTGCTGCCTCACAGCGCCAGGGACCCAGGTTTGATTCCTAACTGTGTGGAGTTTGCAAATTCTCCCCATGCCTGCGTGGGTTCCCTCCAGGTGCTCCAGTTTCCTCCCACACTCCAAAGCTGTGCAGGTTAGGTGGATTAGCCGTGCTAAATTGCCCCTTAGTATCCAAAGATATGCGGGTTAGCTGGATTAGCCATGCTAAATTGTCCCTGAGTATCCAAAGGTATGCAGGTTAGCTGGATTAGCAATGCTAAATTGCCCTTGAGTATCCAAAGGTGTGTAGATTAGATGGATTAGCAGGATAAATGTGTGGGGTTATGGGAATAGGGTAAGGGGCGAGCCGAGGTAAGATACTTTGTTGATGAGTTGGTGCAGACTAAATGGGCCAAATGGCCCCCTTCTGCACTTTAGGAATTCTATGATTCCGTTCCATGATAAATACAAGCCTTCCTGTCTTTTTTCTCTTCTTATCCTTCTTTATTTTGGTGAGGAGAAGGGTTTGCAGAGGTGTTCCCCATTGTGCGAGATAAAAATCCCAAGCACCACTGCTGACCCCGGCTGGTAAAAATGAACTAGATTTTCCTCTTGCAGTGGGGTAGAGGCAGCATGAGGGTTCCTCCTGCTCCTTCAACTTCCCTTTAACATCACACCTTTGAGTCAGAGGTTAGATTAACTCTGCCAGTAGAAATTGAATAGACTGGGTCTGTACTCGTTGGAGTTTAGAAGGATGAGGGAGGATCTGATAGAGGCGTATAAGATAATGAAGGGGATGGATAGGGTAGAGGTAGAGAGATTTTTCCCCGTTAGAAAGGACAGCAGGACTAGAGGGCAGAGCCTCAAAATAAGGTGGGGGGGTGGGGGGGGGTGGGGAGCAGTTTAGATCGGAGTTGAGGAGGAACTTCTTCACTCAAAGGGTGAAGTAGGCCATCAAAGGAGTAGGCCATCTCTGGAATTCTCTGCCCTTTGAAGTGGTGGAGGCTGCCTCGCTGAATATATTTAAGTCACGGGTAGATAGGTTTCTGATAGACAAGGGAATTAAGGGTTATGGGGAGAAAGCGGGAAAGTGGAACTGATCCACTATCAGATCAGCCATGATCTTATTGAATGGCGGGGCAGGCTCGAGGGGCTAGATGGCCGACTCCTGCTCCTATTTCTTATGTTCTTACAAAAGAAGCCAGTCAATGCAGGCAAGGAAATCTGATCAGGAGTAGGTATCTGAAGGGCCAAAAGAACCTCAAAGAGTGAAGGGCACAGTCAAGATCTAATAAGATAAATGGACTTCCCTTTCTGTTCGGAAACTCAGAGCTATTATTGCCATGAACTGAGTCCCGAATAACTGTGACCAGGCAACACCAGAGAATGAGCATAGGGCAGAAAGAAGTTCACGGGTTCTCCAACTCCCCACAATGCTGGACCCAGGAGAAAATCCTGTCCTCTGTGTCTGCACATGTTGGTGAAAAGAGGTCAGAGACTCAACTGTCAATACCTCCCATGGTGGTATTGACACTACGAATACTCACAGTCTGGGATCACCCAAGAGTAATTCCTACATTGATGGACTGCCAGCACCTTATCTAAACCATGGCCCAGAATGAATCAACATTTTCTACATACTGAAGCTGAATATTGGAGAATTAAAGGACAACAGGCCACTAACAAGACTCCAATTGTTCTTGGGAAGATTTTGAAAAGATTGGGGTGTCTCATGTGTACACGCAGCTTACAAAGTAACATATTATTAATGAGAATGAAGTCGGTCAGAGCAATAAGGAAAAAAAACTCAAATTCCACCTTAGAGTTGTAAACAGATTGTTAATCATAGAATAACCACACTCGATCATGCAGGATAATTCGGGGAGGTGGGTTCAAATCCCACCATGGCAGATGGTGAAGGGGGAGGTGGTGGAAACAGGTACAATAGTGAGTTTTAAGGGGCGTTTGGACAAATACATGAATAGGATGGGAATAGAGGGATATGGTCCCCGGAAGGGTAGGGGGTTTTAGTTCAGTCAGGTAGCATGGTTGGCGCAGGCTTGGAGGGGCTGCAGGACCTGTTCCTATGCTGTAATTCTATTTGTTCTTTGTTCATTCCCTGTCTAGAAATAAGCCAACGTTAGCAGTTGTATCTGGCCTAAATTCATGAAGTATTTCAATGTGTCTTCAGATGGAATAGCACGGGATGCTCTTGGGTAACTCATGATACCTGGAGGGGTGTGGGAAGGCCCTATTTTTACATCGAAGGTTAGGCCATCAGATGGTGCAGCCACATTCTGAACGTTAAACCATTGGGACTGAGTACAAAAGAAGCTGTTGTCACCATACCTGGGAGAATATTACAGGTAAATTACAATGTTCTCTGTGATAGGTGGCTGGTTGGTCCAACGGGTTACAACTGGTCTTTCATTCTCTTAAATCTGAATTAGAAACCAGAGCCAAAATAATGACATGATTGTTTTAGCCACTCGGTTTCCTTGGGAAAATGAGATTGGTTTACCCCAGGGTAAACCCTAAGACTGCAGTAGAAAACTGCCTTGTGCTACCATAAATTGCTTCTCAGTATCATTAAATTCCCCTGGGTGTGCAAAACGATTTTGAAATTCCCGAATGGACAGGCCTTCTGGGCCCAGGTGTGAACCACTTCCATTTTGAATGTACAGGAAACGACTGCTTCTTTGATACCCAAAGGAATAACAACATCGATGGTTATCTTTCTTCACGTTTCTCAAGGAACACTGTTGTTAATCAGATTCTTCCAGCTTCCTTTCAACTATTCTCAGTAATAAATTTGTTCTGAGGGAAGAGAGAGGAATGCACTTTGCCTCCAAGCTTTCGTAGCCAGGATTCTCCCATTTATTCAGGGAAGTGAATGCCACATTGAAAGCCTGCAATCAGAAACTTCATTCATTGTGGCAATGTCCTTTCCATCATTTGATACCAATGAAATGAGTGTTGTAAGAGCTACCCATCTCAGCACCTTGCCAGAAAACTTGGAGGAAGTGTATTTTATATGAAGCCGTCCCACGTCCTAGGGTATTGTACATCCACATGCAAACTTTAAAGGTGGAAAAAAAACATTTGTAGTGAATTCTAAGGGTGTGGAAATTGTTGACCAGGGCCAGCATTTATTGCTTATCCTTAATTTCCCCTTGGGAATGTGGTGGTGGGCCATCCATCTGAAATCCTGGAGTCAATATTCTGAATCTAATCTCTCAATGTTGAGGATTTGGGATGTTTGAGGATTTGGTTTGGTGCTGCTGAAGGAATGAGATTATATTTCCAGGTTTGGATGCTGGACCAGAGGAGGACTTGCCGGTGCTGGTGTTCCCACCTGCTGTTCTTCTAGCTGGTGGAGGACACAGATTTGGAATGCATTGCCAAAGAAGTCTTGGTGAGTTCTGCAGTGCAGTCCTTATTATAAAACCAGTGGTGGAAATGGAGGCTAATTCAGCAACTGTTTTAGATTCACCAAAAACAAAAATAACTCAGGCTTACGCAGCATCTTCAACAGAATAAAATGCCTCAATGCACTTCACAGCAGCTTCATCAAGGAAAGCTTGAGAATATATTGAGAAAGATGACCCAAAGCTTAGCCAAGGAGGAACATCTTAAAGGAAAAATCTGTGATTCCATGAAAAAAGGCAGAAAGGCACAAACGCATAGAGAGGGTACTTCAGATCTTGGGACCAAGTGACTGAAAGCCAATGGTGGATCAATTAAAATCGAGGATCTGAAATACAATGGAATTCGAGGAGAATAAAGATCTGGGAGAGTTGTGGCGCTGGAGGAGATTACAGAGATGGACAAAGTCATGCAGGGGATTTGAAAACAAGGGTGACGATTTTCAAATTGGAGGACACAGGAGCCAGTGTAGACCATTCAGCACCAGGGGTAATGTATGAATAGAAGTTGGTGTGAGTTAGGACAGAGGTAGCAGAGTTTTGGATAATTTCTATGTACAGAAGGTAGAATGTTGGAGGCCACCCAGACATGTAGAAGAATAATCAAGTCTGGAGTTAACAACAACATAGTAAGGGTTTCACCAACAGATGAGCTGAGGCTGGAGTCTTGATTTATGTCACATGTATTAGAATACAGTGAAAAGTATTGTTTCTTGCACTCTATACAAACAAAACATACCCTTCATAGAGAAGGAAATGAGAGTGTGCAGAATATAGTGCCACAGTCACAGTCATTGGGTACAGAGAAAGATCAGCTTAATGCAAGGTAGATCCATTCAAAATCTGATGGCAGCAGGAAAGAAGGTGTTCTTGAATCAATTGATATGTGACCTCAGACTTTTGTATCTTTTTCCCAACGGAAGAAGGTAGAAGAGAGAATGTCCGGGATACATGGGGTTCTTAATTATGCTGGCTGCTTTGCTGAGGCAATTGGAAGTATAGACAGAGTCATTGGATTGGAGGCTGATTTGCATGATTGATTGGGCTACATTTACGAGCTTTTGTAGCTTCTGCAGGCTTGGGCAAAC
Organism: Carcharhinus amblyrhynchos; assembly: GCF_965287045.1. NCBI lineage: Eukaryota > Metazoa > Chordata > Chondrichthyes > Carcharhiniformes > Carcharhinidae > Carcharhinus > Carcharhinus amblyrhynchos. The sequence goes on along the minus strand of NC_137336.1, from coordinate 3,307,344 downwards.
CATTAGCCATGTCAAGCTGTGATAAACCAGAAAGAATGCTTTGTATGGTGCATCTGTAAAAATTGATAAGATCTGTAGCTGACATACCAAATTTCCTTAGTCTTCTGAGAAACTAGAGGCGTTGGTGGGCTTTCTTAACTATAGTGTTGGCATGTGGGGACCAGGACAGGTTGTTGGTGATCTGGTGTAAAACTTGAACCCACAGTTTTCCAACTCACAATGAGAGAGATACCAACTGAGCCAAGACTGACACTCCAGGAGATAAATGTAATTCTTAAACACACACATCGCTCACTTGGTTAAACTATAGTCAATTGTGTTGATAAACCATATGGATAAGGGTGGTTCATTAAATCATCTGCATTGAGGCAAGTGGTTTTCAATTCCAGAGATTGTAGTGTAAATAACAATTGGCCTCAGTACCCCTTAGACAGAAACCCTCCAACTGGGACAGGTCAATTTCAACTGGAAGGCAGGTAGATTGGTTTCTATAATGGGTAGCTGATCTTCCATATCAAGTATTGGTGCATGTTGAATATCTAACCCTCCAAGCCTTACTCCTGGCCACCCATGTCTCACAGGTTATATGGAGTACAGGAGGATGATCAGATCGCAAAACAAGGAGAAGGCAGGTGCACTTAATCCTTTGCATTATTGAAACTGATCCATTTGTTAAAAACAATGCAAGTACTGCCACAAAGCAGCACACTAATTAACCAGTGAGAGATATAAGTATCCTGTCAATCTTAGTATAATTAAAGGTCAACATTTGTTTACTTTCTAGTCTGACAAGTGAACACATGAAGCCCGTAATTCCTGTCCCTCAGACACCCCATGGTTTGGACAGAAAGTCGAATGGAATTATGAGGATAGAGCAGAGGAATGGGAGTAACTGCCGAAACCTATTTTGATGCATCATCTTTTACTTCCTGTTCTCCCACAAGGATTGGCTATCCCATTGCCTTCTAACCCAATACCTTGGCAAAATATCTATTATTAAGACGTGAGCCTTCGCAGAGCATGTCTGCACAACATTACGTGTCTTTGTAGCCGAGTACAATTCTAAACAGGCTTGCATTTCTATAGATCTTTTCATAACCTCAGGATGACCCAAAGCACTTTACAGTGAATGAGGTCTTTTTGAAATATAGTTGCTGTTGTAAAGAAGGAAGTATGGCAACAGATTTGCACACCGTAAAATCCCATAAATAGTATTGTGATTTTAAGTCGATGTTCTCTTGTTGATTGAGGGATCGATGTTGACCAGGACATCAAGGATAACATCCCTGCCTTTCTTCAGAATAATGCCACTAATCTTTTGTACCCATCTGAGTGAGCAGACAGAGCCTAGGCTTAATACCACACTTGAAAACTGCGAGCTCCATAGTGTAATACTCTGTCAGTACAGCACTGCGTTACCAGCCTTGACATTGTTCTCCTGTCTCTATTCTCAGCTGACGTGAATCCTTGTGCACTTCTAACAGACACCTGTGTAACCAACTGTCAATTCAGTCTCAATTAATCTAGTCTTGATTACCTGTGAAGACTCACATTCGAACCATTATTTTGTAATTTGAATTTGTGTCTTTAATGCCCTGTTTGTGAATAGAACTCCTACGCACAAGTTTGTAGCTTGTGCTACCAAATAAACCTGTTGGACTTTAATCTGGTGTTGAGAAACTTCCCATTGCATTTCACCACAGTGCAGAGCCTCTCCATCATTCCGGCAATGCCAGCGGAAGCCCAATCCGGACATTCTGCTCCGAAGAATGATGGACACTGTGAAGTGGGACTAGAAATTCCAATGTTTGTTTTATAAGGACTGTGTACCTGAAAGAAATGCTTGTATAAGGGAGAATGTACTTGAAGGAACGTAGATGTAGTTTTTTTTTTAATTATTTCTTTTTATAACAATAAAATCTGCAATAGGGAATTTTATCTTATCTTATCTCAGCATGGGTCCAGAGATCTGTCCTTGGTGGACACTGGTTGAGTGGGGATGGTAAGTTTAAGGGCAAAAGTTAATGGGTGGGGGCATGGGTTGGTTTAGAAAATGAGCTGGAGATAAGAAGCAACGCTTTTATTTGGAAGTGTTTAAAACAGCGCTCCCCTAAGAACATAAGAAATAGGAGCAGGAGGAGGCCATCTAGCCCTTCGAGCCTGCCCCACCATTCAATAAGATCATGGCTGATCTGAAGTGGATCAGTTCCACTTTCCCGCTTTCTCCCCATAACCCTTAATTCCCCTGTCTATCAGAAACCTATCTACCCGTGACTTAAATATATTTAGCGAGGTAGCCTCCACCACTTCAACAGGCAGAGACTCTCCTTCACATTGCAGTTTTCATTCAGCCATGGGCATTGAACAGAGTAAAAAGTCTGACAACACCAGGTTTTAGTCCAACCGATTTATTTGATAATACTCACATGCTTTCGAGGGGACTGCCTCTTCGTCAGGTGAATGGAGAGTTCTGGCCTCAGACAGAGGCTCTGTGTAAACTCCACACAGGCAGTGAGCTGAGGCCAGAATTGATCCTGGGTCCCTGGCACTGTGAGGCAGCAGTGCTAACCACTGTGCCACTAGCTTTGAAAGAGGAAGTGGATAAGTATTTGCAAAAATATTTATTCAAAAATTATGAGGATTGGATGAAGAGAATTGTTCTTTCAGAGAGCCAGCCAAGCATGTAATGGGGAAAATGCCTCCTTCTGGACAGTAAGTTTCTATAATTCTTGTACTATTGGGTCGGTTGTAGTGTCTCTACTCTCACACAGACAAGATAAGATCTTTCAACTGCCCTACTCAGCCCTGAGTTAAAATTGGGGTCATTTTCCAAAGAGGCCATCAGAACCTGATGTTTATGTATAAAATAAAGAACGACCCCACTGCCTTCAGACAGATGTCTCTGCCACCAGTTCAGGACAGTAGACTAAAATGGCACCTGGATGGGCACCAGACTGTGGCGGTAGGGTAGATAAATAAATCAAAGTATTTTAACTCCCTACTCACCTGTTTCTGCTGGACGGTTAGGATTCAAATTATCCCCTAAGTGCTTGGGGGCAAATATAATGCTGGGAGAGATTGTAATGATACAGAAGGGGATGAAGGCATTGATGGAATAACCCACTGCAAGAACTAAAGGATGGAATGAATAGCAAAACAGAAGTGACATTATATATACAACCAGCATGCTCCATTTAACTACTTCACTCTATAACCATTGCAAAATCCCACAAGGTTTACAGTTCATCTGCTAGAATTTCTTTAGAATTTGTTCCGGCTGGCTACAGCCATCCCAATGGGAATTGTAAACAACACATGAGGAATCCTGGCATGTTGGAATTGGTCGGAAGAATACTTGCAGCAGATTTTGACTGCATGATCGTGCAGAATGGGAGACAGTGAGATGGGCAGCCAGTTTTATAACACTCCCAACTGCTGTTCCCAGAGGGTCCCAACCTCCTGAGAGCAGTGGGCGAGTCTTGTTCAAATTCAGCACAAGGCTTTTGCAGAAAAGTATTAATATGAGAGTGATGTCTGCTGGTTTGGTGGCCTTATCTCTCTCTCGCTCTCTCTCTCAGATGTGTTGCAAATCAGGTGCAAAAACGGTGCACCTGCATCAGATTTTAAGACCTCCTATATCTAGACAGTGCCTCACAAAACCAGGTCATCTTTCCACACCCCTAAGTCATAAGATTTGGTGGCAACTTATTGAGAAGCTTTAGAATACGCTCGGGGAATTTCACGATTACTGCATGTACCACGTAAAGCCCAAACGCTATGCGGCACTAGGCTTATTTTTTTAAAGCACAGATACAGCTCCTTATGCATATCAACAATGGCAGGTCCCCTCAGTGTGTGGATAGGACCCTACCTCACTAAAACAGGCGTGTGTTACTGTACCATTTTGTTTCACAATGAGACGACAAAGGGAATGAGAAATAAATCCCAAAATGAGAAAATCTCTTTAGAGACACAAGTTGCTATTGATTATGGTAATGAATTCTTATTGTCACTTGAGCTGCTGATTGATGCCAATCTCCTGTGATTCATCCTGATTTTTCACAGCAGTTGGCACCCGTCTGACATAAAGAATAAGTTAGCGTGAGAGCACAAAGAGGATGAGAATCTCTATAATCTTGTACATTATTAAAGAGGCGCTGACTTCATGCCTGCTGATTGAGAAGAATGGAACAAGCGTGTGTCATTTTACTCATAATGATAGACAATTTACACAGTATAATTTCTGTGTTGCATTGAGCTATTTTGAGATGGCTTGAGCCATCATGTTCCAAGATGGATGAGTTTCAGAGTGACAGGATCAGTGCAGTGAGGTGCCCTGGGAGTTTGTGCTGGAACCTTCATTCCTTCCCATTTGAATTTTAAAGAAACGCATTGTCCATTCTCAGGATGCAGAGTGAGATCAGCAGTAATTGCTCACCTCCCATCGCCACTGAGAGGCGGGGGTGAGCCACCTTCTTGAACCACTGCAGGTGAAGGTACTCCCACAATTCTGCTAGAGAGGAAGACGATGAACGATTGATGGTTTATTTCCAAATTAGTGTGATATGCAACCTGCAGAAGTCAGTGGAGTCTCTCTCCAGGCGCCTGCTTCCCTTGTACCTCTGGGTGCTGTCAGTCACAGATTTGGAATGTTTTGTCTAAGTAGAAATTGGAAATAGCATCAACATTTGACAGTGATGCAAAAGTAGCGGTATTCTTGAAGAAGATACGGACAAGCTGGCGGAGTCATGGGTGGAATTTTATGAGAATGATTTAAAGAGACCAGCTAGTGTGAAAATGGAAGAGTTCCTGATCCATTTTTTTGGTGCGTTTTTGCACCCAATTAGAGAATAAGACCATAAGACATAGGAGCAGAATTAGGCCACTCAGCCCATCGCGTCTGCTCCACCATTCAATCATGGTTGATATTTTTCTCATCCCCATTCTCCTGCCTTTTCCCCATAACTCCTGATCCCCCTATTAATCAAGAACCTATTTATCTCTGTCTTAAAGATACTCAATGATCTGACCTCCACCCTTTCTGCGTCAAAGAGTTCCACAAATTCCCCACTCTCTGGTTGAAGAAATTCCTCCTCATCTCTGTTTCAGAGGATCATCCCTTTAGCCTGAGGTTGTGCCCCCAGTTCCAGTTTTTCCTACGAGTGGAAACACCGTCTCCACATCCACTCTATCCAGGCCTCACACTTGCCTGTAAGTTCCAATAAGATCTCCCCTCATCCTTCTAAATCCCAACAAGTACAGACCCAGAGTCCTCAACCGTCCCTCATATGACAAGCTCTTCATTCCAGGGATCATTCTTGTGAACCTCCTCTGGATCCTTTCCAAGGCCAGCACATTCTTCCTGAGAAATGGGGCCCAAAACTGCTCACAATTCTCCAAATGGGGTCAGACTAAAGCCTTATACAGCCTCAGAATACATCCATACTCTTGTATTTTCACCCTCTCAACACAAATGCTAACATTGCATTTGCCTTCCTAACTGCCAACTGAACTTGCACATTAACCCTAAGAGAATCTTGAACAAGGACTCCCAAGTCCCTTTTGTGTTTCTGATTTCCTAAGCATTTCCCCATTTAGAAAATAGTCCTTCTGCAGCGCCACACCCCACTCCCCCCCCCCCAGCTTCCTCAATACTACCTGCCCCTCCACATATCTTTGTATCATCTGCAAATTTGGCAGCAGTGCCTTCAGTTCCTTTTTCCAAATCATTAATGGATATCGTGAAAAATTGTGGTCTCAGCACTGACCCCTGAGGCACACCGCTCGTCACCAGCTGCCATTCCTGAAAAAGACCCCTTTATCCCCACTCTCTGCCTTCTGCCAATCAGCCAATCCTCTATCCATGTCAGGATCTTACCCTTAACACCATCGGCTCTTAAGTATTTAACAGTTTCCTATGCGGCACCTTCTCAATGGCCTTTTGGAATTCTAAATAAATCTCGTCCACCGCTGCTCCAAAAAAAAATCTATTACACATTCCACAAGTTCCTTTTCTTGGGATCTACTACCTACTTTATTTTCCCAGTCCACCTGCATATTGAAATCCCCCATGATTATTATAAGATTGCCTTTTTTTATCTCCTGATTTATTTTCTGTCCGACATCCTGACTACTGCTCAGGGACCTGTACATAACTCCCATCGGGGTCTTTTTACCTTTGCAATTCCTCAACTCTACCCGCAGAGATTCTCTGCCTTCTGATCCTATATCACTTCCTGCTATCGATTTAACTTCATTCCTTACTATCAGTACAACCCCTCCCCCTTCGCCCACGTGCCCGTCCTTTCAATAGGGTGCATATCCTTCGATATTTAGATCCGATCGCCTTGCAGCCATGAACTTGGTCATTGGAAAATTGGTGTAGACTCTTTCTAGCTGCTGCAGGCAGTGGGCTGGGCTTAATTCTCCAGGCAGCCTACAGAGCGAGCTACTGCGCATGTGCAGATCTCTGATGCTGCATGTTGCAAGTTCAACAACGTGGGTCTGACACAGAGAAAGAGAGAGAGGTGTGTCAAGATCCTGCTGCTGGAGGCAACTTGAACCAATTCTACTTCGCCCCACAATCGCGGGGGACAGTGGCTGATCGTAAGCCCAACTGAGGACGCACTAAATCCTTTTTTCTGCACCTGCCTCATATCCTTGAATATTATATTTTAAGTGCTCATCAAAATATTTTTTAAATGACGTAAGGTTTCCAGCCTCGACTACCTTCCCGGGAAGTGCATTCCAGGTTCCCACCACCCTCAGAGTGGAAAATGTTTTTCTCAACTCCCCTCTGAGTGGCAGCTATCCTTTGCAGTTTAATACAATGAAACATTCAGTGTTAAAGAAGTGAGTGGGATAGGCATGACATCACCCAGGGGCCTTGATTAAATTAAGTTTATGAAGGGTGAACTCACCGAGATGGATCAGGAGAGGATTGAAGGAACAGAAGGTGTTGAAGGAACATACTGTGGAATTCACCAGCAAATGTGGATAGGCATCAACAAACCATATTATGGATGTGAAGGAGTGGTAAATAACCTGAAATAGCTGAGTGTTGAATAGTTGTGGCTTAGTTCTGTCTATAACCAAGCAAGTGGAGAATTAATGTGAGTTCAGAGTCAGAGGGGCATGGAAATTGTCTGCCAAAAAGTAATGGCTTTGATCTTCCCAGTTTTGAGTTGAAGGAGAGTTGGGCTCATTCAACTCTTGATGTCGGATAGTCAGTCAGATAACATCGTAATGGTCTTGAAGTTGGTTCTGGTGGACAGTCCGAATTTCATATTGCTGGTGCACATTCAGAAATTAGCAAGTGGTAGATCTCCACAGGTGGTCCAGGATGGGACCAAGCTCGGATACAATAAGGGGAACTTGAGATGCCAAGTAACTGGCAAAAGGCAACTCATACTCACACGGTTACTAAAGTGTCTAAAGATGCTTCACAGGAGCATAAATAGACTTTAAAACATTGACCCCAAGCCAAAGAAAGAGATGATGATAGTCCGTACTGACCAGTTCAGAGGATGACAATAGAGAAAATCAGTACAGAGCATGGTGAACTATGTCAAGTCGAGGTGTGAGCAACATGATTTCTCCACTGGGATGTAACTGAACCTTTGTAGTTATGAAGTTTAATCCGACTGCTTCCAGCAACCAATTAGTGACAAATTGCTTGATATTCCCCTTTTTGATTCCTTCAGGGAGGCCCAGCACAATACTCTAATGTAAATCTTTCAATCACCATTTTCTCTATCACAGTCATTTCTTTTGAATCTTTTAATATTTTTCCATAATTGGGAAATTTGTTGAACTTTTCAGCTTAATTGGATTTGAAGGTCTGCTGCATGGTACAGAAATAAGTCATTATTCTTCAGCAATTTTAGCAGTTGTCTGTCTTGACTGAACTCTGCTTTTGTCATTTGGATGACTCGCTGTTGCATAACTAGGTTTCATTTAATATTGTCTATAAAAACTATAAAGAGTTTTTTTTTGGTCTCTTTTGTTTCCCCAGCTTCTCCTGTTTGTCTTCTGAAAACGTGAGTTGGCCACAACATTGGTAGCCTCTTGTCTCCCAGTCAGGAGCAAGGGAGAACTGACCAGGTGGAATAAGAGAAGCTTCCCAAGTCACCTTCTATATGTTTTCCTAATGCTGTATCATCAGTATCTTCCACATCCCAGTGCCTAGTCTTGGAGGATGGTTTTGGGGTTGGGTGGGAGGTGGGGGACAACGAGTACAGTCCTGGTTGGGAGGTAATGGGTTCAAGCTTGTGACTTAATTGTATAAATTTAACTCACGTTTTGCTGCTGGTACTCTGCTGCAGAATGAAGGCATCATGACTGCTGCCAAAATATCGGGACTCCGACCCTTGATGATTCACTGCCCAGAAGTTGAGGGAGTGGAATCTGTTTTGGTTCTGGTACATGGCAGAGTTGGCACACCTTGTCCACAAAGTGATGTGGGTACAATCCGTGGAACCCTGCACCATGGGGAAGTGTGAAATCAGGGCACAGCCACGTGCTTACTCTGCATGCCAGTCTCAAGTACAGGAAACGAAATGCAGTTCACTCTCTCCTCGGATGGTGATGGCTAACACGAGGGGACATAGCTTTAAATTAAGGGGTGGTAATTATAGGACGGATGTCAGAGGTAGGCTGTTTACTCAGAGGGTAGTAAGGGCGTGGAATGCCCTGCCTGCAGCAGTTGCGGACTCGCCAACTTTAAGGGCGTTCAAATGGTCAGTGGATAGGCATATGGATAACATTGGAATAGTTTAGGTTAGAGGGTCATTAGATTGGTTCCACTGGTAGGCGCAACATCGAGGGCCGAAGGGCCTGTACTGCGCTGTAATGTTCTATGATAACCTTGGTAATTTCCCTTCTGCAATGATGAACAACAGCCTGACAGATGTTGCTAATATCACTCATAAAATTCTGGAAGGAAGCAAAAATTGATTGTCCCTACTATCTTGATAATCATTAGCAATATCATCCGTGCCCACTCTGAGATTGCAGTGGTGGTTTGATTTGATGGCAGATTTCAGTAACAACCTTATTTCATGAGGCACAGACAATGCCCACATTATTCTTCACTGAGGTTTCTGTCAGAGAATTATGCCCTCAACAGCCTTATGATCAGACCCTCCTGCTGAGACACCTTCCCCCATGTGTCCTCCATCCTCAAGCAGCTTGCCCTACTCTGGTCACCTCCACTCATGATCAATGCCATGCTTTAGTCCAAGGGGAATCCAAACTACTCCATCCATATTGAAGGAAACTAATTCATGCAGAAGCCTTGAATTCAGGAAAATAGCATTTCGATACTGACTATACTACCCCCCGTAGACATCTGAAATTTGAAACAACTCTTAAAAGCAGCAGAAAAATGTAGAATTGTAGTAGCACAAAAGAAATCAACCATGAATAAACGTGAAAAGTTTGATAATTCCTTTAAATGGAGCTAGTGGAGGTATCTGCCTGCTGCTGAATGAAAGTTCAGGTAGCAACATTCAGAGAGCACATTGATCAGTGTTGAAATCAGTGCTGGACTCCGATTAGAGTCATAGAGTGATAGAGGTTTACAGCATGGAAACAGGCCATTTGGTCCAGTTTGTCCATGCCGCCCTTTTATTTAAACCCCTAAGCTAATCCCAATTGCCCGCATTTGGCCCATATCCCTTTATACCCATTGTACCCATGTAACTATCTACATGCTTTTTAAAAGATAAAATTGTACCCACCTCTACCACTACCTTTGGCAACTTGTTCCAGACACTCACCACCCTCTGTGTGAAAAAAATGTCCCTCTGGACACTTTTGTATCTCTCCCCTCTCACCTTGAACCTATGCCCTCTAGTTTTAGACTCCCCTACCTTTGGGAAAAGATACTGACTATCTACCTTGTCTATGCCTCTCATATATTTATTTTTGAAATCGTCATCTCCGGAAATCTATGATGAATATTCACTGTGCTGCTAACACTTATGCAAAGACAATACCTGGCCTCTGCCATGTCTTAAGAATGTGTCTGCACACTGAGGCCACTTTGTACATCCTGTGCTCAAAGACTGGGTGCTAACCAGTCTAATTTCTCACACTTTGATTCTCAGCGTTTATACGTGGTGTCAGAGGATTAAGCTCAGCTGCCATGGGCCCAGTGAAAATGTTTGTGAGCTCAGGTTTCTAGGTATTCAGGTAACCGACAACCTGACCCGGTCTCTCCACGCCAATGCTATAGTTGAAAGTGTTCACCAATGCCTCTAGTTTCTCAGAAGACCAAAGAAATTTGGCATATCCTCTATGGCCGTCACCAATTCTTACAAATGCACCATAGAAAGCATCCTATCCAGATGTATCACAGCTTGGTATTGTTTTTGCTCTGACCAAAACCACAAGAAACTACAAAGTGACATGAATGTAGCCCAATCCATCACGCAAACCAGCCTCTTATCCATTAACTCTGTCTACACCTCCCACTCCCTCAGAAAAGCAGCCGGCAAATTCAAGAGCCCCACATACCCCGGACATTATCCCTTTCTCTTTCTTCTGGGAGAAAGGTATAAAAGTCCAAGCTTATGTACCAAACAACTCAAAAACAACTTCTTTCCTGCTGCCATCAGACTTTTGAATGGACTTAGCTGACGTTAAGTTGATCTTTCTCTACACCCTAGCTATGACTACAACACTACATTCTGCACTCTCTCGTTTCCTTCTCTGTGAACGGTATGCTTTGTCTATATAGCATGCAAGGATCAATACTTTTCACTGTATGTCAGCACATGTGACAACAATAAATCAAATCAATGATTGGGTTCCCCCATTGACACTTCCTGTCAAGGCTCACAGCAGAGGGATGAGTTACTGAGGGAGAAGAGTCACAGCAAATCAACAATGCCCTCAGTGGAGGAGGGAGGGAAAATCAAAGAGGAAAAGGACAACTGGGGAATTGCCGTGTGGAAGATAATATGAATTCCCTTCTTAGCCCTAAAATAAGGAGGGTTGCACTGAGCCTGATGCTGTCTAATATGGAAACTGCCTTGGGGTGGATTTTTCTGTGAACACTGAGGAGATCAGATCAATAGATTATGAAGTAAATTCAATTTTCCTCTGTAAACATGCTACAAGATTCAGTTGTTATCAGGACATGGGCATTAATGCAAGGTTTTTCCCTATGGGTGATTGCATCAACATCACTGCTCAATGTCCAACAGTAATTCCAGTTAACAATTGTCACTGTCTTCAGGCAGTATTTCAGACACGGGCATGCTTCATGAACACAGTTTGTTTGTCTTTCCCCTCCAATGAATTGTGCTGTTCAAGAAATATCACATGCAAGCAAAAGCTGCAAAGGAAATCTCCTTCGAATTCTAACGTGACCTTTAATCTCACAGGTGATAGTTTTGGTTGAAGTTTTGTACAATCATAACTTAGAAACCGATGCCAGATACCTACCACCGCGCCCACCAGGGAATCGGAACGGGCGAGGGGCAGACCTGTTGGCCTCGGATGGAATTTCTGGTCTTGCTCGAGCGAGGCAGTAAAATCCGTCCTTTTCCGCAATGATCCTTCCTGCTGTGGTCGTGAACTCAAATCTTTCTCTTGTTCTCTTTCTAGTACCTTCCTTCTCTGAACTCATCATCATGAGAGCACTTCATGCTTTTCTCAATTCCCAACTAAACTGATGAGCAGTCTTCCTGGTGCCCACGCTGGCTGACATTGTAAACTATCTCCCCTGCACTGTGATTAGTCACACCAAGGACCCAGGTTCAATTCCCGGCTTAGGTCACTGTCTGTGTGGAGTTTGCACATTCTCTTTGTGTCTGCATGGGTTTCCTCCAGGTTCTCCAGTTCCCTGTCACAGTCCAAAGATGTGCGGGTTAGTTGAATTGGCCTTGCTAAATTGTCCATTAGTGTCAGGGGGACTAGCTAGGGTAAATGCCTGGGGTTATGAGGATAGGCCCTGGGTGGGATAGTGTCTGCACTTTTAAGACTTGAGTAGCAGGTTAGCTGTAAAGACTCACATTCTAATCAGTATTCTGTAAACTGTGTGTGCCTTTATATGTTCCGTTTGTGATCAGAACTCCCCACTCACCTGGTGAAGGAGCAGCGTTCCGAAAGCTAGTGGTGTTTACTACCAAGCAAACCTGTTGGACTTTAATCTGGTGTTGTGAGACTTCTTACTGGTCAGCATAGATTTGATGGGCTGAATGGCCTTCTTCTGCACTGTAGGATTCTATAACTCTTTGACTCACTACTATCCCCTCCCTTTCACAACTTTCCTTGTATATTCATCATTCTCCTTGCCCAAAGAGCCACTCCAGACATCTCTGTCCTTGCAACCCTATCACCAACCTCCCTTTCTCTCCAAAGTCATTGAATCTCATTTTCCATGCCCACCTTTCTTGCAAATCCTTGACTGAAACTTTTCATAAACATCAGAACTCAATTCTCCAGCCTTTGATTCCATCTCTCTTCTTGCTCACTCTCTTCTGGTGAAGGTTGTTTACAAACTCAGTATTCTATCTATCTCTGATCTGTTCTTCTTCTCCAAGTGCCCTTCAACTCAAAGTCAACCTGCTTCCACCTGCATTAACCCACTTGAACCCTTGCTCCATACATTGCTACCTCCAGTTCATGTTCCTTCTCCTGCAGCTCTCCGCAGTGTTACTGTGTGCAAGGAAGAGCAGACCTCCTGGAGACCCCTGCTGATGCAAACTATAGGCAGCAAGGTGGCACAGTGATTAGCACTGTTGCTTCACACAGCGCTAGGGACCCAGATTAAATTCTAGCCCCGGGTGACTGTTTGTGCAGAGTTTGCACCTTCTCCCCGTGTCTCCATGGGTTTCCTCCAGGTGCTCTGGTTTCCTCCCACATTCCAAAGATGTGCTGGTTGGGTGGTTTGGCCATGAAAAATGAGTAAGGTTTCAGGGATAGATGACAGAAAAATTTGTTGAAAAGCAAGTTGTGAGAGGGATACAAACACTTTACAAAGAGGTGTTGATAGGTTAAGAAGTGGAGGATAATGTGGGGAAATGTGAAGTTCTTCATTTTGGAAAGGAGAACAAAGCAACAGAGTATTATTTAAATGGAGAAAAACTGCAGAAAGCTGCAACACAAAGGGATTCAGGGGGACTTGTGCACAAAACACAGAAAGCTAGCAGACAAGAGCAGCAGCTAATCAGGAGAGCTAATGAAACATTGCCCTTATTTCAAGGGGGTTGGAGTGTAAGAGTCAGGAAGTCTTGCTGCAACTGCACAAGGTACAGGTGAGACCACACCTGGTGCACCATGAGCAGTTTTGGTTCCCTTATTTAGGGTGAGATATTGGAGGTGATTCTTCCAGTCCGTGCTACACTCGCAGTGGAACAGGCTGGGAGACATCAGCGGAGGCCATTCAGCGAGCTTTCTGCTGGGCACCACAGCCTCCGCGTGTCTCCGGCTCCAAGCTTTTTGGAGTCATCAGCTCGGCGCCGGAAATCGGTGCAGACCTGATTTAAATTTGAATTTAATTATCGTTATCAGGCCCTCGTCTGAAGTCTCTGAGCCTTCGAGCATCTCCACCCTGCCGGAAGTTGTTCACTCCAGTGAGGTTTACTCCTGCTCCCCACACATGGGGAATAGCCGGCCAATCCCGCTGGATAGAAGAGACCATGGAGCCCCCTCCAGGAGTTCAAGGGTAAAGGGGGGTGCCCCCATTGGCAGTGCTACACTGGCCCACTGCCATGCCCAAGGAACAAAGTGACAATTCCCAAGGGGCACCTTGGCACTGCCCACTGAGTTTCAGGCAGTGCCATGGGAGCAAGGCCTATAGGGTGGTAATCGGTAGGGATGGGGGTGGTCCTGCTGCCACTCTGTATAGGGATCAGTGGCAGACGGAGGGAAGGGGTGATCAGGGCTGGCCATCCAGGTCGAGGGGGAGAGGGGACATTGGGTCATGCCTGGAGAGGTTGTGGAAGCCAGCAACTGGGGGGAGGTGGGGGTTAATGGGGCAGCAGTAAGGGGTTGCAGAGCTGGCCAGCGATTGTGAGGCTAGCAGTGCAGGATCATAGCAAACGTGCTGATCTCCGCTCTGACAAATCGGCGCGTGCGCAATGGCCCGCTCAGCGCTCTGCTGCTGGCCTCTCCAGCAGAAATCAGCCATGCCCCTGATTTTCAAAATGAATCTTGGCAGTGCAGTCTGCAGTGTTTAGAGTGTGGGAGATTTCCTGTGAAAATCACACAATAAAAGCCAACAGGAGTTATTCCAGTTTTCACGTGAATCTGGTACTTAGAATTTATTTGGGAGAATCACCCCCCCTCCATTATTTCATTTGGAGGCAGTACAGAGAAGGTTCACTGGGATGATTCCCGGGATGGAAGGATAGCTTTATGAGGAAAGATGAAACAGGTTGGGACTCTACTCACTGGAAATTAGAAGAATGAGAGGTGATCTCATTGGAACTTACAGGATTCTTATGGCGCCTGACAGGGTCAATGCTGAAAGGATGTTTCCCATCATGGGAGAGTTTCGAACCAGAGGATGTAGCCTCAGAATAAAGGAGCACCAATTCAAAACTGAGATGAGGAGGAATTTCCTTTCTGAGAGTGAATCTTCGGAACTCTTTGCCACAGGGAGGTAATGGGGATAGAGTTCTTGTATATATTTCAGGCTGAGATAGATTTTTGATCAGTAAGGGAATCGAGGGTTATGGGGAAAGGGCAGGAAAGTGGACATGAGAATTGTCAGATTAGCCATGATCCTATTGAATGGCGGAGAAGGCTCAAGGGGGTGAACGGCCTACTCCTATTCCTAATCCTTATGGTTTAAGGAATTGAAGGAAAGAAATTCAGAGTTCTGGGGACCTTGTCAATGAATGGTCCTCCTGAATTTTGACATTGTTCCATGAGGCTGCAGATCCCAGCATGAAATCCTGATCCTCGTGAGATGATATGGCTTTGTCATGTTGAGGAAGGTCTAACCCTGGGTCTGTATACCCTTTGGTGGAGGCGGTGGGCCGGTGGGGGGGATGTAAAGTGCTTCCTTCAAGCTGGAGTTGCCTGCATTCACCCCTCACCCCCTGTTGTCCTGTTGAGCTGTGGAGAAGACAGCTGCTTTTGCTCGTGACACTGATGAGAGCAGTCAGACACAGAGGACACTCAGATTTGTTGCAGTGAGAGACAAGGGTATGACAGATTGAAGTTAAATTAATAGCTCTCTATCATTCTTTGGCCAGAGTTAAAGAAAGGAGCCATGCAATTCAGCGGCTGTTAAATTTTAATATCATCTAGAGGTTATTGGGACAGCCAATGATAAAGTTTTGGACCTGGCACTGGTTGTTACTGAAAAGTTCCCTGAAAATTTTAAACTTTGCATCAATAAAATTGCTGATTGCAGTTATCCTGCAACCAATAAAAGGCTGAGTCAGTTTGATATTTTGATATCAATCAATGGTTTCACACAGCTCACCAGAAATCAAAAGCAGTGGCTGAACTATACGAGGTTTTGTTATGCCAACATGCACACAAATTCAGTTCACATCCTCAATAACAACATGCAGAACATTTGAGTGTGCACTGGGGTGAAGCAAAATGCCCTCCCAACCCTTGCAGTCCAAAGAAACTATTCACGGTAACACCTCTTATTTTGCCAAAGGCAATTATTTCTTTCTAATTATTCACTGCGCAAAACACATTCGCAATATTCCAGCACTAATTAAATTCATCGACACAGCAAAAAAGCGGTTCAGAGTGATTTTTTTTTGCCTGTTGCTGTGTAGAGATGATTAGTTCCTTTGATTGGTGGCGGATCTTGGCAGTGATCTGGCTGAAATTGACCAGGTTTTTTTTTGGGTGCTTTTCAATGATCTTCCCCTCTACAGAAACGCTACTCACGCTCAGAAAACACACACTTCCCCCAGGTTGTCTTCCCAGCTCCGCTAAAGAAGAGCGGGAACTCGACAAGTCTTTATCTGGGTGGCCTCTTTTGAAGTAGTAACTGAAACAGCAAGTACCATTGAGCTAAAATTCTGGTTTAGGAGGTGCCCTGGAGAAATCATAGTTCAGACTGACCTAATTCAACTTGAAGAGCTCCTGGAAGTATCGTCACCTACTTTGGACCTGAAGGTTGTGGATTTGTGGTCTCCGAACTGAGCACAAAAATGTAGGCTGACACTTCCAGTGCAGCACTGAGTCAGTGCCACACTCCCAGAGGTGCTGTATCTTAGAAAGCACATTGAATTGAAATCCCATCCAGCTTCCCAGATGGATAGAAAAGATTCCATGGCACTGTTTCAAAGAAGTAGTGGGGATTTATTTTTGGAATGCTTGGCACTATTTATTCCTTGGATCTCTAGGCGTCTTGACAGGGTGGATGTGAAGAGGTTGCTTCCTCTTGTGGAAGAACCTAGAACAAGGGGTCACAATTTAAGTATAAGGGGAAATGTTTTCTCTCAGACGTTAGTGTGTTTTTGGGACTTACCCGCAAAAGGCAATGGAAGAAAAGTCTTCAAATATTTTCAAGGATAAGGAAGCAGATGAAAGATTTTCGAGGATCCCTGGGTGTGTGAAGTTGAGATTACATAGAAACATAGAAAATTGGTGCAGGAGTAGGCCATTCGACCCCTCGAGCCTGCACCACCATTCAGGATGACCATGGTTGATCTGCACTTTCAGTATCTCACTCCTACTTTCTCTTTGTATCTCTTGATCCTTCTAGCTGCAAGGACCATGTCCAGCTCCCTCCTGAATATATTTAACCAACTGGCCCCAACAGCTTTCTGTGTTAGAGAATTCCACAGATTGACAACTCTCTGAGTGATGAAGTTCTCCCACATCTCAGTACTGAATGACTTACCCCATATTCTCAGACTGTGACCCCTAGTTCTGGACTTCACCAATTTGGGAAACTTTCTTCCTGCATTTAACTGTCCAGTCCTATCAGGATTTTATATGTTTACAATCAGATCAGGCATGATCTTATTGAATGATGGAGCAGGCTTGAGGGACTCAGGTGGCCTACTCCTGCTCCTGGTATATTTTAATTCATTCTTAGGATGTGGGCCTCTCTGGTTCAGCTAGTGTTTATTCCCCATCCCTACCCTTGCGAAGATGATAATCAGCTGTCTTCTTGAATGATCTCCAACCACTACAGGCTAAGCGGTGGCTACAACTAGCTGGCTAACGTGGAGTTCTGGGGATAGGGAGGGATTGTTGTCAGTACAGGCTTGATGGGCTGAATGGCCTCCCCCTGTACTATCAGGATTCTAGGATGCTATGACTCCTTGCTGTCTCCACACTGAGTTAACCAGACTGACTCAGTTTCTGAGTTAGGATAAGCAAAATCAGCCCTGGCTCTTTCTCACGTCGGTGTCTGGAAGCTTGGTTAGACTGCACAGCTTGTAAAATTAGATGAAAGTCTACTGTTGTACCCTTGACTGTTGAATTCCAAGCGCACCAAACTGGTATGGGATAACTTCCGTTCGGGCAGTTCCCTTGGAACTTCTTCACATGAAGAGTCCACACATTGGAGAAGGTGAGGAAATTGTTAAGATGAAGAGTGGCAGGTTGGCCATTGTTGGCAGAACATTCTTACACGGCGACAGGATAGCAGACAGTGTGAGAACGGAGGTGGGATGTGCAAGTTGCAGGGCAACAGTGTAAGAAAGGGCAACAGAGGGTATGGACAGCAGTGCAGCTGAACATTCAAAGAGAGATTCAGTGCTCGGAGTGATGCTGGGGAGAGCAGGTCTTTAAAATTACAGAGTTACCTCTGAACCAGCTTTTGGTGTGAGAGGCCATCCTTCAGCTAAAAGTGGCTAACTATTGAACATTAATTACCAAGGAAGCAATATCAGGGCATCTGGAAAGTCAAAACACTATCCATCAGAGCCAGCATGGTTTTATGAAGGGAAAAGCATGTTTGACTAATTTGCTAGAATTCTTCGAAGGTGTAACAAGCAAAGTGGGTAATGGGGAATCCTGTAAATTTAGTGCACCTGGACTTCCAGAAGGGTTTGATAAGGTGGTGCACAAAAGGCTAATTCACAAGGTTAGATCGCATGGGATTAGGGGTTATTTATTAACTTGGATAGGCGATTGGCTGATGGACAGAAAACAGAGTCGGGATAAATGGGCTTTTCTCTGGATGGCAACAAGTAAAGGGTGGGGTGCCACAGGGTTCAGTCCTTGGGCACCGGCTATTTCCAATCTATATTAATGATTTGGATACAGGGATAGGCAAGTTTGCAGATGACACAAAATTAGGCTGGACAGTAAGCTGCAATGAGGAAATAAGAACCTTACAAATGGGTATAGATAGGTTGGGAGACTAGGAAAATGCTGCGTGGAGTTTAAATTGGATAAGTGTGAGGTTGTGCATTTTGGTCAGAAAAAATGGAAAGGCAACTTATTATCTAAATGGGGAGAGAATTTGGGGTGCTCTAGTGCAGAGGGATCTGGGTGTCGTCTTTCATGAGTCACAGAAAATTAGCATGCAGCTACAGCAGATAATAAAGAAAGTGAATAGAATGTTGGCACTTATAATTAAAGGAATAGAATATAAAGGTAAGGAAGTATTGTCGCAAATATACAAGGCATTGGTGAGGCTGCACCTGGAGTATTGTGCACAGTTTTGATCCCCTTATTTGAGGAAAGATGTGGTGGCATTGGAGGCAGTTCACAGGAGGTTCACTAGATTGATTCCAGAGGTGAGGGGCTTCATAGAAGAATTATAGAACCCTACAGTGCAGAAAGAGGCCCTTCAGCCCATCGAGTCTGCACCGAACACAATCCCACCTAGGCCCTACCCCCATTTCCCTACACAAGTACCCACTAATCCCTCTAACCTACGCATCTCAGGACACTAAGGGGCAATTTTAGCATGGCCAATCAACCTAACCACACATCTTTGGACTGTGGGAGGGAACCCACACATACACGAGGAGAATGTGCAAACTCCACACAGACAGTGACCTAAGCCGGGAATTGAACCCAGATCCCTGGAGCTGTGAGACAGCAGTGCTAACCACTGTGCTACCATGGGTTTGTCGTATGAAGAGAGATTGAACAATTTAGGCCGATAATCTCTGGAATTTAGAAAAATGAGGGGAGATCAAATTGAGGTAGACAAGATGATAAAAGGTATGGATAAAATAGATATGGAGCAGATGCTTCCTCTTGTGGGGCATGTTAGGACGAGAGGTAGCAAATTTAAAACAGAGTTGAGGAGACACTACCTCTCCCAAAGGGTGGTGAACCTGTGGAATTCGCTACTCCAAAATGTGGTAGATGCTGGGACAGTGAGTAAATTTAAGGAAAAATTGAACAGATTTTTAATTGGTAGTGGGTTGAGGGGTTATGGAAGAAGGCAGGAAAATGGGGATGAGGAGCATATCAGCCACGATCGAATGGTGGAGCTGACTCATTGGGCCGAATGGCCTAATTCTGTTCCTATATCTCATGAATTTATATACCTCAATTTGATCTCCCCTCATTCTTCTAAATTCCAGAGAGTATCAGCCTAAGCTGTTCAATTTCTCTTCATACAACAAACCCCTCTCCTCTGGAATCAATCTAGTGAACCTCCTCTGAACTGCCTCCAATGCCACTACGTCTTTCCTCAAATAAGGGGACCAAAACTGTGCACGATACTGCAGGTGCAGCCTCACCAATGCCTTGTATAGTTGCAACAATTCTTTCTTACCTTTATATTCTATTCCTTTAATTATAAATGCCAACATTCTATTCACTTCCTTTATTATCTGCTGGATCTGCATGCTAGTTTTCTGTGACTCATGAAAGAGGACCCCCAGATCCCTCTGCACCAAAGCACCCTGATGAACATTGAACTGCCAGTGCATCCTTGTCCTGATACATGTTCCTGAGCATCCTTTATGTTTGACTTGTCAACGCAGCACGATTGAAAAAGATTTAAAATGAAAACAAAGGATGCCCTATCTGCTCTGACAATTAATTTGTTCCATGAAAGAATTTCACATCGTAATCCTGCAGTGTGAAAGCAGTTGTTACCAAATAGAAATAAAACTTAATGTGCGGTATTAACGTCCTGTTAATTGGTCACAAATGAGCCACCAATTTGACTGTCCATGTTACAACTGTAATGGACCGAGATTTTACAATCTGCGGAATAAATCATTTTGCAAAACATTCTTTGGCTTGGAGCTGCAATCACCCAATGATGACATCTTGATGAGAAAAATTGTAACTGCTTCAGGACTAATTGAAGTTTCGGATCAGAGCCACTTTGCTTTGAAGGTCTTCTCACTTCTCATCTGAACATTCTCCGTGCCTCTGCCAGTCTTTTCCAACACCAGTAATGTAGGGGGATGTGGAGACAGGTGGGAGACCTGGTCCATTCGATGGTTTACTCTCCATACGATCCTCCTCCAATTCCATTTCATTAAATTCTACCCTCAGATCTGCCTTATTCCCATGTGTTTATCCAGCATTCCCGTAAAGGGCAACTCTGCAGTTTTCCACAGCTTCACTGTGTGGGAGCTAGTTTTACATTCTCACCACACTGTGGGTAAAGACACTTCTTCTCCTTTCCCTATTGGGCTGATTTGTGACTATCTTTTCTTTGTGATCGTCAGTGTTTGAACTTCCCGGGAGCGGCAACACCTTTCCTGGATCTACCTGAATAAACCAAATCATCATTTCAACCGTATTGTGAGAGAAATAAGCCCCAGACTGTTTCATCTTTTCTGATAACTATAATCTCTCAACTCTGAGTGGCATAGTGGCAAGCACTGCCTCGCTGTTCCAGAATCGATTCCAGCCATAAGTGACTGTCTGTGTGGAGTTTGCACGTTCTAACTGTATCTGTGTGGGTTTCCTCCGGGTGCTCCAGTTTCCTCCCACGCTCCAAAGATGTGCGGGTTCGGTGGATTGGCCATGCTAACGTGCCCCACAGTGCCCCAGGGTGTGCAAGTTAGGTGGATTGGTCATGCTATATTGCCATGGTAAATGCCAAGTGATAACGTGGCAGAATGAACCTGGATAAGATGCTCTTTCAGAGAGTTATTGCAGACTTGATGGGCCAAATGGCCTCCTTCTGCACTCTAGGGATTCTGTGGTTCTGGTATCATCTTGTAAATATTTTTTGTACATTCCCAGTTAACCCATATCCTTTTTTGTAAAAGGAGAGAAAGAAAGACTGCACTGAAATAGCGCCTTTCCCGACCACTGGACATTCTCAAGTACTTTACAACCAACGACATAATTCTGAATTGTAATGATCGTTGTAATGTAAATACGGCAGAAAATTTACATAAAGCAAGCTCCTCTAAACAGAAACGTGATTGTTACAGACAGGAGGAAGGGGCAGTTTCCCCTCTCCCAGCTGTGTGTAAACACAAGGGGCTTGTTCCAAAGAACAAGCGGTGGCACATTTTCCCCAACCCCCTGATTTTTATGTGATTAAGAACCACAGAAATTCTGAATATCAGTTCACACGAGTGCCAGAGTTGCAAAGTCGGAGTTCAGTGAGGAGCTCTCTCCTTGAGTTTAGCTGGCTGGAGACTAGGTGGTCCAAAAATGTGCAGGTTAAGCGAATTGGCTACATTAAAATGCCCCTCATGTCCAAAGATATTGGATGGATTAGCGATGGTAAAATCATGGGCTTACGGGGATAGGCCAGGATGCTGGGCTTGGGTAAAATACTCTTTTAAAGTGACAATGCAGATTTGATGGGCTGAGTGGCCTCCTTCTGCAATATAGTGATTCTTCAGCAGAGAGTCCGGAGAATCCCATCCTCTCGCTTTTTTGTAACATAGATTGAGAAATAAATATTGTCCAAGGCTCTGGGGAGGACTTCCCTTCTCTTCAAAATATCAGGGAATCATTTTGAGCTCTCGGAGCAGGGGCGGGGGGTTGGATTGGGTGGCAGGTTTAACATCACATCTGTAGGACTGCACCTTTGACAGTGCAACACTCCCTCAGTGGGCACTGGAAGGTCAATGGAATTTTTTGTGCTCACATCCTGCACTGGGATTTTCACCCCAACTGTGTAACTGAGAGGTGACAGTGCTATCAATTGAGTTATAACAGGGAGATCAGAACTATATACACTACCTCAAAGTACAACAAAGGTTCCATTAAGATTTACTATAACTCTGTGTTTTGAAATTCGTTCCTCTAGAAATGAGCCCAGTGCTCTGTTCTCAGTTTTATTGCTTTGCTAACTTGCATCATTTTGTTTCAGTGAGCGAAGCTGATGTCCCAAGTTGAAAGCTAAAACCAGGGGGCACAATCTCAGTCTAAAGGGACAATCCTTTCAAACAGAGACGAGGAGGAATTTCTTCAGCCAGGGTGTGGTGAATCTGTGGGACACTTTGCCACAGAAGGCTGTGGAGGCCAGGTCATTGAGTGTCTAAGGCAGAGATAGATAGGTTCTTGATTAATAAGGAGATCCGGGGTTATGGGGAAAAGGAAGGAGAATGAGGATGAGAAAAATATCAGCCATGATTGAATGGCGGAGCAGACTCGATGGGCCGAGTGGCCTAATTCTGCTCCTGTGTCTTATGCTCTTATGGAAGCAAGCTCATTGGCTACTCAAGTCGAGAAACCTGGCCCCCACCTGGGACTGGATAAAGTTTGATTACTCTCTGAAGACAAAAGACAGTTTTAATTTTACATTATTTACAAATTCTGTGCAGGGTAGAGAAATAACTCTTCGGAGTCCAGTGTCCCCTGACCAGGTTCCCTTTATTTACAAACTCTCCTGGCATGCTTCAAGTACACAGAATCCACAGTGCCAGTAGACCTGACACTTTCATATTGAACATAAGAACATAAGAAATAGGAGCAGGAGTAGGCCATCTAGCCCTTCAAGCCTGCCCCGCCATTCAATAAGATCATGGCTGATCTGTCGTGGCTCAGTTCCACTTTCCCGCCCTCTCCCCATAACCCTTAATCCCCTCGCTTATCAAAAACCCATCAACCCGCGTCTTAAAAATATTTAGCAATGTAGCCTCCACCACTTCAACGGGCAGAGAATTCCAGAGATTCGCCTCCCTTTGAGTGAAGAAGTTCCTCCTCAACTCCGTTCTAAACCGCACCCCCTTTATCTTGCGGTTGTGCCCTCTAGTCCTACTGTCCTTTCTGAGCAGGAAGAGCCTCTCCACCTCTATCCTATCCATCCCATTCATCATCTTATATATTGACACACCTGACGAAGAACAGCGTTTCCAAAAGCTTGTGGGTTCACTATCAAATAAACTTGTTGGAATTTAACCTGGTGTTGTGAGACTTTTTACTGTGTTTTATCCCAGTCCAACGCTGGCAGCTCCACATCATGGCTCCGATATTTACACACAGATGAGACTTCCTGATTGGGCAGGCAATTATGACCTCAATCAGAGAGCTCTACGACAAAGGGCCAATCTCACGGGCCTTAATGAAGTCATTACTGGAAGGTCATGACCCTACGGTACAATGACAGAATCACAGAC
The DNA here is from genome assembly GCF_965287045.1 of Carcharhinus amblyrhynchos. NCBI lineage: Eukaryota > Metazoa > Chordata > Chondrichthyes > Carcharhiniformes > Carcharhinidae > Carcharhinus > Carcharhinus amblyrhynchos. Next base: position 3,283,897 of record NC_137336.1, on the reverse strand, counting down.
TTGTTATGGAACAGACAGAGTCCATTTAGCCGAATATACAGCTTATTTTACCTCTTGTCTGAATTTTATTTCCAATTACTTCAATGACTTGTGACTCAGCATCACCAATTCTTACTCAAAATCCAAATGTATGCCTCACTACAATAATTTGTCAGGTGAACCCCAGATGTCCTCATTGTGACATAGATACATTGTCTTTTACCTTCAGATTAAAGAGCCTCTTCCCTTACAAACAAATATTTTTTTTTCATTCGATCGGGGATGTGGACATCATTAGCTGGTCCAGCATTCATTGCTTATTCCTGATTGCCCTTGAACTGAGTGATCTGAAAGGCCATTTCATAGGGTGGTTACAAGTCAACAACATTGCTATGGGTCTGGAGTCAAGTGTGGGCCAAACAGAGTCAGGAGGGCAGATTTCTTTCTCTAAAGAAAATTAGTGAAGATACGTTTTTACAACAATCGACAATAGTTTCATGACTGTCATTACAGAAACTAGCTCATCACCTGGACTCCTCTGAGTACCTGAGACCGGGGCTGTCCTTGACTCTGACTGCTGTGGGGATGTGTCGGTGATGTGTTCTCCTGAAAGTGACCTCAAGTCTAATCTAGAGCTGTGCCAACCAAGGTGTGTGTCTCTGCGCTGGTGGGGTGTGAGGGTGAGCGCAGTGACGGTTCTTGCTCAGACATGTTCTGGGGTCTTGCAGAGATGTCGGGCTGGCTAATTGGGTGATTGCGCTGGACTGGTGTTTAAATATGGGCCTTTGAACCTGGCAGAGGAGGGCAGGCGAACAAATCAGCTGCCAGCCCAGCAGGAGAGTTGGAGGGGAATTCACCTGTCCGTAATTAGCAAGCTGCATCTGGTGTGGGAATCTGTCATTCTGGTCAGCGGGACAGGAACCACCAGACTCACCCACCACCCCCTTTGTCTAAAATTGGAGAATTCTGCCCCATGTTTCTCCAGGATTCTTTGCCGTGCCAACTGTGCCGGGATGAATTTGGCCACTAATGTTTCCACCTTGTCCTATATCTTTTCTACTCCATTGACTTCAATTTCGACTCTCTTGATTTCAGGTCCCGAGCAGACTTCAAATGCTGTGAATTTACTGCAAACATCGGTGATTAACGCCACCCACACTCAGCGCAGAAGAGGGTGATTGACGATGTGCTCCAGTATCTTGTGAAGATATGGCTAATTCAGGCCTGACTATCTTTAATTGACTCTGAATGTGCAACATTAAAGCAATCAAGGCACTGTTCCTTCAAGTACTGTGATTAACTAAACAATAAAACAAAGAGCAGGCGGGGAAATTGTTACAGATCTCTTTAACTAGGATTATTAATTATTCTATACAGCTGCGGAATCTTCAACAAAACATCTGGAATCAGTTCAACAGAGCACGTGTCATGAATGTAACCTGCAGACAGTCTTTGCTTCTTTCTCAAGGCCTCCCCTGATACAGTCTGTCTCATCCCGAATTAGGGGTGATAGTTTGAGGATAAGGGGTAAACGTTATTGAACTGAGGTGAGGAGAAGTTTCTTCACCCGGAGGGTGGTGAATGTGTGGAATCCACCACCACAGAATGTAGTTGAGGCCAAAACATTGTCGGATTTCAAGGAGAAATGAGATATAGCTCTTGGGGCTACAGGGATCGAGGGATATGGGGGGAAGAGAGGGAATCAGGATATTGAATTCGATGATCAGCAATGAGCAAGATGAATGGTGGAGCAGACTCGAAGGGCCGAATGGCCTAATCCTGCTTCTAGTTTGTATGTTTCTAAGTTTCCTCCTCTGGCTGATCCAATTTTCTTGAATGGGTTTGGATGATAAGGCCTGAATTTTCCGACCATTTACGTGTTGGGATTTTCCCATCCTGCTGCAGTGAACGGAGATTTGGCTTGTTGCCAATTCCTCCATCTTCACTGCAGCGAGAGCATGGCGTGAACGAACAATAAGTTCACGCCCATTTGCTTGTCTATTTGACCATTAGGGTGTGGAGAAGAGTCCGGCCCATAAACAGCAAATCTTATTTGTCCTGCTTCTGTACCAAAATAGAACAGTAGAAAATAGGAGCAGGAGACCATTCAGCCCTTCCAGACCACTCCCCCATTCATTCCGATCATGGCTGATTATCTAACTCAATAGCCTGATCCCAACTCCTCCCATAATCTTCCCAATAATAATAACACGACACGGGAGCATCATCAGACATAACTTAACACTGAGCAATGTAAAGAGATAGAAGGACAGGTGATGAAATGTTTTGTCATAATGGTAGACTTTAAGAACCATCTAAATAGGGGAGAGGGATATAGAGAGGCAGAGAGGGTTAGGGAGAGAATGCTAATGCTTATAGGGCTAAGGTAGCTGAACAGGAGCAGGAGTAGGCCATTCAGCCCATCAAACCTGCTCCGCCATTCACTAAGATGATGGCTGATCTGGTTGTTGTTTCAACTCCACTTTGCCGTCTGCCCCCCCATAACCTTTCACCCACTTATCAATCAAAAATCTATCTAACACTACCTTGGATAAATTCAATGATCCAGCCTCTACTGCTCTCTGGGGGGAGAGAATTCCACAGACTAAAAACCCACTTCTACTCATCTCCAACTTAAATGATATCTTACTCTGAACATGTGCCCCCTTGTTCTAATCTCTCTCACAAGTAGAAACATCTTCCCAGGATCTATACTGTCAAATCCCATCAGGATCCCATATGTTTCAATGAGATCACTTCTCATTCTTCTAAGTTGGGTTAGACCCAACCTGTTCAAATATTCTTCATAAGATAAGCTCCTTATCCCAGCAAAGGGTTGGGTGAACCTTCTCTGAGCTGCTTCTAATGCAATTTTATCTTGTCCAAAATGTCTGACAAATTTACTGGAGTTCTATGAGGATGTGTCTAGGGCAGTGGATAGAGGAGAGCCGGTGGATGTGGTCTTTCTGGATTTTCAGAAGGCGTTTGACAAGGTACCTCACAAGAGGTTATTGCAGAAGGTCAGGGGACATGGAGTTGGGGGTAGGGTGTTAGCGTGGATAGAGGATTGGTTGTCAAATAGGAGGCAGAGAGTGGGGGTCAATGGGTGCTATTCGGATTGGCGGTTGGTGACTAGTGGGGTGCCCCAGGGGTCGGTGCTGGGGCCTCAGCTATTTACCATTTATATAGATGATCTGGAGGAGGGAACCGAGTGCAGGGTGTCGAAATTTGCTGATGACACCAAGATTGGGGGAAAGGCAAATTGTGCGGAGGGTGTGGAGAGTCTGCAGAAGGATCTAGATAGGCTGGGCGAATGGGCCAGGAAATGGCAAATGGAATTTAATGTTGGCAAGTGTGAGGTGGTCCACTTTGGTAGGAAGAATGGTAGGAAGGACTATTACTTACGTGGCGAAAAACTGCAGCAGGCGACGGTGCAGAGGGACCTCGGGGTCCTTGTGCATGAGTCGCAAAAACCCAGCTTGCAGGTGCAGCAGGTGGTCAGGAAGGCAAATGGGATGCTGGCCTTCATAGCGAGGGGGATTGAATATAAAAGTAGGGAGGTCTTGCTGCAGCTGTATAGGGCATTGGTGAGGCCGCAGCTGGAGTACTGTGTGCAGTTTTGGGCGCCGCACCTGCGCAAGGATATTTTGGCCCTGGAGGGAGTGCAGAGGAGGTTTACTAGGCTGATACTGGAGTTGAGGGGATTGAGCTATGAGGAGAGGCTGAATAAACTAGGCTTGTACTCGTTAGAGTTTAGAAGAATGAGGGGAGATCTCATTGACACGTATAAGATGATGAATGGGATGGATAGGATAGAGGTGAAGAGACTCTTCCCGCTTAAAAAAGACAGTAGGACTAGGGGGCACAGCTTCAAGATAAAGGGGAGGCGGTTTAGAACGGAGTTGAGGAGGAACTTCTTCACTCAAAGGGTGGTGAATCTCTGGAATTCTCTGCCCGTTGAAGTGGTGGAGGCTGCCTCGCTAAATATTTTTAAGAAGCGGGTTGATGGGTTCTTGATAAGAGAGGGGATTAAGGGTTATGGGGAGAGGGCGGGAAAGTGGAACTGAGCCACAACAGATCAGCCATGATCTTATTGAATGGCGGGGCAGGCTCGAAGGGCCAGGTGGCCTACTCCTGCTCCTATTTCTTATGTTCTTATGTTCTTATGTACATTGTTTTCCAGCTGTGTATCACTGAGGCCATGTACAGCTGCAGTAAAATATCATTTCTTTTATATTCCAAACCTCTTGCAATAAAGACCGATATTCCATTGGCCTCTCTAATCACTTGCTATATCCACATATTAAGTTTTCGCGTATCTGGACACTCAGATCCCTCTGTACCTCAATCGTTCTGCTATCTTTCTTTATTTAAATAGTATAATGTTTTTCCATTCTTCCTGCAATATTAAATAAGTTCACATTTTACCATGTTATACAGCTCCATTTGCCAATTTTCCTTCCTACTTATTTAACATGTCTAAATCCCTTTGCAGGTTCCCCACCTCCTTGTGACAGCTTATTTTCCTATCTATTTTGGTGTCATGGGGGGTGGCGGAGAGGGTGGTCTTTGGATTCTTGACCTTTTCACCAATGGGGACAGTTTCTTTCCTGTTTCCTCATTGCTTTGAACGCCGCTGTCACATTTCCTCTTGACCTTCTCTTCTGTGAGGAGAACAATTGCAGCTTCTCCAATCTATCCATGGATCTGAAGTCTTCACCATCCTTTCCCAGCCTGGTAAATCTCCTCTGAACCTTTTGTGAAGATTTTACACTGGTTCTATAGTGCGGTGCCCAGCTTTGGACACAATACTACAGCCGAGGCCAAGCAAATGTTTTTTTTTAGCCTATTATGCTTATTCAGTCGTGACTTTCAAAAGGGAATTGGAAATGTACTTGAAAAGGTTAACGTTGCAAGGCTTTGGAGAAAGGGCAGGGGCAGAGTGGGACTCATCACTGACACAATGGGACTCCTTTGATGCTGAAAAAAATCAGTGGTTCAGCAAATATTCTCACCAGGACAGTCGACAATTGAACACATTAAGGAGATCAAGCCTGGGGCAAGGTATTTGAATTAAACAATTCCACAACGCCGACTCCCAATTGCATTAAAAATTCGCATTAAGCTTGGAACTTTGGTTATGTTTCAATCTGTAAGAATTGAAGGTGCTGCTCCATGAATTCCAAACACGTTCTCTTCCAGGAGCTCTGCTTCATTTCAGTGAAGCATTTGTTTTTTTGCACTCCCGTTGAGGTCAGAACTGAGAAAATTGCTTCTGAAACCTAACGCTGATCTGCATTCCGCAGTTACTTGGCTGAACCCGATGCCAATGGCACAACAGGTGGTGCCATCTCGGGCATCCGTGCATAAATCGGTCATACACAACTAGCTCTCAAAGTCTTCGAGCTGAGGGAACAGTCATGATTTCTGAGAAAAAATTCAAATTAAAGCACGCCTGTGCATTGACAGGACACTCCTTCGAATTCCCCATCAATGAATGTACATAAGTTGGTTTCTGAAAAGGAAGCATATTTTACTGTAAATTATTTTACAGAAAGTTATATCGTTTCCCACACAGCACGATGATATACTTTGTCAGTTCCCAGTCAACACTGCTGTTTTATACATTCTTGAGATGTGAGCATCTCCAGCAAAGCCCCCATTTATTGCCCACGCCTAACTGTTATTATACTCTTTCATGGGATGTGGGCGTCACTGACAAGGCCAGCATTTTATGACCATCCCTAATTGCCCTTGAGAAGGTGGTGGTGAGCTGTCTTCCTACAGTCCCTATGGTGTGTTTGATAACAACACATCAAACGTTTTTGAGGAAGACAAAAGCTGCTGTAGGAGGTAACTTATTGGCGTGGATAGAAGGTTGGCTGGCTAATAGGAGGCAGAGAGTAGATATAACCTGGTCTTTTTCAGGTTCACAGGGTGTGACGAGTGGTGTGCCACAAGGGATCAGAACTGGCACCTCAACTCTTTACAATTTATCTAAATGACTTGGACGAAGGGATTGATGGACAGTTGCCAAACTTACAAAGAGAGGCAACTGTGAAGAGGAAATAAGGAGGCAACAAAGACATGTAGATAGGTTTAGTGAATGGGCAAATGGAGTATAATGTGGGAAAATGTAAAATTGTTCATTCTGAGATACAGAGGGATCTGGGTGTCTTAGTGCATGAGTCACAAAAGACTAATGGGCAGACACAGCAAGTAATTAGGTTAGCTAATAGAATGTTATCACTTATTGTGAAACCAATTGAATACAAATGTAGGGAGGTTACGCTTCAGTTGTATGGGAATTTGGTGAGATTACATCTGGAATACTGCGTATAGCATTAGTCTCCTTATTTCAGGAGAGAAATTTGCAGGAAGTGTATTTTCATGCAGCTGTGCCCCTTGTCCTCCTAGGACGTAGAGGTCACAAGTTTGGAGTATACTGTTAAAGGAGCCATGGTGAGTTGCTGCAGTGTGTCTTGGAGATGGTACATATTCCTGCCACAGTGTGTCAGTGATGGAGGGAGTGAGTGTGGCGGAGAGAGTATTGATCAAGCTTTGTCCTGGGCAATCTTGAGTGCTATTGGAGCTGTATTCTTCCAGGCAAAGGGAGGGTATTACATCAAACTCCTGACTTGTGCCTTATTGTTTTTGAGAAGGTGATGGTTCAGCATTTTTAAGCTGCTGAATTCCATGTGGTGTACGTACAACATCAGTGATGTTACTGGACCATCCCATTGATAGTCTTTTCTTCATTCTCAGGATTTGGACGCCGATGGCTTGGCTGATATTTAATATCCATCCTTGAATTGCAATTGAGGAAGTGATGGCGAGTTTCTTCTTCTTGAACTGTGGCAGTCCATGTGGTGAAGATTTAGTTAGCTGGCGGGATCTAGAATTTGAACCTGGTGGTAATGGCGGAACTATTGATATTTGCTAAATATATTTGTAATTTGGAGATGAAATTGTGGTGATGACATTCCCAAGCACCTGCTGGCTTTCGTCTTTCCAGGTGACAGTTGTGGGTTTTTTAACATTACCAAAGAAACCTCAGTGAGTTGCTGCAGCCATTGGGAAGCTAACGGTGGATCTTGTATAATATAATTGATTGGTCATGTCCTTATTGTGTCAAGATTGCTTTGGTTTTACTTTTGACGTGGATTTGAGAGGATCAGAACCATCCAACATTCACAACACTGACATTTACATGGCATTTTTAAACACTGAGAAACACTCCACAGCACATCCACAGGGAGGTGTGGACACTGACCAAACAGAGGAGAGGTTAAGGAAATTGGCCAAAAGAATGGTCAAGGAAGTTAGTTTTGAGACTGGTGTTAAAAGAGGGCAGGAAGTTGGAAAAGGCTAAAGAGGGAATTCCAGGAATGATGAAGTGAAGGAAGGAAAAGTGTTGTTGGGGAAAGTGGATGGGGGGATGGGGTGGTGATGGTGGTTGGGGAGGGGCGGAGACTCACACAGGAAAGGTAAAAATCAGCTTCCGGGACAAAAAGATTGAAGAAATGAAGGCTGTGAATGAGATTGGCAGGTGAGAGAGAGAGTATGTGAGAAATAAAAGACCAGACGAAAAGGTCAAATTAATTTTCCATGAACTTAAAATGAAACAAAATAACTCCCACTACTGACCCCTCCCAATTTTCCTCTGCATTGAAGCTCAGGCTGACACTAAGATGTTGCAGTCTGCCTTGAGTTCTTGACAGTGCTATACTGGAACACAACATGCAATTATCATAAAATCATAGAATCCCTACAATGCAGAAGGAGGCCATTCAGCCCATCGAGTCTGCACTGACCACAATCCCACCAAGGCTTTATTCCCATAACCCCACCCTGCTAATCCCCCTGACACTAGGGTCAATTTATAATGGCCAATCAACCTAACCCGCATATAGTTGAATTCTGGGTAAGTATGTCTGGTTGATCTTTTTACCGCATCCACCCCCCCCACCCCGAACTGAGGTCTATTGTTTCTTTCCCGAACATTTCACTTTCCACAGGAGAGGAGAGATGGTGTAGTGACGTACATACATCTACAATCTAGAGTCAGAGTCAATCTTGATAGTGTCTCTCATTCCACATCTGGAGCCAGACTGAGCTATGAGATCTGTGTGGTGCAAGTTTAGCTGCAAAGTTTGGTTTGTATAGCTCAGTTCCAACATGTCTTGGTACTTTTACAAATTTAATTGCAAAATACTGTTCAAAGAGCATTACTCAGTACAGTGATACTATTAATTCCCCCTCCACCTTACTTTGCCGCCCCCACCTCACTCACACCTACACAGCACATTGCTGCTAGTGATGAGATTGATTTTGCACACAGTTTCTGTATCACTATTCCAGGACTCGTTGCATTGTAAAATCTCACCCTACTTATAACAAGAGATGTTGCTTCAGTTTGGTTCTTCCGTTTGTTTTATTATCCAGTATTTAGGATGCTGAATCAGGCCATTTGGCCCAACAAGTCCAGACTGGTGTCTATGTGACACATGAGCCTTCTTTTGCCCAAGTTTATTTAACTCCAGCAACACATCCTTTGATTTCTTTCTACTTTTTGTAATTATCAAATTTCCCTTGAATACATCTGCATTATTCACCTCAACTTTGACATTTGGAAATTTGATGTGTAGCTACAACTCTCACCAACTTTTATAGAGGCACCACAGAAAGCATTCTTTCTGGTTGTATCACAGCTTGGTATGGGCTCCTGCTCTGCCCAAAACTCAAGGGACTACAAAAGGTCATGAATGTAACCTAATCCATCACACAAACCAGCCCCCCATCCAGTGACTCTCTCCGCACTTCTCACTGGCCCGGTGAAGCAGCCGGCACAATTAAGGACCCCGTGCACCCTGGACATTCTCTCTTCTACCTTCTTCCATTGGGAAAAATATATAAAAGTCTGAGGTCACGGACCAACCAACTCAAGAACAGCTTCTTTCCTGCTGCTGTCAGACTTTTGAATGGACCTACCTCACATAAGAACATAAGAAATAGGAGCAGGAGTAGGCCATCTAGCCCTTCGAGCCTGCCCCGCCATTCAATAAGATCATGGCTGATCTGTCGCTGCTCAGTTCCACTTTCCCGCTTTCTCCCCATAACCCTTAATCCCCTCTCTTATCAAAAACCCATCAACCCGCGTCTTAAAAATATTTATCGAGGCAGCCTCCACCACTTCAACGGGCAGAGAATTCCAGAGATTCTCCACCCTTTGAGTGAAGAAGTTCCTCCTCAACTCCGTTCTAAACCGCCCTCCTTTTATCTTGAGGCTGTGCCCCCTAGTCCTACTGTCTTTTTTGAGCGGGAAGAGTCTCTCCACCTCTATCCTATCCATCCCATTCATCATCTTGTATGTCTCAATGAGATCTCCCCTCATTCTTCTAAACTCTAACGAGTACAAGCCTAGTTTATTCAGCCTCTCCTCATAGCTCAACTCCCTCAACTCCGGTATCAGCCTAGTAAACCTCCTCTGCACTCCCTCCAAGGCCAAAATATCTTTGCGCAGGTGCGGCGCCCAAAACTGCACACAGTACTCCAGCTGTGGCCTCACCAATGCCCTATACAGCTGCAGCAAGACCTCCCTACTTTTATATTCAATCCCCCTTGCTATGAAGGCCAGCATCCTATTCGCCTTCCTGACCACCTGCTGCACCTGCAAGCTGGGTTTTTGCGACTCATGCACAAGGACCCCGAGGTCCCTCTGCACCGTTGCCTGCTGCAGTTTTTCGCCCCGTAAGTAATAGTCCTTCCTACTATTCTTCCTACCAATGTGGATCTTTCTCTACACCCTAATTAGGACTGTAACACTACATTCTGTAATCTCTCATTTCCTTCTCTATGGATGGTATGTTTTGTCTGTATACTGCGCAAGTAACAATACTTTTCACTGTACGTTAATACTTGTGACAATAATAAATCAAATCAAATCAAAATCAAAACCAACTCCTCCAGGTATGCAATCTCTGGGTAAAGAAGGTTCTGCTAAAGTTGCAATTGAATCGATCTATGGCCAGCTGATATTGAAGATTCCTACTACTGAATTCTCGAAAGAGTGGAAACATTTACCCTACATCTACCCTACCAAATCATTATATAGCTTTAAAGACCTCTATCAGTTCTCTCTTTTGTAGAGGGGCCTATTCAATCATTCCCAATTGGCAGTTCTGACATTCTAATAAATCCTTTTCTTTGCTCATTCTCCAATGCCTCAATATTCTTTTTATAATATGGTGACCTGGTGCTGTTTGGTCCTCCGTGTGTGGTCTCATCAAGAACGGAGACAAGTCTAACATTACATCCCTGCTCTCAATTTCGACTTCCCTGGAAGGGAGTCCAAGTTCTTTGTTTGCAATCGTCATTGCCTTATTAACCCACAGTGCTGTGTATCTTGTGGACGTTCTATATTAAAAGACTCAAGACTGTCTCCTTTAGTATGCTGTTTACGCAGGACCTGTTTGCTGAGCAAAGTGACCTTGTTTGCTTCAGAATGAACTGCTGGTTGTGAGTTCTGTGGCACCAAGCAGTAACTTGGAATGAAATGAAACTCACTGAGGTTTCAGTTGGTTTGGTACATAAAACAACGTGTCCTACATTTGGTCAAATAGTGACTTATTTATTAAGCATTTGTACTTCCCAGAGTTCTGCTCACTTTGTAGCAGGAAATGTATTTTCTCTCCAAAAGAAGATATTTATTACTATTGACAACGAAGAATGGTGACATATCGCAAAAACCCAGCTTGCAGGTGCAGCAGATGGTCAGGAAGGCGAATGGGATGCTGGCCTTCATAGCGAGGGGGATTGAATATAAAAGTAGGGAGGTCTTGCTGCAGCTGTATAGGGCATTGGTGAGGCCGCAGCTGGAGTACTGTGTGCAGTTTTGGGCGCCGCACCTGCGCAAGGATATTTTGGCCCTGGAGGGAGTGCAGAGGAGGTTTACTAGGCTGATACCGGAGTTGAGGGGATTGAGCTATGAGGAGAGGCTGAATAAACTAGGCTTGTACTCGTTAGAGTTTAGAAGAATGAGGGGAGATCTCATTGAGACGTATAAGATGATGAATGGGATGGATAGGATAGAGGTGGAGAGACTCTTCCCGCTCAAAAAAGACAGTAGGACTAGGGGGCACAGCCTCAAGATAAAGGGGAGGCGGTTTAGAACGGAGTTGAGGAGGAACTTCTTCACTCAAAGGGTGGTGAATCTCTGGAATTCTCTGCCCGTTGAAGTGGTGGAGGCTGCCTCGCTAAATATTTTTAAGAAGCGGGTTGATGGGTTCTTGATAAGAGAGGGGATTAAGGGTTATGGGGAGAGGGTGGGAAAGTGGAACTGAGCCACAACAGATCAGCCATGATCTTACTGAATGGCGGGGCAGGCTCGAAGGGCTAGATGGCCTACTCCTGCTCCTATTTCTTATGTTCTTATGTTCTTATGTTCTTATTAGAAACCACATCCATTTCCTTCCATCATACAATCTATTATTTTTGAAAAGATCTTTTTATCTCAAGGACTTATTGCGTCACACAATTATTTGTAAATATTTTATCCGTGTTAAAAGAAATGTTCTGATTCAGGACAGGTGTAACTGGAATATCGAAAATGTAGGAGAATGTTGCACACTCTGTTATGTCCAGTCACTGGCTGGACAACAAGTCATGTTTTTCTGCCGTTCTTATCAGTAAGTGCACCGATTACTAATGTTTTCAGCCCTGGTCATCAGATCCAAGTTTGATCCTGCAGGCTGTGCTATGTAAGAAAATAATAACTTCTGTTACTGCAGCATTTCAGATGCCCCAAATAACTTCACCGTCAAAGAGATACTACAAAAATGTGTTCCGATTTGTAATAATAGAGAAAAGTGCGCATGGCAAGGTCTCAGAAACAGGAATGCAACAAGTGACCAGGCTGTCAGAATTAGTGCCGCAGACTGAGGAGCAACTATAATCTCTCCCTCAATGTCAACAAAACAGAAGGAGATTATCATCAACTTCAGGAAGCATAAAGCAGGACATGCCCCTATCTAAACGGGGTCCTTGTGCATGAGTCGCAAAAACCCAGCCTGCAGGTGCAGCAGGTGGTCAGGAAGGCGAATGGGATGCTGGCCTTCATAGCGAGGGGGATTGAATATAAAAGTAGGGAGGTCTTGCTGCAGCTGTATAGGGCATTGGTGAGGCCGCAGCTGGAGTACTGTGTGCAGTTTTGGGCGCCGCACCTGCGCAAGGATATTTTGGCCTTGGAGGGAGTGCAGAGGAGGTTTACTAGGCTGATACCGGAGTTGAGGGGGTTGAGCTATGAGGAGAGGCTGAATAAACTAGGCTTGTACTCGTTAGAGTTTAGAAGAATGAGGGGAGATCTCATTGAGACGTATAAGATGATGAATGGGATGGATAGGATAGAGGTGGAAAGACTCTTCCTGCTCAAAAAAGACAGTAGGACTAGGGGGCACAGCCTCAAGATAAAGGGGGGGCGGTTCAGAACGGAGTTGAGGAGGAACTTCTTCACTCAAAGGGTGGTGAATCTCTGGAATTCTCTGCCCGTTGAAGTGGTGGAGGCTGCCTCGCTAAATATTTTTAAGAAGCGGGTTGATGGGTTTTTGATAAGAGAAGGGATTAAGGGTTATGGGGAGAGGGCGGGAAAGTGGAACTGAGCCACGACAGATCAGCCATGATCTTATTGAATGGCGGGGCAGGCTCGAAGGGCCAGATGGCCTACTCCTGCTCCTATTTCTTATGTTCTTATGTTCTTAATAGAAATGGTTGAGAGCTTCAAGTTTTTAGGTGAACAGATCACCAACAATGGTAGTCCCCCCGCATGCTGACAATATAGTAAAGAAAGCCCCACCAATGTCTCTACTTTCTTAGACGCCTAAGGAATTTTGGCATGTCAGCTGTGACTCTCACCAACTTTTACAGGTGCACCATAGAAAGCATTCTTTCTGGTTGTATCACAGCTTGGTATGGCTCCTGCTCTGCCCAAGACCGCAAGGAACTACAAAGGGTCATGAATGTAGCCCAATCCATCACACAAACCAGCCTCCCACCCATTGACTCCCTCTACACTTCCTGCTGCCTTGACAAAGCAGCCAGCATAATTAAGGATCCCACACACGCCTGACATTCTCTCTTCCATTTTCTTCTGTCGGGAAAAGGATACAAAAGTCTGATGTCACGTACCAACCAACTCAAGAATAGCTTCTTCCCTGCTGCTGTCAGACTTTTGAATGGGCCTACTTTGCATTAAGTTGATCTTTCTCTACACCCTAGCTGTGATTGCAACACTACATTTGCACTCTCTCGTTTCCTTCTCTATGAATGGTGTGTTTTGTCTGTACAACACGCAAGAAACAATACTTTGCACAGTATGTTAATACATACGACAATAATAAACAATAATAAATCAAGTCAAATCCTGAATAAATATTGGCCAGGATCCCGTGAAAACATCCCTCTTCGCCACATAGTTCATACAAATTTCTACACTTACTACTGAAAGGTAGTAACCTTGAAAGAGCCTTTGGTGGGTGTTCATCACAGCAAGAGTCAATGTGGGACTGGAGAACAGCAGCCCCACATTGTGATGTAGAGAGATATTCGATAGTAGTGCATGTGACAGAGCCATAGAGAATTCTGCACGGATATCATGAGGGTAAGGCTTTTCCAGGGATATATGTATCCTGTTGTAAGTTAACAATAAACAGTTCATGTTCAGCTGCAGAAAGTTGGAACCTTTTGAGTCTGTTCCACTACTCAGAGATTGTGGTTGATCTGTGACCTAACTCCATTGCTGTTTTTACCCTGCATCCTTTAATATATTTGGATATTGGGAAAACCTGTAAATCTCAATTTAAAAAATTCACTTGATCTGCCATTGACAGTTCCAAGTATTCTGGATGCTTCCTAATTTCACTCAGGGCAAACTTGAATGCGGGTTACAGGGTGAACAGCAGGGTTCTGAGGAATGCAGAGGAACAGAGAGATTTTGGGGTTCATATCCACAGATCTCTGAAAGTTGCCACTCAAGTGGATAGACCTATGAAGAAAGCTTATACTATGTTAGCGTTTATTAACAGGGGGTTTGAGTTTAAGAGCCACAGGGTTGTACTGCAACTATACCGGACCTTGGCAAGACCACGTTTGGAATATTGTGTTCAGTTCTGGTCAACTCACTATAAGAAGGATGTGGAAGCATTGGAGAGAGTGCAGACGAGATTTACCAGGATGCTGACTGGTTTGGAGAGTAGGTCTTATGAGGAAAGGTTGAGGGAGCTGGGGCTTTTCTCTTTAGAGTGGAGGAGGATGAGAGGCGACTTAATAGAGGTTTATAAGATGATGAGGGGGATAGATAGAGTGGACATGCAGACACTATTTCCTCAGGTGGATGCAGCTGTTACTAGGGGACATAACTATAAGGTTCATGGTAGGAGATATAGGAGGGATGTCCAAGGTAGGTTCTTCCCTCAGAGAGTGGTTGGGGTGTGGAATGCATTGCCTGCTGTGATAGTGGAGTTGGACACTTTAGGAACTTTCAAGCGGTTATTAGATAGGCACATGGAGCACACCAGAACGATAGGGAGTGAGATAGCTTGATCTTGGGTTTGGACATAGCTTGGCACAAATTTGAGGGACGAAGGGTCTATACTGTGCTGTACTGCTCTATGTTTTATGTTCTATGTTCGCTCCTGAAAGACTTGGCTGTATTGATTAAGCTATAGCCCTGAGGGATAGGCAACCCAACTAGCAGAAATTGTTCATCTCTATTCACCCCATCAGTTCCATTTAATATCCGGAAAGCTTGGTTGGTACAGACTTGATGGGCCGACTGGCCTCCTTCTGTACTGTAGGGATTCTATGAGTCCAGGTATTATTCTGATAAACCTTTGATGGGCTCCCTCCAAAGTCAATATATCCTTCAATGAATCTCTGCCAGTGTAGCACGCCCTCAGCACTGCACTGAAGAGTCAGCATTAATAATTCACACAAAATAAAGTTAAAAGCACAGGATTGTTAAAGATGGAGTTTATTTACGTCACCTCGACAACAGCCAACTGAAATGGCTCCAGATATATCTGACATGGTGCAAGCAGACATTTTTATATTTATAGTTTTGATTTACATTTGTAGAAGACAATATTATGAGAGTGGGTGACAATGGACATTTGTGTTAGCAGCTGCAAAGAAAATTGTGGTCATTACTGATTCAAGGACACAGGTAATTTTCACTCAGTGCAGATGTGTTTTACAGTGTCTGCCCTGCATTATGTATCAGTACATGTTCTGTGTCATGCTCAGATTCATTGCAATTCTTTCTCTCTCTCACTGCTCCTAGAATACTGAAAGCCTAGATAGAGTGGAGGTGGAGAAGATGTTTCCATAAGTATGAGAGACTAAGATCCGAGGGCACAGCTTCCGAGTAAAAGGTCTGCCCTCTGAAACAAGATGAGGAGGAATTTCTTCAGACAGAGAGTGGTGAATCTGTGGAACTCTTTGCTGCAGAAGGTTGTGGGACCAGGTCACTGAGTGTCTTTAAGATAGAGATAGATAGGTTCTTGATTAATAAAGGGATCAGGGGTTATGGGGAAAAGGCAGGAAAATGGGGATGAGAAAAATATCAGCCATGATTTAATGAGCCAAGTTGTCGTATTCTGCTATGTCTTATGGTCTTATATACTCTATATATAAAAGCATTATATACGTATAACCTGTTGAAAAGCAAACATTTGGACAAGGGTCCTATGTTTGAGGTTCTTACTGAAACGACCCCCATCATCAAGATTAACTGTCTACATGATAGGGAGGGAGAAAATTGGAAAGAAGCAGCATCCTACAATTAAAATACAGATGAATGCATTACACAGACAATTATGTCGATGACAGAGTTCCAATTTATTCACCACATTGGAGATTAAAAGTCCCTTTGAAAATGGGGCAATGAGACATCATAGTGTTCTGCTACTTAATATGTTCAGAGTTACGGGTCTTGAAGAACATGGATTGATAAAACAATGTTTCAACTGTGCTTCCATTTAGATTAAGATAAAGCCTGTGAAATGGAGGTTAACTGTTGGGTTCCTTTTAAAAAAATAAATGATGTTTCTTTGTACATTGCCTCAGGCAGCAATTGTCGAAATATTTAAATTACTGAACTGGCCAAAGCTGTAGAGGAATAAATGAAGCATGCGGAAAGAGAGAGAGAGCGTGACATTCATACAGCAATATTATTTGATCTACATGACAAAACTGCCAGGGAAATACATTGTGTGAAATTGGAGATTTCTCCCCATGCATCATTAGTATTACAAAACAACATGCAGATTATATGGAAAAAAATATCTAGATTCCATCCACCGGGAGTTGCTCATTCTGAGAGGAATATATACATGATTAGTGTCAGCAATGGCACAGTTGACTTATTTCTGAGTGGTTAGATTGGGTGTTTAAGTCCCACTCCAAAGAGCGTGTGCATAAAAGTCACAGATGATCCAATGAGTTGACACGTCATTTCGAACAAAATGTTGAACGGAGCAGTCCTGTCACGTGGATGTAAAAGATACGAAGCAGAGCAGGGGAGCTCTCCTGATTCAATGGTTCATACCTATCCCTCAATCAGCATCACTGAACTCAAACTATCTCACCGAAACCACCGTTTGTGGGAGTTTGCTCCACAAAAACAGTAGAAACAGAGTACTCCTTCAGCTGCAAAGTGCTTTGGGATGACCTGAATCTGGTATTCAATTGTTAAATTGTCAAGTGTCCAACTGTGTGTGGCTGTCAACTGTTCTCTTTGCTGTGTGCTATTAGCCAAGCCTATGGATGTGATTAGGAAAAAGAGAAACAAAAGCAGGTTAGAAACATGTTCCTGCAGACTGCGGACATTTTACAGCATTGAATCACACCCCTGTCCATACAAGGGCCTGCTGTGTGTCATCTCTGCATATCTCTAAATCACAGCACAAAACACAACAATTGGCGATGAACATGGAGAAGCAGTTAAATTTACAACATCCAGCACCTTTCCTTTCTTCACCAGAGAATCACCCACGCCCTGGGATCATTGGATTTCAGGCTTCATTACCTTCGGGGATCATAGAATCTACTCAAAATATGTCTGAATTGTGCAGGTATCATCAATCCCCATTATCATGCCCAGTTTGTGGGATAAAGTGTACCTCATGCAAACAAAGATCTGCAGGCAGGCTGTGAGGGAGAACACTTTGTCCTTTGACATATAGGGTAGTCTTATTGTGAGAATGAGGATCGGCTTGTGTATATTATTATGGAAGGTAAAGCAGCTGGCCATTTTCTGGATTGTTCAGTCGAGATTGTGGGCATCGCAGTGTCGCTTCCCATCGATGCATAAGTTATAGGGTGGGATTTTCTGGCTGTGCTCGCCCTGAAACTGGGAAATCCTACCCGAGGTCAGCAGACTTTTCCATGGTTCATCCCTTGCCGGCTATGGTTCCCCTGGTGGGCGGAAGGGAAAAATTCACTCCACAGAGTCATACACCGGAATTTTCCCATCATGCCCACCACAAGAATCGTAGTGGGCACAGCATGCAAAGGTTCATTGACCTCAGGCAGATTTGTTGGCTTTGGGGCAAGTGCAGCTGGAAAATCCCGAACATAGAGTCATACAGTACAGAAAAGACCACTGAGTCTGAACCAACAATATTCACAACTAAACTCATGCTATTTTCCAGCACTTGTCAGATGTCCTTAAACGTTATGACATTTCAAGTGACACAATGGTTAGCACTGCTACCTCACAGCTGCAGGGACCCAGGTTCGATTCCCGCGTGGGTCACTGTCTGTGTGGAGTCTGCACATTCTCCCTGTGTCTGCGTGGGTTTCCACCGGGTGCTCTGGTTTCCACCCACTGTCCAAAGATGCGTGGGTTAGGTTGATTGGCCATGCTGAATTGCCTCTTAGTGTCCTGGGATGCATAGGTTAGAGGGTTAGTGGCGTAAATGTGTGCGGTTTTGGGGATAGGGCCTAGGGTGGGATTATTATTGGTGCAGATTTGATGGGCCGAATGGTCTTCTTCTGCATTGTAGGGTTTCTATGATTGAATGATTCTAAGTGCTCATCTATCTGACCAAGCCATCCATATCTTTCTGCAACCTATGACCTTCTCCCTCACTATCCTTCACCCTACCTACCTTGGTGTCATCTTTAAACTTACTAATCATTCCCCTCACATTCTCATCAATATCATTTATGTATATAACGAACAATAAGTGTCCCTGCCCTGACCTCGTGATATCCACTGGACATCAGCCTCTAGTCACCCACTCAACTTTCTACCACTATCTTTTGTGTCCTATTACGAAGACGGTTTCAGATCCACTTCATGTGGATTCCATGTGCTTCAATCTTCTCAATCAGTCTCCAAAGTGGCACATTGTCAAGGGTTTTGCTAAAATCCATCTAAACGGCAGCAACTGCCTTTCTCTCATCCACACACTCAATCACTTTTGTTTGAAAAATTCTATCAAATTTATCCTGCATGACCTCCCTCTGACAAACCTACGCTGACTATCCCTAATTAACCCGTGTGTTTCCAAGTGGAGATTCTCTCCTTCAGATTTTTTTTTCCCAATAGTTTCCCTACTACTGACGGGAGATTCACCGGTCTGTAATTTCCTGGTTTACCTTTACCACCCTTCTTGAAAAACGGAACCACGTTAACCATTCTCCAACCTCTGGCACATCCCCTGTGATGTGGAGATGCCGGTGTTGGACTGGGGTAAACACAGTAAGAAGTCTCACAGCACCAGTTTAAAGTCCAACAGGTTTATTTGGTAGCTTTTGGAGCGCTGCTCCTGTGGACAGAGAGAAATTAAAAATTTGTGTCAAAGCCTCTATAATTTCCTGGCCTGTCTCCCACAGCAGTCTGGAATGCAATTCATCCAGGCCAGGGAATTTGCCTATTTTTAAACATGACAGAGCCTCCAATATCTCACCATTTCCTTTGTCAAACTGTACAATTTCCTCACAGTCCCATTTCCTGAATTCTGTACCTATGTGCTCCTTTTCCTGAGTGAAGATTGATGAGAACTATTCATTTAACACCCTTCCAATATCCTATGGCTTCACACACACATTGCTCACTTGGTCTCTAATGGGTCCTACTCTTTCCCTGGTTAACCTCCTCCCGTTAACATTTTCTAGAATATCTTAAGATTCTCCCCAGAATTTAGGTTGAGCAACAACATCTGCAATCATTATTTCTCACAGTTTCCACGCTTGCTACGGATGTCATTCAAGCTTTCGATGACTTAATTATTTTGGTTTTGGTGATAGTAACAGTTCCAGAAGATTACAAAGACATCACCAATGATTCAGGTTCTCCATCACCAAAGGCAGAAGCTTTATGGAGATTAACTTGTTCATTAAACTTGAAAAACCCATGGAGCACATATTAAAATAATAATCAATGACACTGACAATTTACTAGACTATCCTTCCTCTTGATTAGATTTGGGGAGGTTAAGGATACTCTCATATTCCTTACATTACATCTCATTTCTATTCATTTCACAAAACCTGAGATGGTTGCCCTTTGCAACCCATTCTGAAATATCACAGGAGCTGAAATGACTTGAAGTAGGAAGTATCATTGAGCACATTAGTTGCACACCATGAGTCTCAAACCAGACATTACAGAACGCAGATATTGTGAACTTAGACCATGCTTCATACTTAAGGTCCTCAACAAAGCAACCATTCTCAAGAAGGATCCAATTTCTATAGTCCAAGAACTATTTACATCATTTTGCGACTCCTCAATTTTCATGAAGCTTGACACACAATGAAGCCACCACAGCAGAGCAAAGCCAATATCTTCAACATTAAGATCAAAGCAAAATTCTGCAAATGCTGGAATCTGAAACAAAAATAGGAAATGTTGGAAAACCTAGCAGGTCTGACAGCATCTGTGGGCAGAGAATAGAGCCAACATTCCGAGTCTGGATGACCCTTCGTCAGATCTCTGTGCCAATATCTTCAACCCCCTGTTACTCCTGAAGTTGTATTTCAGTACCACAGAATGTCCAAGGAAAAGTTCTACACCTACTGCATCCCAGAAGGTCATTTCATCAGCCTTTTTAGACATTGAGGGACTGTTTCTCCATAGAAGGGACAAAGCTAAACATGATGGATGATTATCAACAGTGCTCACTGGACTCAGACAACACAATTTCATATTCAGCAAGGACAAATTCACACCATCCAAGATTGACATTCTAAGGTACAGAGTGACAGCAGCTGGAGTAAAGCCTGCACACAACAACAGCAAAGTCTTTTACACTCTTCCAAAGAGTTGGCATCTTTTTTTTTCTGTCGCAAGTTTGTTCTAAATTATGCAGAGATTGTGATCTCTCTTGGAAAGCTACTGCACAATGGGAAAGGGCAATTAAACACCGAGCCGCGTCTGAAATGTTAAATGTGAGGATAACATTTTTGCCAAACCTCGCGAATATCAACTCTGTCACAGAAACGTAAGTCACATCAGGGATTGCATGGTGTTTTGAGTGAAACCAGTGGTCAATTGCTGAGATGTCACGCCCATTGTCGGAACTGAAAGTAAATGCTGTACTGGAGAACAGGAAGCGCCAGCCTTTATCTACACTTGTGAGCACTGCCACATGTCCTCTATGGTTGAAAGTTCACTTCTAACACTGAACCCCAAGAGCTGACCACATTGTTCACCATGTCAGGAGCAGGTCACTGACCTCTATGGAGGGATTGTCAGACTGTCTTCATTATTTCAAGGTCAAGTTCACACAACCAAGTAGTTGACACAGTTAGCAGCGGCACATCAATTCTGGCAATAGCAAAACAACTTCCAACAACGTCAAAGCCTGCTTGATCATGATCGGTGATTTCATGAGTGACCACTAATCGTGTTACATGACAGGGGTTGAAGGTAGAATCAACAACAGTGTACCACAGGAGCCAGCACTGACAAAACTGAGCCAAAAGAGAGCAAGAGCTGATCCCATATCCCAGAGCACAAAATGACCTTGCATGGTTCAATAAAATCTGTATTGTTGCATCACAGAACCCAAGCAGTTACCCCAAAAACACTCCAGCAACATATACCGTACCTTGTCTATGAAGGACATCTTCATAACAAAGAACAAAGAACGGTACAGCGCAGGAACAGGCCTCCAGCCCTCCAAGTCTGTGCCAATCACGTTGACCTATCCAGGCTAACCACTTATATGCCTGTATTCCCCAGTTGTTCATGTGTCTATCAAGATAAGTCTTAAATGTGGCTAACGTAACTGCCTCAGCCACCTCACTTGGCAGTACATTCAAGGCCTCCATCACCCTCTGTGCAAGAAACTTTCTCCACACATCTCCACTGAACCTTTCCCCCTTTACCTTGAACTTATGGCTCCTTGTAATTGTAATTTCTGCCCTGGGAAAAAGGCTTTCGACTGTCCACTCTATCCATACCCCTCATAATTTTATAAACTTCCATCAGGTCGCCCCTCAGCCTTTGTATTTCCAGGGAGAACAATCCCAGTTTATTCAATCTCTCCTCATAGCTAATACTTCCATAACAGACAACATCCTGGTAACCTTTCCTGCACTCTCTCCAAAGCCTCCATGTGTGGTGACCAGAATTGGACACTGTATTCCAAATGTGGCCTTCACCAACATTTTATACAACTGCAACATAATTTGCCAACCTTTATACTTGATGTCTTGTCTGATGAAGGCAAGTATGCCATATGCTTTCTTCACCACCTTTTCCACCTGTGCTGACACCTTTAAGGATCTGTGGACCTGAACTCTCAGATATCTCCATGTGTCTATGCTCCTGATGGTTCTACCATTTATTTTACAGGTCCGATCTGAATTGAATCTACCAAAATACATCACTCATATTTATCTGGATTAAACTATACCTACCATTTCCCCGCCCAATTTTCCAGCCTATCAATGCCCAGCTGTATTCTCAGATGATTCTGTGAAGCAGCCTTGTAGCCAACGATACACCACCAAAAAGAAGAGTTCAATAGAAACTTTCTTTACAATCAGTGCAAATCAGTTCAACCAACCCTGTGGCCAAGAAAACCATGGCAACTATTCCAAGTTGATATTTTTGGAGAGGTGCATGCAGCAGCAAGGAATCAACAGTTTTTGCTTGTTGTTCATGACCCTATATAGCCAATAGCTGGCAATCACTACAACAAGTTCCATAACCATCACTTCAATTACTGAAATTCTAGATAAGCTCTTTACAAAGTAAGATTTTCCAGAGATTATCACTGCAGATGATGGACCACAGTATATTTCCAGTTAATCCATGGAGTTCCTAGCAAACTACAGAACCACAAACTGACATCACAACCCAACCAGCATCTGGATGATAGTGCTCAGCAATTCAAAGGGGAGATCGAGAACAGTCAGAGAGCTGAGGTTTCAGAGGGAGAAATGTTTGAAAATCCATTCACATCCTTCTTTGTACATATTGATTGATCCTACACTCCCTGACCAGAAAGATATTGGCCAAATGTGTGGCTGGGGTTGGCACTTTTACACACAGTTGACCAGTCCTGAGCTCTCACTGGCATCCAACAGGAATGTCACAGTGAAGGCAGAAGAAATTACGAAGCGATACGGAAAAGCAAAAGTAGACTTTGACAAATGAACAAGCACAAGCAAACCGCAATTTGGGGTTGGAGATTGGGTTCGCGCCAAATGGACAAATCACAGCTGTAAGTCTCTGTCAGGTGCAAGTCAAATCAAACGGTTGCTTGGTAACAATACTTATCTCTTGGTTAACAACTCAAAGTGTAACATGAGATGCTTGAAAGTGAGCAGACCAGGATATTTGGAGGACAGTGATTATAAGGATACATTTCCTTCTCTGATGAGTGATGTGATGTTGATCATCCATCTCATTGAAAGGATTGTGCAGATCCATAACCTCAAATCCATAGATCTTAGTACTGTCAACAGCAACCTTCATATCTCAATGAATATTTCCATGTTTAGAGGAAATGTATAGGTTGAACTCTAAGAAATGACTGGATGTGTATATTACCGTTGTTTAGATGCTTAATTTAGAGTCATAGAGGTTTACAGCATGGAAACAGGCCTTTTGGCCCAACTTGTCCATGCCGCCCTTTTTTTAAACCCCTAAGCTACCCATCATGCCCATGTAACTGTCTAAATGCTTTTTAAAAGACAAAATTATATCCGCTTCTACTACTACCTCTGGCAGCTTGTTCCAGACACTCACCACCCTCTGTGTGAAAAAAATTGCCCCTCTGGACACTTATGTATCTCTCCCCTCTCACCTTGAACCTATGCCCTCTAGGTTTAGCCCCCCCACCTTTAGGAAAATATATTGACTATCTAGCTGATCAACGCCCCTCATTATTTTGTAGACCTCTATAAGATCACCCCTCAGCCTTCTACACTCCAGAGAAGAATGTCCCACTGTATCCAGCCTCTCCTTATAATTTAAACCATCAAGTCCTGGTAGCATCCTAATAAATCTTTTTTGCACTCTTTCTAGTTTAATATTATCCTTTCTATAATAGGGTGACCAGAATTGCACAGAGCATTCCAAGTGTGGCCTTCCCAATGTCTTGTAAACTCTCAACAAGACATTCCAACTCCTGTATTCAATGTTCTGACCGATGAAACCAAGCATGCCGAATGCCTTCTTCACCACTCTGTCCACCTGTGACTCCACTTTCAAGGAGCTATGAACATGTATCCCTAGATCTCTTTGTTCTGTAACTCTTCACAACACCTTACCATTAATTGTGTAAATCCTGCCCTGGTTCAATCGACCAAAATGAATCACCTCGCATTTATAAGGATACGTTTTATTGAGGGAAAAGGTGTAGTATTTAATTGTTAAATTGTTTGGTGTTTGATTGTGTGTGCCAGTTGACCATTTTCTGTGAAGAAAAGGAAAAACTAAAAGAATATTGGAAGCTCGTGTCTGCAGAGTGCAGACATTTTAGAGTACTCATTACAGAAAATATCTGGTGTGTGTTATGTCCGCACATTTCCGAAACACAAAACACCAACCCCTTGTGTGAAAGTTTCTGTATAAATGTAACTCTTCTCTTTTAATTTTAATTTTCCTGAGTTAACCAACATTCCTGATTCATTGTCAAGTAGACCCTTTGATGGTTGGGTGGCTTACAGCAGCACTGACCCCTACAGATAAGGAAGAGGTGCTTGGTTCGATTTCAGATGAATGCTTTACACAAGCGATTATAGTGTTCCATTTTGTTCACTACATTGGAAGTTAAACATTAGACCATAAGACATAGGAGCAGAATTAAGCGATTCGGCCCATCAAGTCAAATCCACCATTCAATCATGGCTGATGTGGTTCTCAACCCCATTCTCTTGCCTTTTTCCCATAACCTTGATCCTCTTATTGATCAAGAACCTATCTATCTCTGTCTTAAAGACGCTCAATGACCTGGTCTCCATAGTCCTCTGTGGTAATAAATTCCTCAGATTCACCACCCTCTAGTCAAAGAAATTCCCCCTCATTTCAGTTTTAAAGGAACGTCCCTTCACTCTGAGATTGTGCCCTCGAGTTCTAGTCTCTCACACTAGTGGAAACATCCTCTCCACATCCACTCTATCTAGGCCTCTCAGTAAGTTTCAATTAGATGCCCCCCTCATCCTTCTAAACTCCATCGAGTACAGACCCAGACTCCTCAACCGTTCCTTATATGACAAACCCTTCATTCCGAGGACCATTCTTGTGAACCTCCTCTGGACCCCCTCCAAGGCAAGCACATCCTTCCTCAGATACGGAATCCAGAACTCCACACAATATTCCAAATGGGGTCTGACCAGAGCCCTGTACAGTTTCAGCAGTACATCTTTTTGGATCAGGGCATTCCATTTTCAGAGTAAAGGGACTGTATGTGTATTATGTTAATAGGCTCCAGCTTGGAGATAGTAAAGCAGAAAATAACTGTGGAAAATTCATGGAAAGCTCGAGTAAATGATAATTGGGAAGTAGATTCCTTGTTGCTGTTTTGATTTTAAAACTGGATACTGATTGCAGAATTAACCCAGGACAACCTTCTGGTTAATCCCAAAAGATACTGAAGCTAATTGCATAACATCACTCCAGTTTAAAACTGTTGATTTAGTACAGATTGGAAGACAGAAATGTTCCTGAGCCAAAGGTATGAAATAATCAATCGTATCTCAATATCAAACAAAAGAGTGTCATTTCACGGTCAAAGGTGAGTTGTTTGATGTAACATGAGATCGATTTACATTCACAATGATCACTGTCAGAGAACATTGACAAGGATTGCATTCCCTAAAATTTAGAAGATTAAAGGATGGTCTAGTCTATCTGTTAAATATGATTAAGGGATTTGATTAGAGAGAAATAATTTACTCTGAGGGGGGGACTCCAGGATCAGAAAGCATTAAATTAGAGCTAGATTCTTAAAGAGTGATGCAAAAAACATTCTGTTACTTCCCCCAACAGGGCAAATGGGGGCTGCTTTATGTAAGGTCACCACCTGTACTTAAAATTCCAGTTATGAAGTCAGGTGATAACAGGATGGTCAAAAGATTCAGTTTTAAGGAGGCTCTTGAAGGAGGAAAATGAGGTAGAGAGGTGGAGAGGTGTAGGGACAGAGCTGGGGCCTGGCTCACCAATGGGGGGAACAATTAAAACCAGAGATACTCTAAAAGACAGAATTTGAGAAGTACAGATTGTGATGACTTCAGTCAGGTGAATGAGGTTGGCCTGCTGGAATATGAACTCCTTGACTAAGTCCAAATTGATGGCCCAATAAGGGAGGTTCATGTTCCCAATTTAAAGCAGGTGTGTCAGTTTCTCTACCTGCTGAAGCAGAGAACATGCAGAGAGCATTCTGTTGTGTAGTGGATCTTGTAAATAAAGGAATTTTTGGTGACGGGATCTTGGCCTCCATGGATTTATTACACAGATGTCTGAGAGGTTTGTGTGGTTGGAGATTACAGAAACAGTGAGAGAGGCAAGGTCTTAATGTGCCTGGGAGAAGGATTGAGGAATGGGACTGAAAATAATGGCTTCAGTCTTACAAATATTTAATTGGGGAAGATTGGTAGGACTGGACATCAAATAAGCAACCTGTCCTGCCCATGACCGTAAGAAACTGCAAAAGATCGTGAAACTAGCCCAATCAATCATGCAAGCCAGCCTCCCATCTATTGACTCTGTCTACACTTCCAGCTGCCTCAGCAAAGCAGCCAACATAATTAAGGACCCCTTTCTCTCCTCACTAATGCTGACAAACCTACTGAGATTTTCCAGTGTTTTCTCTTTTGGTTTCAGATCCCAGCATCTGCAGTTTTTTGCTTTTATATAAGAGGTGTACGATGATGCACATTACAAGGTAGTCCTGGTCGCCCTCAATTTTCCAGCGATACAAATACCCGGTGGCACCCAATAGAAACAGAAGGTTACACAAGAAACTATTAAAAGGAAGGTTGGGCCAATTCAGTGGGCTCAGTTCTGGTGACAAAATTAAGGAAAATTGCGTAAGAGGCGGTGCTCTGAGTCAAGAAGAGAAAAGAGGAATTTAGTGAATGACACAGAGACAATATTTCACACAGCAACATCACTAATCGACAATTCAGATTGTGCCAAACTCCAATGGCAGTTCAATACCCTATGGGATCAATTAAAGAAAATACCCAGGGAAGGTAACAAGATAGAAGGGCAAGAGCTGGAAAGAAAACCAGGTTATAATCTTTCACCTTAAGAAAATAATAGCTGAGCTGGAAACTGATGTTCAGGCAATAAATAAACTGAAAGGCATCAGACCCAGCCATCGAGAATGGCACATTGGTGATGTTGGAGCACTGGGTGTGGTAATCTGGAACATTTAAAATAGGGTCACATACCATTGTGAGCCAACACCAAACACTTAAGGACTATGAGCACTCACAATAACCTCATGAGCCCATGCCCACTGTGGTTGGTTTCTGAAATGCACCCAGTCCCAACTGACTGTGGCTGGCATAATCTAACCACAATGGGAGGGGTGGTTCTCAGAATACCAGTAATGGACCAATGTCAACAGCCAGAACCAGTCCCCTGGCTGGAGAACATTGGGGGTCAATAGAAATAGGGTACACATGTGGCATTAATTCGACTGACTGGTGTGCGTGAGATTGAATCACAGTGCACAAACCATCAACTGCACAGAGGACCATGTGGAATTGTCCTAAATTTGTCTCAAACAGAGATCCAGGGATGGAAATCAGAACATCCCCACCTTGGTGGGATCTTGGTCTCAATATTGGATTGGATTTAGTTCACAGTTTATTCATTCCACAGTTAGTCATGATACTGTATATATTAGCTTATTTTTTCTTGCAAGTTGAAACAAAGAAACCAAAAACAAACCTGGGGAAATCATTAAAAGGTGTTTGATAGGGGAAATCTAAGGTTTGAGTAGTGTACTGGTTGGGGCCTGCCAGAACACAGAGGAAGATTTGTCATCAGGAGTATTATCTCAAGTGTTTCAAAGAACAGTAATTCAAAGCATTAAACATGGGAGACATAGGATCAGAGTCTCCCCCAGCTGGGCTTTTATTGAATATAAAACCCTGCAAGCTTCAAGGACAGAGACAATGCAAATAAATAGGCCAATGTTCCTGGAATGGGCTTATCTTCAAAACATGTCACTACTGTGTCTAAGGCACTGGGACATCACCCTCACAAAGACAAAACAGTGACTGTCAGACAATCCAATTAAAGAAACTGGGTGACCCCAGACAACAGGCAGTGTATAAACAAACATCAACAACAAATGGACTTTATCACAGACATATCAACCTGGGAGCCCGGGACATCACATTGGAATAAGTTCATTGTCTTGACTGTGGTTACAACATCACGATAGATGGCTTGCTTAGACGAAGGCAGGAACCAGGATAAAAGAGATTGAAAGGCCCATTTATGCGCACTCTCTGTTTTCTGCCAGCTAGCCAATCTTCTATCTATTTTAATGTTACCCTCTATAACATGAGATTCAATTTTCTGCAATAACCTTTGATGTGGCACCTTATCAAATACCTTCTGAAAATCCAAATACAGTATGTATACAGGTTTTGCTCTATCCACAGAACATCTTTCTCTATCAAAGGGTTCCAATAAATCGATTAAACATCAATATTTTGATTCCTCCTGATTACCTTGAGTTTCT
This sequence comes from Carcharhinus amblyrhynchos, assembly GCF_965287045.1. Lineage (NCBI taxonomy): Eukaryota > Metazoa > Chordata > Chondrichthyes > Carcharhiniformes > Carcharhinidae > Carcharhinus > Carcharhinus amblyrhynchos. The sequence continues at coordinate 3,255,698 of NC_137336.1, read as the reverse complement.
CGAAGTGTCCAGCTGTAATCTGATTCCCCATGACAGACATCAGTCTAAATAGCCTATCGTTTCCTGCTTTCTGCCTCCCTCCCCACTTGAACAGAGGGATTGAATTTGCCACTCTCTGCTTGAAAAGTTTGCTCCTCTTAGAATAGAGATAGTTAAGGAGAGACTTAAACATAAGTAGTCGGAGCAGGAGTAGGCCATCTAGCCCTTTGAGCCTGCCCCGCCATTCAATAAGATCATGGCTGATCTGAAGTGGATCAGTTCCACTCTCCCGCTTTCTCCTCATAACCCTTAATTCCCTTGTCTACCAAAAACCTATCTATCCGTGTCTTAAATATATTTAGCGAGGTAGCCTCCACCACTTCAATGGGCAGAGAATTCCAGAGATTCACCACCCTTTGAGTGAAGAAGTTCCTCCTCAACTCTGTTCTAAACTGCTCCCCCCTCATCTTGAGGCTGTGCCCTCTAGTCCTGCTGTCCTTTCTGAGCAGGAAGAATCTCTCTATGTCTACCCTATCCATCCCTTTCATTATCTTATACATCTCTAAGATCCCCCCTCATTCTTCTAAACTCCAACGAGTACAGACCCAGTCTATTTAGTCTCTCTTCATAGTCTAACCCCCTCATCTCCGGTATCAGCCTAGTGAACCTCCTCTGCACTCCCTCCAAGGCCAAAATATCCTTGCGCAAGTGTGGCCACCAAAACTACACACAGTACTCCAGCTGCAGCCTCACCAATGCCCTGTACAGTTACAGCAAGACCTCCCTGCTTTTATATTCTATCCCCCTCGCTATAAAGGCCAGCATCCCATTCGCCTTCTTGATCACCTGCTGCACCTGCAGACTGGGTTTTTGCAACTCATGCACAAGGACCCCCAGGTCCCTCTGCACCGTAGCATGCTGCAGCTTTTCACCCTTTAAATAGTAATCCCTCCTGCCAAAGTGGATAACCTCACACTTGCTAACATTGTACTCCATCTGCCAGGTCCTCGCCCAGCCTATCTAGATCCCTCTGCAGACTTTCCACACCCTCCGCACAATTTGCTTTACCACTTTTATATCACTTCCTGCAGGAACCCACAGGCAGCGTGCAGGGATCACTAAGTGAATGGGACTCTGGGACAGATGCTCCTTCCACTATAAAGACTACCACCACTAAGCAAACACAGGAGCAGATGCGCATGCACATTTAAAGAAAAGTATCTGAAATCATTGTCCATCATTACTACCTCAACAGGATATGATAAATTAGTCCGATAACCTATAGTCCTATAGTCACTCTGTAAGGAGTCGGTATTTATGATCAGATGCACGATAACTGGCTGCAGTGAACATTATCTGTAATCATATCTTCAAATAAAAAAAAATACACATTAATGTTTCACCAATCCATATGTATGATTGATATATTGACTTCTGTTAGGGGCCAGACCATAAACCCCAAGATATATTGTGAAGATAGCCTAGACCCCAACTTTTTTTTTGATTTTGGCATTAGTGTGAGCATAAAGTGTTTCACTCCAGGTGTGATCCTATTGACTCACTGGGAAGCTTTTATTAAAACAAACTTTATTTAACAGCACAGTTAAAATATAACAAAAAAATTACCATAACTTTTACCAATTGAATTATCTAAACATGATAAGATATAATTCTTAATTGTCAATTCCAATTTAAAGCAATATCCCCATCGATGTAAATTCCTCTTCATAATCAGGCTTATGTGAATTCCCAGTTCCAGTTTTTTATCCCCTCTGGACAGAGATACAGGGAGTCTTCTAATTCCCAGACTGCAGCCTCAAACAAATATTTATCTTCACAGAGCAGGACACCAGTCAGAGAGAGAAGGGAGAACATATCTCTTGCCTTGTGTAGACCTCTGGAGAGAGATACTGCTTTCTAATTGGTCGTGGAGTTTACTTTCCAAAGAGAGAGAAAACAAGAGCTACTTTTTTTTTCTAAATTCAAACTGCAACTGACTGATTTTCCTTCTCAGTAAGCCTAGCTCCACCCACTCAGAAGATTTTCCTCTTGTCAATCAACCTAATCAAACCCTACTCTGAAAATCCCAGGGAATAACTCTAGGAATAACAATACTGCATTAGCCCAGATACAACCAAACATTCCAATAATTAGGAGCAATTAACCTTCTGCAGTATCAACAGGGGAGCCACCAGCTGTGGACAATTTGGCATTGTTAAATAGAGTTGAAGTATAAAACAGTCCCTTCAGCAGAAACATGACATGTACATTTCTTAAAGTCCCAGTGCAGTCACATATCAAAGAAGAACATAGAACATTAGAGCGCAGAACAGGCCCTTCGGCCCACGAGGTTGCGCCGACCAGTTAAAAAAAAACAATGACCCACTAATCTAAACCAATCTCTTTTCGTCCATAAACCTATCCACGGATCTCTTAAACGCCCCCAAACTAGGCGCATTTACAACCGCAGCAGGCAGGGCATTCCAATCCCTCACCACCCTCTGGGTAAAGAACCTACCCCTGACATCCGTCCCATAACTACCCCCCTTAATTTAAAGCCATGCCCCCTCGTGCTAGATTTCTCCATCAGAGGAAAAAGGCTATCACTATCCACCCTATCTAAACCTCTAATCATCTTATACGTTTCAATAAGATCCCCTCTTAGCCTCCTTCTTTCCAGCGAAAACAACCCCAAATCCCTCAGTCTCTCCTCATAGGACCTCCCCTCCATACCAGGCAACATCCTGGTAAACCTCCTCTGCACCCTCTCCAAAGCCTCCACATCCTTCCTGTAATCTGGGGACCAGAACTGCACACAGTACTCCAAGTGTGGCCGCACCAGAGTTGTGTACAGTTGCAACATGACGCTGCGACTCCTAAATTCAATCCCCCTACCAATAAACGCCAAGACACCGTATGCCTTCTTAACAACCTTATCTACTTGATTCCCAACTTTCAGGGATCTATGTACACATACACCTAGATCCCTCTGTTCATCCACACTATTCAAAGTCCTCCCGTTAGCCCTATACTCAACACATCTGTTATTCCTACCAAAGTGAATCACCTCACACTTCTCCGCATTAAACTCCATCCGCCACCTCTCGGCCCAGCTCTGCAACCTGTCTAAGTCTAACATGACCAAAATCATGTTCTTCTTCTATGCAGGGAGGTTTAAACTGATTCGGAGGGGGGGTGGGATCCTGAGTAGAGGGGGTGAAAGTGAGGGGGACATAGATGGGGACTGCAATGCACGGCATCGTGGGGGTGGGGCAGAGCAGAGTTTGAAATGCGTATACTTTAATGCGAGGAGTATTCGCAATAAAGTGGATGAACTTGCAGCGTGGATCAGTACCTGGGACTTTGATGTTGTGGCCATTTCAGAGACATGGATAGAGCAGGGACAGGAATGGATGTTGCAGGTTCCGGGGTACAAATGCTTCAGTCGGAGTAGAGAAGGAGGTAGAAGGGGGGGAGGGGTAGCATTATTGGTCAAGGACTGTATCACAGTGTCAGAGAGGAAGTTTGATGAGGACTTGTCTGTTGAGGTAGTATGGACGGAGATTAGAAATAGGAGAGGAGAGGTCACCCTGTTGGGAGTCTTTTATAGACCTCCTAAAAGTTCTAGAGAGGTTGAGGAAAGGATTGCGGAGACGATCCTGGTTAGGAGTGAAAGTAATAGGGTAATTGTTATGGGGGACTTTAACTTTACTAATATTGATTGGAATTGCTATAGCTCTAGCTCGTTAGAGGGGTCAGTTTTTGTACAAAGCGTGCAGGAAGGTTTTTTGACTCAATATGTAGATAGGCCAACTAGAGGTGAGGCTATATTGGATTTGGTGCTGGGAAATGAGCCAGACCAGGTGCTAGACTTGGAAGTTGGTGTGCATTTTGGTGACAGTGACCACAATTCGGTTATGTTCACCTTAGTGATGGAAAGGGATAGGTATGAACCTCGGGTCAGTAGTTTTAGTTGGGGAAGGGTAATTATGAGGCTATTAGGAGAGAATTAGGAAGCATAGGTTGGACTAGGAGATTACAGGGACTGGGAACGTCCGAAATGTGGAGTTTTTTCAAGGAGCAGCTACTGCGAGTCCTTGATAGGCATGTCCCTGTCAGGCAAGGAGGATTTCGTAGGGCTAGGGAACCGTGGTGCATGAAAAAAGTTGATTCGTTGGTTAAAAAGAAAAAGGAGGCTTATGTTCGGATGAGGCTTGAGGGCTCAGGTAGTACATTAGAAAGCTTTAGATTGGCTAGGAGGGAGTTGAAGAGTGAGTTAAGAAGGGCTAAAAGAGGACATGAGAAGACTTTGGCTGATAGGATTAAGGAGAATCCTAAGGCGTTCTATAGGTATGTCAAGAACAGAAGGTTGGTTAGGGCAAGATTAGGGCCAGTTACAGACAGTAGAGGGAAGTTGTGTGTGGAACCGGAAGAGATTGGAGAGGCATTGAACCAATATTTCTCTTCGGTGTTCACGCAGGGGGACATGAATATAGCTGAGGAGGACACTGGGGTGCAGGGGTGTAAAATAGATAGTATTGCAGTTGATACGGGGGATGTGCTGGATATTCTAGAGGGTTTGAAAATAGATAAGTCCCCTAGTCTGGATGGGATTTACCCCAGGATTCTCTGGGAGGCAAGAGAGGTGATTGCAGAGCCTCTGGCTCTGATCTTCAGGTGGTCGTTGGTCTCTGGTACAGTACCGGAAGATTGGAGGATAGTGAATGTTGTCCCATTGTTTAAGAAGGGGAACAGAGACTTCCCCGGGAATTATAGACCGGTGAGTCTTACTTCTGTTGTGGGCAAGGTTTTAGAAAAAATTATTAGGGATAGGATTTATAGTTATTTGGAGAGTAATGAATTGATTGGAGATAGTCAGCATGGTTTTGTAGCGGGTAGGTCATGCCTTACTAACCTTATTGAGTTTTTTGAGAAAGTGACCAAAGAGGTGGATGGGGGAAAGGCAATTGACGTGGTATATATGGATTTTAGTAAGGCGTTTGATAAGGTTCACCATGGTAGGCTTCTGCAGAAAATGCAGATGTATGGGATTGAGGGTAGTCTAGGAAATTGGATCAGGAATTGGCTAGCTGTTAGGAGACAGAGGGTGGTGGTTGATGGTAAATATTCGTCATGGAGTTCAGTTACGAGTGGTGTGCCTCAGGGATCTGTTTTGGGGCCTCTGCTGCTTGTAATTTTTATTAATGATCTGGATGAGGGTATAGTTGGGTGGATTAGTAAAATTGCTGATGACACCAAAGTCGGAGGTGTGGTAGATTGTGAGGAAGGGTGTCATAGTTTGCAGGGAGACTTAGACAGGTTGCAGAGCTGGGCCGAGAGGTGGCGGATGGAGTTTAATGCGGAGAAGTGTGAGGTAATTCACTTTGGAAGGAATAACAGATGTGTTGAGTATAGGGCTAACGGGAGGACTTTGAATAGTGTGGATGAACAGAGGGATCTAGGTGTATGTGTACATAGATCCCTGAAAGTTGGGAATCAAGTAGATAAGGTTGTTAAGAAGGCATACGGTGTCTTGGCGTTTATTGGTAGGGGGATTGAATTTAGGAGTCGCAGCGTCATGTTGCAACTGTACACAACTCTGGTGCGGCCACACTTGGAGTACTGTGTGCAGTTCTGGTCCCCAGATTACAGGAAGGATGTGGAGGCTTTGGAGAGGGTGCAGAGGAGGTTTACCAGGATGTTGTCTGGTATGGAGGGGAGGTCCTATGAGGAGAGACTGAGGGATTTGGGGTTGTTTTCGCTAGAAAGAAGGTGGCTAAGAGGGGATCTTATTGAAACGTATAAGATGATTAGAGGTTTAGATAGGGTGGATAGTGATAGCCTTTTTCCTCGGATGGAGAAAGCTAGCACAAGGGGGCATGGCTTTAAATTAAGGGGGGGTAGTTATGGGACGGATGTCAGGGGTAGGTTCTTTACCCAGAGGGTGGTGAGGGATTGGAATGCCCTGCCTGCTGCGGTTGTAAATGCGCCTAGTTTGGGGGCGTTTAAGAGATCCATGGATAGGTTTATGGACGAAAAGGGATTGGTTTAGATTAGTGGGTCATTGTTTTTTAACTGGTCGGCACAACATCGTAGGCCAAAGGGCCTGTTCTGCGCTGTAATGTTCTATGTTCTATGTTCTAAAATCATGAAGGAATTTGATAGACTAAATAATGAGAAACTGTTACCGGTGGCTGAAAGTTAAATAAAAGCACATTGCTGTGGATGCTGGACTCTGAAACCAAAAGAGAAAACACTGGAAAATCTCAGCAGGTCTGGCAGCATCTGTAAGGAGAGAAAAGAGCTGATGTTTCGAAACCAGATGACCCTTTGGCAAAGGTCAAAAGCATAAAAAATGAAATATAATTATACTGGAGGGTACGGGAATGAAAGATGAGTCATAGCCAAAAAAACCAAGGGAAAACTCTGCTAAGGGCTGTTCACAGAGAGAGAATAAAGGGTATGATTGGCCAAATGACAAAAAAGCTGTACACGGTGACAGATGAAAATGTTGGGAAAGGGGGAATATGAGACAAAGGTAGAATGTAGAAAAGGGGAGCGGGGGGAGAAAAGGTAAGGGAAAGGAGATGAAGTAGGGGAAAAGAGTGGGGGGGGGGGAGAAAAATGAAGAAAGACAATAGAGAAATAAAAGGTAGAGAACAGTGGTTTGTACCAGTGATTTGAAGGGTTGATAAACAGAGGACACAGATTTAATGTGATTACAAATGAATCAAAGGAGCCATTAGGAAGTGAAATTCACACAGTGTGTTCTGATGGTCTTTTGTATTGGTTATGATAGCCATCTGATTTGACAAACTCCATGGTTAACACCTAACCTTTCAAATCGAGTTACACAGGCCACAAATCCCTGACTAGCTTTCAACTGGGTGAACTGATCTCAGCCAGCATGGAAATGATGGTGAGAACATAAGAATAAGAACATAAGAAATAGGAGCAGGAGTAGGCCATCTAGCCCTTCGAGCCTGCCCCGCCATTCAATAAGATCATGGCTGATCTGTCGCTGCTCAGTTCCACTTTCCCGCCCTCTCCCCATAACCCTTAATTCCCTCTCTTATCAAAAACCCATCAACCCGCGTCTTAAAAATATTTAGCGAGGCAGCCTCCACCACTTCAACGGGCAGAGAATTCCAGAGATTCACCACCCTTTGAGTGAAGAAGTTCCTCCTCAACTCTGTTCTAAACCGCCCCCCTTTTATCTTGAGGCTGTGCCCCCTAGTCCTACTGTCTTTTTTGAGCGGGAAGAGTCTTTCCACCTCTATCCTATCCATCCCATTCACCATCTTATACGTCTCAATGAGATCTCCCCTCATTCTTCTAAACTCTAACGAGTACAAGCCCAGTTTATTCAGCCTCTACTCATAGCTCAACCCCCTCAACTCCGGTATCAGCCTAGTAAACCTCCTCTGCACTCCCTCCAAGGCCAAAATATCTTTGCGCAGGTGCGGCACCCAAAACTGCACACAGTACTCCAGCTGCGGCCTCACCAATGCCCTATACAGCCGCAGCAAGACCTCCCTACTTTTATATTCAATCCCCCTTGCTATGAAGGCCAGCATCCCATTCGCCTTTCTGACCACCTGCTGCACCTGCAAGCTGCATTGTCCATCCTACAGATATAGTTGACTAGAGAAGGTCAGTTAAGAGACAACTCCTACAGTGTTTTACTGGAATTATATAAGGTCCAAAGGAGGTGTGAAAGCAACACCCTGGGTACTGATCAATAATGGAATTGGTTAGGTTTTCAGTCACATCTGGATGGATTTGCACCAACTTGTCCAGCACATCTTTGAAACTAAAAGCCAATTCTCAAACAGCCAGATTACTGGTTCAGTAACATAACTACTATATCACCGCACCCCAGAATAAACTCTTGTGATAGTGTTAAAGTGTGACACACTGTAGTAGGTCAGATCACAAACAATGATGAGATAGAGTACAGGAATGGTATAGAGAATCTGGTGAACTGGTGCAGAAAAAATAATCTCTCCCTCAATATCAACAAAACAAAAGAGATCGTCATCAACTTCAGGTAATGTAAAGGAGAACATGCACCAGTCTACATCAACGGGGACAAAGTAAAAAGGGTCAAGAGCTTCAAGATTTTAGGTGTCCAGATCATCAACAACATGTCTTACCCCCCATGCTGACACTATAGTTAAGAAAGCCCACGAGTGCCTTTACTTCCTCAGAAGATGAAAGAAATTTGACATGTCTGCTACGACTCACACCAACTTTTACAGATGCATCATAGAAGGCATTCTTTCTGGTTGTATCACAACTTGGTATTGCACCTGCTCTGCCAAAGACCGCAAGGAACTACAAAAGGTTGTGAATGTAGCCCAATCCGTCACACAAACCAGCTTTCCATCCATTGACTCTGCCTACACTACCCACTGTCTCGGCAAAGCAGCCAGCAGCCCCAGACATTCTCTCTTCCATCTTCTTCCATTGGGAAAAAGATACAAACGTCTGAAGTCACGTGCCAACCGACTCAAGAACAGCTTCTTCCCTGCTGCTGTCAGACTTTTGAATGGATCTATCTCACATTAAGTTGATCTTTCTCTACACCCTAGCTATGACTGTAACACTACATTCTGCACTCTCTCATTTCCTTCTCTATGAACGGTATGCTTTGACTGCATAGCGTGCAAGAAACAATACTTTTCGCTGTATGTCAATACATGTGACAATAATAAATCAAATCAAATGAAAGGGTATAGCATCGAGATTTTCTGCACAGGCTGTACTTCCTTCTCCAGCTGCCTGACCTCATTTCCACAATAAATTATTTATAGAGACATTGCCAATTTTACTCTGAAGGAACATTTAAAAGAAAACATAACCAAGTAACTGAAGGGTACACCACCCACATGAACTATTATGATGGCTATACCGCTGAATGCTTTACAAAAACTCTCATGTATTGCAACTAAATTAAGTACCTATACGCTGTGCTTGCTTTGTTCAGCTGCCCTTCAGAGATGAGTATTCATTGACTCATATATTTTGTCATGCTCAAAAAATCTGAAACAATAATGAGAGCAAACTGGATGCTGGGCCATCCTGCCACCTCAGCTGAGGTCAAGTACCTGGAAGCTGTTGAAAACCTGAGGCTAGTTGACATCTGGAATTCTGCGAGCAGTTCAGATCCAGCATGCTGATACAGGTGGTGTAGCGAGGAGATTCCAAGGATGATGGATGGTGTTAAAAGCAAGAGCAATGGTCAGCAGAGCAGATAGATCAGTGATGGTTCTTCAGCGTCTACAGGTTACCCCGAGAAGGACATTTAACAAGGGGAGCTAATGAGTCAATGGATATAAAAATTTCTACGGGTGTAAAATCAGTGACTGCTCTGGGATTCATTTTAGAAAGTTACAATGGTCTCATTTTCTCTGCCACTTGGGTCAACACAATCCACACCTTAATGACTTTATTCTTTGAATAATGGTTTGAGCCTGATCTCCCCTTCTTACTGATTTTCCAGCCAATCGTTCATTAATTACTCTTTCGAAGTCTTTCAGAATTTTAAGGATCTCAGGTTTGTGTCCGGACCTGAGAATCACTGGGAAATGTATGGTACAGAAAAAGGCCACTCTGCCCATCGTGCTTGTGTTGGCTGAAAAATGAGCCACCCCCTAATCCCACTTTCCAGTGTTTACTCTGCAGGTTAGGAGACTTCAGTTTCAAATCCAGATGCCTTTTCAATGAGTTGAGGCTTTCTGTCTCTGCCACCCTTTCAGGGAGTGAGTTCCCCACCCCTGCAACCCTCTGGGTGAAAAAAACATTTCCTCGTCTCCCCTATATTCTTTCTACCAATCACTTTAAATCTCTGCCCTTTAGTCACTGGCTTCTCTGTTAAAGTAAACTGGCCCTTCCCATCCAACCCATCTAGGACCCTCACAATTTTGTATATTTCAATCAAATTTCCCTTCAGCCTCTTCCATTCCAGCCTTATCCATAGCATCCATAACATCCATGCCACACAAAAACCAGGCAATGACAATCTCCAACAAGAGAAACCTCATGGCATTGTGGGTCAACACATGGACTGCAGCGATTCAAGAAGGCAACTCACCTTCTCAAAGGCAGCTGGGGATGGGCAATAGATGTTGGCCAGCCAGCGACAGCCATGTCCCACAAATGAATAAAAAAAACTTACCATTGCTGAATTCCCCACTATCAACAGCCATATAAATAATCTGGCTACAAACGTAGGGCAGAAGCTCAGAATCTTTATCCTGTAATGCACTTCCTAATTCCTCAAATCTTGTCCACCATCAACCCTAATTTTCTAATGAGAAAAGGTTAGTGAGGTTAGATTTGTATCCACTGGAGTTTGATTGGGTGAAAGGTGACGACTGAAAATTGAATACTCTGAGGGGTATTAACAGGATGAATGTGAAGAGAATATTTCCCCTTGTTGGAGAATCTAGAACTGTTTAAATATTAGGAGTCTCACATTTAACATAGAAACTAGAAGCAGGAGCAGGCCATTTAGCCCTTTGAGCCTGCCCCACCATTCATCTTGAACATGGCTGATCATCGAATTCAATATCCTGACCCCACCCTCCCCACCTCCCCTTCCTCCCATATAGACCCATAGACCCATAGAACATTCCAGCACAGAAACAGGCCTTTTGGCCCTTCTTGGCTGTGCTGAACCATTTTTCTGCCTAATCCCACTGACCTGCACCTGGACCATATCCCTCCACACCCCTCTCATCCATGTACCTGTCCAAGTTTTTCTTAAATGTTAAAAGTGAGCCCACATTCTGCTTGGCAGAGCATTCCATACCCCACTACCCTCTGTGTGAAAAACCTCCCTCTAACATCCGTGTTATACCTTGCCCCCCTCACCCCAAGCCCGTGGCCCCTCGTAATGTGCGTTTCTAACATAGGAAAAAGCTTACCACTGTTTACTCTATCTGTACCCTTCATAATCTTATACACCTCTATTAGATCTCCCCTCAGTCGCCTTCTTTCAAGGGAAAACAGCCCCAATTTGCTCAATCTTTCCTCATAACCCAATCCTTCCATACCAGGCAGCATCCTGGTAAACCTCCTCTGCACTTTCTCCAGGGTCTCCATGTCTTTCCGGTAGTAAGGCGACCAGAACTGTACGCAGTACTCTAAATGCGGCCTAACCAACGTTCTGTACAACTGCAACATTAGAGTCCGGCTCTTATATTCTATACCCCTTCCTATAAAGGCTAACATACCATAAGCTTTCTTCACAACCTTCTCCACTTGTACTGCCACCTTCAAAGACTTGTGCACTTGCAACACCAGGTCCCATTGCATTTCTATACTCTTTATAGGTCTACCCTTTATGATCTCACTCCCCCCAACATTATTTCAGCCAAAATGCATCACCTCATATTTTTCAGAGTTAAACTCCATTTGCCATGAATCTGCCCAATATACCAGCCTATCAATATCCCGTTGTATTGCCAGACACTGCTCCTCACTGCCCGCCAATCCAGCCATCTTAGTGTCATCAGCAAATTTGCTGTTCACACCACTTACTCCCTCTTCCAAGTCATTTATGTATATTACAAAAAGAAGAGGTCCCAGTACTGAGCCCTGCGGCACCCCACTAGTGACAGACCTCCAGCTAGAAAGGACCCTTCCACTACTAGTCTCTGTCTCCTCTTACCAAGCCAGTTCTCAACCCATCTAGATACTTAGCCTCGTATTCCATGAGCCTTAATCTTTTCAACCAAACCCCTTATCCGCAAACTATGACTCTTAGTTCTGGATTCCCCATCATTGGGAACATTCTTTTTGAATCTACCCTGTCTAACCTTTTTAGAATTTTGTAAGTTTCTTTGAGATTCCCTCTTATTTTCTAAACTCCATTGAATATCATCCCAACTGATTTACTCTCTCCTCATAAGTTTATCACTTATCACATCCAATACTTCACATTCCTCTTCCTTAACTAAAATGCTTGATTGTCCATTTTGTAAACCATATCCACATAATCTGCCTCTACACAGTTTGCCTTGCAATCTTTTACAGACCCTATTTTTTTCTGTAGTTATCCTCTTACCCTTAGTGTATTGGTAAACCATCTTTGGGTTCTCCTCGATTGTGCTTGCCAATATTCTTTCAAACTCCATCTTTCTTTCTCATTTCAAAAATGTCCTTTCTGATTTCATGCCCTCCTCTTTCTACACTCTTCTTGACTCTCTGTAGTGTTGAGTTGCTGGTGTCTGATATGAGCTTCACTTTTCTGTTGTACCTTCCCCTGGAAGCTTCTTGACACCAAGGGGCTCTAGATTTGGTCATCCCAACCTTCTTCATGTGGGAACATATTTATTCTGAACCTCCTGAATTTAATCCACTTTTGTTAAATCCCTCTTCAGCTTAATAAAATCAGAGTTACCCCAGTTTTGAATTTTAATTCATGATCTATATTTATCCTTTTCCATAATGTTGTCAAAATTAAGCAAATTATGATCACTATCATCAAAATGCTCCCCCCACTGGCACTCCCTTCACCTGCCTGACATCATTTCCTAAAACTTAGCCCAGAACTTTACCCCCTGTTTTTGAATTTGCTCCTTAATGCCCTAAAAGGTTCTCCTGAATACACTTCAAGAACTCTGTTAGTCCCAATCTTTTCATACTAAATGATCCCAGCTGATATAGGAACATAAGAACATAAGAAATAGGAGCAGGAGTAGGCCATCCAGCCCTTCGAGCCTGCCCCGCCATTCAATAAGATCATGGCTGATCTGTCGTGGCTCAGTTCCACATTCCCGCCCTCTCCCCATAACCCTTAATCCCCTCGCTTATCAAAAACCCATCAACTCGCGTCTTAAAAATATTCAGCGAGGCAGCCTCCACCACCTCAACGGGCAGAGAATTCCAGAGATTCACCACCCTTCGAGTGAAGAAGTTCTTCCTCAACTCCATTCTAAACCACCTCCCCTTTATCTTGAGGCTGTGCCCCCTAGTCCTACTGTCCTTTCTGAGAGGGAAGAGTCTCTCCACCTCTATCCTATCCATCCCATTCATCATCTTATATGTCTCAATGAGATCTCCCCTCACTCTTCTAAACTCTAACGAGTACAAGCCTAGTTTATTCAGCCTCTCCTCATAACTCAACCCCCTCAACTCCGGTGTCAGCCTAGTAAACCTCCTCTGCACTCCCTCCAAGGCCAAAATATCCTTGCGTAAGTACGGCACCCAAAACTGCACACAGTACTCCAGCTGCGGCCTCACCAATGCCCTATACAGCCGTAGCAAGACCTCCCTACTTTTATATTCAATCCATCTCACTATGAAGGCCAGCATCCCATTAGCCTTTCTTCACAAACTTCTCCACTTGTACTGCCACCTTCAAAGACTTGTGCACTTGCAACACCAGGTCCCGTTGCGTTTCTATACTCTTTATAGGTCTACCCTTTATGATCTCACTCCCCCCAACATTATTTCAGCCAAAATGCATCACCTCACATTTATCAGAGTTAAACTCCATTTGCCATGAATCTGCCCAATATACCAGCCTATCAATATCCTGTTGTATTGCCAGACACTGCTCCTCATTGCCCGCCAATCCAGCCATCTTAGTGTCATCAGCAAATTTGCTGATCACACCACTTACTCCACTTATTGATGTATTTAAAATCTCTTCAATTGCGGCATGATTGTTTCTGTCCTTCTCAGAGATTTGTTTTCTCAGAGATTTGCCTCCTATCTTTCTCTAACTGTTTGGGAGTCTACAGTACATTGCCAGGAGAGTAAATGTCCCTTTTGTGTTCCTAACCTCAATCTATGTGCCTTCAATTGATAATCCTTCTAACGTGTCAGCCCTCCTCATAAATGTCATGCCCTTGAGGCTACTTTTTAAGTATTTGCTATAATTGAAGGCTAGAAACTAGTCTTACTCACTAACCAGCTCTTTCTCTTGTGTGAGTTTGAGAGTTATGTGCTTTGTAAAGCATGTTTTTATTTTTCTCATAAAGCAAAACCTTACCCAGTCTGAGCTTAGAGACAAGGAAAAAAAAACTCACCAACTATTGAAGACTTTCATTTACTCGTTCATGGGATGTGGACATTGCTGGTTGGCTCAACATTTATCAACCATTCCTGAATGCATCTGAGAGTCAACCACATTGCTGTGGATCTGGAGTCACGTGTAGGCAAGACCAGGTGAGGATGGCAAATTTCCTTCCCTAAAGGACATTAGTGAACCAGATGGGTTTTTACAATCGACAATGGTTTCATGGTCACCAGTAGATTTTTAACACCTGATTTTTATTGAATCCAAATTTCACCGTCTACTGTGGAGAGATTTGAACCCAGGTTCCTAGACCATTACCCTGGATCTCTGGATTATGAAGCCAGTGACAACACCACTACCCAACTGCCTATGGATAAAAGTGGTGCTAGATGGAAGACTTCTTTCGCTCTGTGCAAGAACATACCACACAAACCAGAGTCAGAACTCCACACTCCACCCATCTCTCACTTAGGTGTTGTTTCCTGTCTCCTCGCATGGCCTTTATTCTCTGCTTTAATCAATCTCTTATTAATCTCTATTTCTGTTGAAAACATATTCAAATTAACCAGACCAAAAAACAAAGCCGAGATACAAGTGACACATTTTCCCAGTGTGAGGCTGACATAAGTGAGGCAAATATATTGCCCCGCTCCACCTTTTTGCAGGTCTATCCATTTGCCCCTAACGTGGCTTTTGAGAGCAGGAGGGGCTAAATGGGAGGAGAAGAAATGGGGAAAGGGGGGGCAGAATTTGCACACTTCCGGCCTGGCGTATTCCAAGTGGCAGTATACCATTCTGAACCAGGTCACCCACCCTCAGGTGCAGCATTTAGCTGGTGGTCTATGCCGAGATACCCGACAGTGACAGCTGCAGAATGTTCCAGTGCTCTCCTGGTCAACGTCCAACCTCCCAAAACCTGACTTCATCGACAGCTTGTCTACCCATATTCCAGCTCACACCAAGTCCTGTTCGCCCAGATCTACACTGGCTCTCGCTCCAGCAGTGTATCAAATTTCATCACTGGTTTCAAATCTCACTTTAACTTTGCTCCTCCTTATATCTTAACCTCTTCCAGCCTTACAACTCATCCAGACATCCTCCTGGCTCCAATTTTAATTTACTGTGTATCCACAATTTTAATTGCTCTGCTGTTGGTGACCATGCCTACAGGGGCAACGTTCTGCAGTTCCTTTCTGAAACAAAGAAGGTAGAATAAAGGAAAGCACAGGAACAGGCCCTTTGACCTGACAAGCCAGTGCCAATCATGATGCCCTAACTAAACTAAAAAAACACTTCTGGCCTTACTCAGGCCATGTCCTTCTATTCTCTCACTATTCACGTACCCACCCAGATGCCTCTTAAATGTTGTTAATGTGCCTGCTTCCACCATCTCCTCGGGCAGCACATTCCAGGCACCCACCACTCTCTGCATGAAAACTTCCCCTGCGCATCCCCCTTAAACGTTGCCCCTCTCACCCTGAATCTTTGTCGCCTTGCATTTGTTATTTCTGCCCTGGGAAAAAGCTTCCAATTGTTCACCTGATCAACAGCTCTCATAATTTTGTAAACTTTTATCAGATCGTCCCTCAGCCTCCCACTTTCCAGGGAGAACAATTCCAGTTTATTCCATTTCTTCTCATAGTTGACATCCTCCATACCAGGCAACATCCTGGTAAATTGTTTCTGTACTCCCTCTATCTCTCTATTCCCTGCCTATTCATGTATCTATGGTATGGAGATACTGGCGTTGGACTGGGGTAAACACAGTAAAAAGTCTGACAACACCAGGTTTAAGTCCAACCGATTTATTCACCTGAAGAAGAGGGAAAACTCGAAGTGAGTTTACTATCAAATAAATCGGTTGGACTTAAACCTGGTGTTGTCAGACTTTTTACTGTATTCATGTATCTATCCAGGTGTCTTTTGAATGTTATTATAGAATCTGCTTCCACCACTTCCTCAGGCTGTGTGCTCCGGGCATTCACCACCCTCTCTGTGAAAATGTGCCCCATACATCTCTTTTAAACTTGCCCTCTCTCACTTTCAACGTATACACCCAAGTAATTGACCCTTCGACTCTATGGAAAAGACTCTGACTATCCAGATAATCTTATAAACGTCTATCAGGTCACCCCTCATTCTTTGATGCTCCAATGAAAACAATCCAAGTTTGTTCAATCATTTTTCATAGTCTATATCCTCCAAACCAGGCAACATCCTGGTAAATCTCTTCTGCACCCATTCCAATGCATCAATGTCCTTCTGACAGTGTAGTACCTGGAATTGTACACAATATTCCAAGTGTGGCCTAGCCTATGCCTTATACAGCATTATCTGCATTATCTGTCGCACTATCTGTAACCCCCGTGACTTGCCTGGGTTTGCAAAACCTCACTTACTGTACTGTCTGGAGACAATACACATCTCTTTAAACTGTGATCAGTGCTCCTACCACTCACATTATCAGCCACTTCAGGTCTTGAACAGCAGGTTAGGTGTAAGGATTCGCATTTTAATCAGTAATCTCTAAACTGTCTGTGCTTTATATGCTCTGTCTGAGGCCAGAACTCTCCATTCACCTGACGAAGAGGCTGTCCCCTCGAAAGCTAGTGAGAATATTATCAAATAAATAGGTTGGACTAAAACCTGGTGTTGTCAGACTTTTTACTGTGTTTACGCCAGTCCAACGCCGGCATACCCACATCATTATACAGCTGCAACATGATTTGCCAATTCCTATACTCTATGCCCTGACCAATGAAGGCCAGCATGCTGTATGTCTTCTTGACCACCTTGTCCACCTGAGTTGCCCCCTCAGGGAACTGTGGATCGGCACTCCGAGATCCTCTATCTACGAATATTTCTAAGGGTTCTATCATTTTCCGTGTGTTTTCCTTCTGCAGTAGACCTTCCAAATTGCATCACCTCACATTTGACTGGGCTAAATTCCATCTGCCATCTTTTGGCCCAAGTCTCCAGCTGATTTGTATCCTGCTGCACCCTCTGACCATCCTCCTCATTGCCTGCTACTTCCCCAATTTTTGTATCATCTGCAAATTTTTTCCTAATCAGACTACCTACATTTTCCTCCAAATCATTGACGTAGATTACAAACAACAGAAGTCCCAGCACTGGTCCTTGTGGAACACTGCTCGTCACAGACTTCCAGTTAGAAAAGTACCCTCCCACTGCTACTCTCTGCTTTCTTTGCCCGAGATGTGGAGATGCCGGTGTTGGACTGGGGTAAGCATCTTTTTCTTCAGCTGAAGAAGGAGCGATATTCTGAAAGCGTGTGTAACCAAATAAACCTGTTGGACTTTAACCTGCTGTTGTGAGAATTCTTATTATTCTATGTCCAAGCCAGTTTTGCATCCATCTTACCAGCTCACCTCGGTTCCGATACGCCTTCACCTTCTGTAACAGCCTGCCATGAAGGCTTTACTAAAGTCAATGCATACAACATCCACTGTCCTGCCCTGGTCAATTTTTCTTGTCACTTCCTCAAAAAACTCAATTAAGTTTGTGAGACATGACTTCCCCTTCACAAAACCATGCTGCCTATTGCTAATAAGCCTATTCTGTTCCAGATGTGAGTACATCCTGTGCCTAAGAATCTTCTCCAAAATTTTCCCACCATTGATGTCAGGCTCACCGGCCTGTAATTTGCAGGATTGCCTCATCTGCCCTTCTTTAGCAGAGGAACAATATTAGTTACTCTCCAATACTCTGGTACCTCACTCGTGGCTAAAGAGGGTTGTTTTAAATAAAGTTGATCCTCCAAAATGCACCACCTCACATTTGTCCGGATTAAACTCCATCTGTCATTTCAGTGCCAAGTCTCCAGTCTATCGATATCCTGTTGTATCCTCTGACAATCCCCGGCACTCACAGCAACTCCAACAATCTGCAAGTTATCCGCAAGCTTACTAATCAGGCCACCTACACTTTCCTCCAAATCATTTATATTTACCACAAACAATCGAGGTCCCAGCACTGATCCCTGCGGAACGCCGCTAGCTATAGATCTCCATTCTGAAATACACCTTCCCACCGCCCCTCTTCGTCTTTTATAACCAAGCTGGGTCTGCATCCATCTAGCTACCCCGAATCTCATGTGATTTTAGTTTTTGTACCAGACTGCCATGCGGGACCGTGTCGAACACCTTATTAAAGTCCGTATAAACTAGATCCACGGTCCTTCCCTCATTAATTTTCTTTGTCACCTCTTCAAAAACTCAATCAAATTGGTGAGACATAACTTTCCCCATATAAAAACAATGCTGCCTGTTACTAACTAGTCCATTCCTGCAACCCCCACATCCTCTCCTCCCCCCTCCCTGATGCATATAACCTCATCACTTCATTAGTTCGCCGTCCTCCTTTAAGCTGCTTTTTATAAACCTATCTCCTTTACTACGCTTTCGGTCTCCATCCCAATCACTGCTAATGCGACCTGCTGTCTAATTTTGTTTGACCGTGCTCCTGAGAGGATCACGGGAAGTTTTATTATGTTGAAGACGCCATAGAAATAAAAAGATGTAAAGCAGGCCTTCTGCAAAAAGATATGACTGGGATGGCGGTGCCAATAAGGCCATGAGCTGTTGCCCAGCACGACACTTAGTCCACATGGACGCTCCAATCACCACTACCACCACTGTCCAGCACCCAGGAACACTGTGTGAAGTTGATGAGCAGGGTTAGGAGCTGAAATCACCACTTATCCTGGGCGGGATTTTACGCCCTCACTGGTCCCAAAAACCGGAAAACCCCACCTGAAATAAATGGATCTTTGCAACATCCGTCCCTCTCCCGCTCCGATTCCTGAGGTGGACGGGGCAGTAAAATTCCGACTGTTGTGTTTTCCGGGCCAGTGCTTTCACACAGAGAAACATAAAAATTAGAAGCAGGAGCAGGCTATTTGGCCCTTTGAGCCCACTCCACCATTCATTAAGATCATGGTTGATCATATAATTCAATAACCTGATTCCCCCTTTCCTCCCATATTCCTTGATCCCTTTAGCCCCAAGAGCTATATCTAATTTCTTCTTGAAATCAGACATTTTGGCCTCAACTATTTTCTGTGGGAGTGAATTCCACACATTCACCACTCTCTGGGTGAAGAAATTTCTCCTCATCTCAGTTCTAAAAGGTTTACCCCTTATCCTCAAACGATCACCCCCCTAATTCTGGCCTCCCCCACCATTGGGAACATTCTTTCTGAACCTAACCCTCTTAGAATTTTATAAGTTTCCATGAGATCCCCTCTCACTCTTCAAACTCCAGAGAATACAATCACTGGGAGTGCCAAGAGATCCTTTGCACCCCAGGAATCCTCTTGATAAGAGAGAAATTGTCAAAGACAACAGACATTTTGTTTTCCCATTTTATTGTAAAGCTTTGAAGAAGGAATAATTACAATGATTTTGTCTTCTCTCCATTGACTGCTCAGCAAATGAGGGCCAAGAATTTTACATGCTTAACAATAGAAAAAATAATAGAAGAACTGTGCTCACTGCCCGCGTAAATCTGATAGATAACATAGGAAGCCAGTGGATTAACTATTAAAGCATTACATGTGTTTCCAAACACTTTTAACAATATGGTTCTGATTACACATTAAACCCATCTAAAAATAGTAACATACTTCCATTGCTGAATTTGTTTTTATATAAAAGCAACATTTGCATGTACATAAAACTGTACAAAAACATGGCATACAAGCAATTAAATTAATTATATAAATAGAACCAACATTGAAGTTCAAATGATTTAAACAGCGGCTGCTGCCTCTAGCCAAATCTCTTGGACTTTGGATTTTCCCCTCCACCCTGCCCCTAAAGTTAGCCCATCACGGGACTGTTTCGGGGTTGTAGCTAGATATATGGTACAGACTCATCAAAAGTACTGGTCCTTCTACAGGTGCTGTATTTCTGGTCCAGGGTATCACATGGCAAGCTACATTGTGACACAATACTTCATAAATACATATACAATCTACCATTGGATCCATTTTCCGTCGAATGAAACACAAAATAAAATGCATCAGCTACCTCCGCTAACTAAAGCAGAAGTGGTCTCTTAAGATCCTAAGTGGCCATTCTGCCACCTCATTGCTTCTGGATATTTTTGGTACCTGTACGATCTCAGTTCCAGAAGCTCTATGTTTCTATCATTGTTGTTGTATCTATTCTAATCACAAGACTTCCCGCATCAGGCAAACTGCAGCTTAATTATATTACAAGGCACCTATAACATTTCAGCTTCAAGTTCTCAAATGGACACTAAATCCAGCAAAGTCCTCAGACTAGGGGCGAGGGATGGTGAAGGTTCACTTACATCTTGTTGGTTGCTTTCCGATCACAGTCCCAGCTCAATTCACTGATCAGTCTCGGGCGGCTAAAGGAATCATGCCAAATTTGAGAATGCATGCATCTGAGAAGCCCACATTGATACCGTCAGACTGTCCCAATAATCCTTATCGAGGAACATCAAGTCCCTCCATTACTTCCTGAGAATCAGAGATGATAGAACTCTGGAAATAACCGCTGCCTCGAACAGTACCTCCTCCGGGACCCCCCTAATCCAGAGCACAATCTGTCTTTTGCAATCAAAAAGAACTGAAGCCCAAAGGTTCTATTCAAGACATCCAGTGTATTTGCGATGGGTTCAGGGTGCACAATTTGATTGATTTCTGCAAAAACTTTCAACGTAAGGAGTTTAGAAATTGTTCAATGGTGTGAATTCCACAATTTTAATACACCAAGATTTTCCCTTCTTCAAAAATATACCCTCAGTATTGACTAATTAATCTTACACGCGAACAGCACTGCAGATTACAGGTAGAGGCTTGAATGAACCATCCCATCTCTCTTTCACTGCTCATCCCTGCTCTCATCTCCACCCATTCACACAACAAGGCACAAAACGAGTACTGCTTCCCTAACCCTGCCACAAAGCTTGGCAATTCGGAATCTGAAAGGGATGAGGTCTGATCACAGATTTAGCAGGGCTCTATTACAGATGTGGAAACAAATAAAAGAAATACATACGCACGAAGAAGAATGCAAATATTTTGTGACAACAGAGCAATAATCATGCGAACATAACAATTTTATTTATACATATACACCACCATCCCTTAATTGAGCTTCGGAAGTCGGAAAGTGGGTACGATTGGAAAGGGTGCGGTATTTGAAAACAATGGCCACAAATAAGACCATAAACAGAGACTAGTCATTGGGTTATTGAACTAAGTTTTAAAATGAACAGTTGGTAGCAGTGCTGTGAACCGTAACGGGTCATGAAATTAATTTAAGGTGCCCTTAAACTTCTTGGGCAATGGAACAGGCTTGATGAAAGTTGGAATTTGGATGGTATTTCTTTGATATTAAAAAAAAACCTTCCACTTTCACCATCTGAATGGACTTCAGGAGGACATCAGTATGTCAAAACTATCTGTGCGAGTCCATGACCAATTTAGTGCCAAAAGCTCACAGAAGATACTTTTTTTTATAAAATTGGCACAATGACCATTGCATAACAAAAACATCTAAAAGTATTGGAACAATCTTGCTCACTGGCAAAGAGGGAGGAGGGGACCAAAACCGCCCCTCTGATCATGTGTGAGTCATCTGCAGCCAATGCTGATAAAGCATCTTGTTGCCCTTCCTTTCCCCTGGGAGATTCAGCCAATTATGTAGACATACATACATGCATGCATGCCCACACATTCATGCACATATACAGATGCATACATGTGTATACACACATACATGTGCACACACACACACTTTCATGCACACATCCATCAGCATACACATGTACACACTTTCATGCATGCATCCATGTGCACACACGCATACACTTTCATGCACACATGCATGCACACGCTTTCATGTACACATGTATTTGCACACATGTATATGCATGCACATGTGCACGCACACGCATTCATGCACATCAGCATTTAGACTCATATATACACAAACCACACACACACACACACACACACACACACACACACACACACACACACACACACACACACACACACACACACAATTATACCATTTTAAAGTTATAAACTCTCTTATGGAAAGCTGACAAGCCCATGGCTCTGGAATCAGTTCTTATATTCTGCAGTGAGTGCAGAGTGAAGTGTCCACATTGATGATTTAAATCATGTCCATGCAAGCAAGGATGGACGACAAATCCAGCAACGGCTGTGAGCATCCCAGAGAACGGGAGACCAGGACCCAGCAGAGTCCACTGCCCTTTCAACACTGGCAACAGAGGCCACAACTGACAAGTAAATAACAGAACTTAAAACAGCATGTGACATGTTTTGCATTGTTTTAAAAGAGAAAAAGGGAGAAAGAGTATGTAGCAGAAGGGAGAATGGTCATGGTTCACTAGCGCCCATATTCCAAACAACCGTGTGTAGCAGAAATGGCAAATGTCAGAACCAACCATCACCAATTTAAACAGTTCACTGAATGGCTCCTGCAGTTACACTTACAAAATGACTTTGCAACGCTACCTTTCAAATTATTTACATGAAGAAAAACAATGAACACAACTTAAGATCGCTTTGCCTCGCGCCGCTGAGCAACATGACCGAGGTGGAACAGATTTCTCCCAATCTTGGAACCACACGAGGTGAAATTCATATGTCATCTGAAGGTTATATTTACACAAGAGTACAGCAACGCTCACACGCTTCTGTGTTGATTGGTCCCTGCGGTTAGGGCAAACATGTGCCAGATGTGTGTTCGACAACGAGATTGAAGCACTGAATCGCTCAGTTCTACAAGAGTGTAGGTTTCTTTTTTTTTGGTTTACCCCCTCCCACAACATCACCGCCATGACATGAATCGACTGTGTTTATCCACTCCCCCATCCCACTCCCACTCCCACACACACACACACACACACACACACACACACACACACACACACGCACACACACACACACACACACACACACACAAGAAACAGGAACGGAAAAAAAAACAAAAAAGAATCGATTGCATGCGGTTAAGAAGTTCGGCAGCGATGGAAATGATTCACGGGTCACCAAAGTCAGGTTTGGGTTTTGACTGCTGATCCACTTGTGTTTGTTCTCCGCTGTTGGCAATCCCTGGGGTTGGAGATTCTGCCAACGGTGTGGAAACCCTGGACATTACGCAATTGGATCGGCCCCATTTTAATCCCGTCCATTCATCTAAAATTCCAGTTTGTTGTAGAATTGTACTGCGGACAATAAAGCCTTTGTGTATTTTTAATTTCCACCGTACGTTCCTCTTGGCTGTTTTCTTTTCTCAACTCTTGCATTTTCGTGTGGTTATAAAACAGCTTCAAACAGGCACAGAGCAGGCTCCGTCTCTCCTTACAGATAAATCTCCCGCTTGGAACAGGCTGGCGCAGGGCCAGTAGTGTGCTGGTAGTCAGGCGGTTGGCTGAGTGGGATTTCTTCCAGAGTCGAGTCCTTGTTGGGCTCGTGGTTTGAACTGGGGAAGGCACTGTGTGTCGGTATGAAGCGGATGTTGGCCATTTTGGCATCTTCCATGAGCCGTGGGCTCATGTTGGTGAGGCGATCCTGGCTCCCCCGTTCTTCATAAGGCACAAAGGTGGAAAGTTTGGGGGCGTTCTTCTGCTTCCTGTTGGGGGATGGTTGGCCAGGCATCCAGCAAGAGTCGGAGTGACCAAACTCTGTGCATTCTCTTGTGCAATTCCCAGTCATAGCCACGTCAGGGAGCGGTCTGAGATCTGCACGGACAAATAAAAAGAAAAAGAAATCATTTGTTTATTGCCTGTTCTCACACAACAACATACTTGCATTTATGTAAAGCATATAATGTAGTGAAATGTTCCAAGATTCATCGCAGAATGACACTGAATCCTATAAGGAGATATTAAGACAGGTAACAAAAGCTTGGACAATGAGATCTGGCAATGTGTTTTAAAGGAGAACTTTAGGTTGGGTATTTCAGGGTCCAGAGTCTAGAAACTCACATCTGCCAATTGTGAGTTAAGAATTTTAAATTCAAGGTGTTGTTACGTGGGACACAATTTTGGTCAGTGGGCACAGGAGAGAGGGGCGTGTAAGATGGCAGAGTTTTAACTGAGGTCAGGTTTATGCAAGGTGGGAGATGAGAGGCTGGTCAGGAGAACATTGGAATAGTCAAATCTGGATTTGGAGGGGAACACATTTTTTCGACTCCTATAGGGCCAGTGTCATTTCACAGTCGAGCAAGCTCTGGATAAGATGTGTATAGAGGAATATGGGCCAAATGTGGGCAATTAGGTCCAGCCTAGTGGTAAAAACAGGGCGTCATGGACAAGTTTGGCTGAAGGACCTGTTTCCATGCTGTAAACCACTATGACTCTAAGCATTGATTGGCGGAAGGAGGGATACCTGTCCATCACTGAGTAGAAGCCCCGCCTTGAAGAGCTGTCAGCCAATAATATTGGTGTCAGATTATGTTTTGGAACATTCCTGTGATGTCCTTGATTCCTTGGGACATCCTATACTGTTAAAAGCCCCGTATAAATGTGGGTTGCTGTTGAAAGACATTACAGTTTAGTAAACGTGTTTGGTTTGTCGGTGAGGGAGTCAAGTTTATTTGGCTGGATTTAAATTCGGATTATAGCTGAGGTTATTGAACAAAAATCAGACATCATGGATATCTCAAGCCATTCAGTCCATCGTACCTTCACTATACACTTCCCCACTTCCCTGCTCTTGCCACATAGCTCATCCCTTTCAAGAATTTATCGATTCCCCTCTGGAAACGTATGGCTGAATCTGCTTCCACTGCCCTTTAAGGTTGTGCGCTATCAGTCTGGGTGCAGGAGTACCAAGTGACAGTGGACAACTGCCCTGTGATGTCCATGGTTATAATGATTAAAGTCTTCGACGCTTGCTGAAGCTGAAATATTGGACACTGACACCAGGTTCTCAGCCTCTGGCCTTCCCCCTGCTTTCCCTCCTCCAGTGATGGCCAAATGATGAGCTGGTGACTACAGCACAAAGATAACGGCCCTCACCGGGTTAAAAGGCAAGGCGTTTATAAAATGCCGAATCTAGTCATTTATTACCAGTCAGTGAAAATACTCCCTCAAATTGTCAAGCAAATAACATACTGTCACCTGTCAATGAGGCACAGCTGAAGACACAATCAGCTCTGGCAATTTAACGCAAAGTGGACATAAAAAAGCAAGCAACTGAATAAGCATTCTCAGCAATTTTCTCTCTTAAATGGGCTGACTGATGATGAAATGCAGTTCTGTCGGTGCCAGTCAGCCACTGGCTCACTGCCCACATGTCTAATATCAGTGCTGGAGAACTGAGTGCTGGGAGGGTGCAAATTTAGAATAGTGCAGCATTGAACAAGACCGTTCAGCCCATCCAGCTCATGTCAGCTCTTCCAGTTAGTCTCACATCATCCCATATCTCTACAATTTTCTTTCTCCCCCTGTATTTTTCAGATTCTTTTTTGAATGCGTAAGCATTCCTCTCTCCAGCATTCTACTCCAAATCCTAATCTCTCATTGTGTAATATGTTTTTTTTTTCACATGTTGCCTCTGGCTCCTTTGCCAATCCCCTTAAATCAAAGGTCTTCAGATATCAACCCTTCAGATACTGGATACCATTCCTCTTTATTTACTCTGGCCAGAATTCTTCCGTCTAGCAAGCTTCACCATCACTGCTCGCAAGTGAGCAGAATCTGGCGCTCAGCCTAATCTCCTTCCACTGCAGCAGGATCGGAGAATTCCAGCCACAGGTGAGATCAGAGAATCCCAGCCACGGGGTGAAGGCGGAGAACCCTGGCAGCGGGGCGGGTCTGGGAATCGCAGCCGTGGGTGAGATCGGAGAATCCCAGCCACAGGGTGAAGTCGGAGAATACTAGATGTGGGTGAGGTCAGAGAATCCCAGCCGGGAACAAGGTCGGAGAATCCCAGCCGGGAGCAAGGTCGGAGAATCCCAGCCACGAGCAAGGTCGGAGAATCCCAGCCACGAGCGAGGTCGGAGAATCCCAGCCACGAGCGAGGTCGGAGAATCCCAGCCACGAGCGAGGTCGGAGAATCCCAGCCACGAGCGAGGTCGGAGAATCCCAGCCACGAGCGAGGTCGGAGGTTCCCATCCTCTATCTACATCCCTTCATGACTTTGAATGCCTCAATCGTATCTTCCCTTAGCTTTTCCTGTCCTAAGGAACAGCAACCTCGCCAGTCCTTCCGTGGAAATGTAACCTGTCAGTTTGAACATCTTTCCAGTAATTATTTTCTGTATGTTCTGTAAAGCCTGCACTTCTGTCTCAAACTGCAGAGCCCAGAATTAGGGAAAAAAAACACTCTAGCTGGAATCCAATTAGTGTTTTAGAAAGGTTTAACAGAACCCCTTGCTTTTTGTACTCAGTGCTTCTATTTATAAAGTACACTTCCATATTTTTCCATTCACTCAAGGGATGTTGGTTTCACTAGCAAGGCCAGATTTACTGCCCATTCCTAACTGCCCCTTTATTAATTGCTTTGCTAACTCTCCTTCAAAGAGTCACACAGATACACTCCAGGTTTCCTTCCTCCTGCAACCCCTCTCAAATTTGACCACCATCTCCTTATTGTCCCTGTTACCTTGCTTTTCTTGCATTAACCTCAGCTGCCACTGTTCACCAGTTCATCCAGCTGTCCATGTCCCCCTGAAGTTCATCATAATCTTAGCGAAGTGGGGAATAATCACAAACAATTCTGATGCAGCACAAATCTGACAGACACATTTCCGGCGGGGTGAAGGGGTGGGGGGGGGCGGGGGGGGGGGGGGGGGGGGGTGATGGAGAATGGGACTAACCGGATATTCTTTCACAGACAGGAATATCGGGTCAAACAGCTTCCTCCTGTTCTGCATCAGTCTATGAGTCTACAAACGCACGGTGGCACAGTGGTTAGCACAGCTGCCTCACAGGGCCAAGGACCTGGGTTCAGTTCCCAGCTTGGGTCACCGTCTGTGTGGAGTCTGCATGTTCTCCCTGTGTCTGCGTGGGTTTCCTCAGGTGCTCCGGTTTCCTCCCACAGACCAAAGACATGCTGGTTAGGTGCACTGGCCATGCTAAATTCTCCCTCAGTGTACCCATG
Source organism: Carcharhinus amblyrhynchos (assembly GCF_965287045.1). NCBI lineage: Eukaryota > Metazoa > Chordata > Chondrichthyes > Carcharhiniformes > Carcharhinidae > Carcharhinus > Carcharhinus amblyrhynchos. The sequence goes on along the minus strand of NC_137336.1, from coordinate 3,228,553 downwards.
CAGACGTCACAGTGTGGCAATGAGGGGATTTTCACACTAACTTTGTGCAGTATGAGTGTAAGCCTACTTGTGAAACTAATAAATAAACTTTAAACAGGAGCTAAGTTGAGACCATTCAGCAAAGGCCAGCTCATAAATTTGGAATTTTCTCAGTACAGCTTGGGCAGTGGGTAATTTTGGAGAGAGTTTAGCAGAATGTTAGATACCAAAAAATCAAAACACTCCAGATGCTGGAAATCTAAAATAAGAACAAAAATAGTTGGAAACAGAACAAGCAGTACTTATGGTGAGAGAGAGAGAGAGATGCTGTGTTTCGAACCTTCTGTTAGAAAATGGTTCTGATAGAAAGTCATTCTGAAACTCTGTTTCATTCGCCATTGCTCCAGTTGACCTGCTGAGTCTTTCTAGCGGTTTTTAATTTTATATACACTTGATAGGACAGAGAAAAGGAATCCTTGCCATTGGAATGAAATGCTTAGAAACTGAAACTGAACTTCAAAGTTATAACAGAAGCTGCATGATAACAGAACTGTTGTCTAACTTATCAACTGTAAGTAATAATGAGGCAATAACATGCTGTTAAAACAAATGTAACTGCGTGAACATTTGTGATGCCAATGAACTCTGGTGTAATTGGAGAGCTGGTCAAGGGGTGAATAGCCTCCTCCTGTTCTTATTTTCCATGTTAAAAACCTAAAACTTTGCAGGCAGGTCCAGCAAGTTAGTTGAGAAGGCAAATAGCATTTTGGCCTTTATTGCAGAGGGGTTGGAGCTGAAACACAGGGAGGTTTTGTTGCAATAGTACGGCATGTTGGTGAGGCCTCATCTGGAACATGATGTACAGTTTTGGTCTCCTTACCTTATAAGGAGATTCGCCAGGCTTATTCCTGGGATGACAGAGTTGCCCTATCAAGAGAGATAGAATAGTCTGGGTCTGTATTCCTTGGAGTTTAGGAGATCCTGAGGGGGCTTGAGAGGATAGAGGGTGAGAAGTTTTCACTAGTGGGAGAGTCTCGATCAGGGGGACATCGCCACAAGAGAAAGGGCAGATCATTTAAAACTGAGGCGTGTAGAAATTTCTTCTCACAGAGGGTGGTGAATCTCTGGAATTCTCTGCCTCAAAGCGTAACGGAGGCTGGATCATTGGAAATATTTAAAGTGGAGGTGGATAAATTTTTGATACATCAAGGAATAGAGAGAGAGCTATGAGGAAATAGCACAGAAAAGGAGTTGAGGCCGGCACAGATCAACCATGATAGTACTGAATGGCAGGACAGGCTTGAAGGGCCTGGTGGCCTAATCCTGCCTCCTGGTCTTATATTCTTCAGAGTACAATCTCAAAGCTCTTAGAAAAATGATTGAGAAACCCACTGCTTGAAATGTTTGACCGTGGCAAAGATCCCAGTCTTGCATCGCAAAATTAGGCTTTAGGGCTTTTTAGAACAGGAGTTAGGGTCAGGGTGAGGAGTTAAGATGGCGGTAGGAGGCATGTTTCCTAAAGTATGGCCTTCGCAAGGACAATGGCCACTTCAATGTAAACGAGCCACATTTGATAAAGCTGCACAAGGGAGACTTTCCAGTTTTGAAATCTCTCTTCCTGGGAAAGTTACTGAACTTGGGATGATTTAATACTTGGGTTGCTGGCAGCTGTGAGGCATCTGTGCTTTGGGAATGAGCTGTGTAAAGACTCCTGTCATGAGCAGTGTGATGGTTTCTTTCTGACCTGTGTGGATAAAGTGATGTTAAAGTAAAGTTTATTTATTAGTCACAAATAAGGCTTACATTAAACTGCAATGAAGTTACTGTGAAATTCCCCTGGTTGCCACAGTCTGCCACCTGTTCGGGTCAATGCACTTAACCAGCACATCTTTCAGAATGTGGGAAGAAACCGGAGCACCCGGAGGAAACCCACGCAGACATAGGGAGAATGTGCAAACTCCACACAAACGGTGACCCGAGCCGGGAATCAAGCCCAGGTCCCTGATGCTGTGAAGTAGCAGTGCTAACCACTGTGCTATCGTGCCACCCCTTTAACCGCACAAATTAAGCCAACACCCTTATAAGTACAGCTTTTATTCTGATCTCTTGAACATCCTCAATTGTTTTAACCCACCATTGGCAGCAGCGCCTTCAACTGACTAGACTCCAAACTCAAAACCTCCCTCCCTAAACTTCGCTCTTCCTTAAAATCTGCCTCTTTGACCAAGCTATTGGTCACTGGTCTGAATATCTGCTCCTGTGGTATTGTGTCAAATTTTGTCTGATAAAGTACCTGTGAAGCAGTGACCTCTGCCCCCTTTTACATCCTTCAGTCCTTTACTACTTTAAAAGCATGATATAAATTTGAGTTGCTTTTGCTGTAGTTGCCATTCTTTGATGAATAGTTAAAAGTCCTGACATCTTAATGTCTGTAATGTGTTTGGATTTCAATCTGCAGCCAGCTCAGCTCTATCTGGGCTGCCTACAGGACTCCAGGAAACAGCCACAGAAATACATCCTCCCTGGGTCGCATAGGAAATGCAATCTTTATTGGTGTGAAATCAAGCAAGTGACAGAATCTCAAAGTTAAAGAAATCTTTCTCCTCAATTATTTTTTCACATAGTGTTTTTGGGAATTTAACTTTCCAATCAACTGGGCGATATGGTGGCACAGTGATTGGCACAGCTGCCTCACAGCACCAGGGACCCGGGTTCGATTCCCGGCTTGGGTCACTGTTTGTGTGGAGTTTGCACATTCTCCCCGTGTCTGCGTGGGTTTCCTCTGGGTTCTCTGGTTTCCTCCCACAGTCCAAAGATTTGCTGTTTATGTTGATTGGCCATGCTAAATTGACCCAAGTTTGGGGGGGCGGATTAGCAGGGTAAATATATGGGGTTACAGAGTTAGGGTGGGGGATTGTTGTCGGTACAGGATCATTGGGTTGAATGGCCTCCTTCTGTCGGACAGAGAATCTATGATTCTATGGATTTGAGAAATTCCCCAAGGTCAGAAGAAATCCCAGCAATGTAAAAGAATCAGCCCCTCGAGTCTAACATGTAATGATATCATGGCTGGTCTGTAAGGAAGCTGAGATATTGGAAGGGATTTTCTGGCTGATCTCACCAGTGGGACCTACAGCAGAGGGTGCAAACCACAGGAAATCCTGTTGACAGCGGCGGGTCTGGAAGATCTCCACTGCTGGCCATGAGTGGGCCGTTCCAGCTATCCCAGAGAGGGAGAAGTTGGGGGCTGGAAAATCCCACCAATTAAATGGTACAAAACTTTGATTTTTCTAAGTGTTAGTTTTATGGAGGTGGAAAGCCCAGGGTTGAGACAGGCAGCAAGCAGGAGAGTAGGACAGGGATTGATGGAAAGAAGGGGCTGAGGATTGAAGAGCAGGGGGTGATGCTGAGGGAGGAAGGGAGGAGGAGAGAAGCAGGGAGGAGAGAAAGAGGGAAGGAACTGAGTGAAAGAGAGGACCGAGGCTGGAGTGGAGGAGAGAGAGATGAAGACAAGGATGGGAAGGAGGCAAGGGGGAGCACAGATTGAAGGAAGTGAAGAGTACCATAGTTTGAAGTGTCTGAGAAAGGAAACATCAAAAGTCAACGGAGTCTTAACATCAGCACAGCAAGCAGTGCCGGGAGGTTGAATATTTGGAGGCTGACAGAAATAAGGGAGCACCATTTGGAGAATCGCCAGATTTTTTTATTCATTTGTGGGACATGGTATCACTGGCTGGCCAGCATTTATTGCCCATCCCTAGTTGCCCAAGGGCAGTTGAGAGTCAACCACATTGCCGTGACTCTGGAGTCACATGTAGGCCAGACTGGGTAAGGACATTCATGAGCTGGTTTTCATGACTCTGACAATGGTTTGATGGCCATCAGTAGATTCTTAATTCCAAATATTTATTTTTATTGAATTTAAATTTTACCACCCGCCATGGCGGGATTAGAACCTGGGTCCCCAGAACATCAGTTGAGTCTTTGGACATGATAGGCTAGCAATAATACCACTGGACTCATCTTAGAAATTTGAGAAAAAAAACAGAAGACTTGTGACAAAATCTATATACCATCCAGAAATGGAAATGTATCGCCGTTCCTTCACTGTTACCAGGTCAAAATCCAGGGACTCCTCTCTAACAGCACTGTGGGTGCACCTACACCATATGGATTGCAGCGGTGCAAGAAGACAGCTCACAACTACCACTTTCTCGAGGTTAATTAGGGATGGCCAATAAATGCTGGGCTAAGCAACATACCAGGAATAAATAAAAACAAGAGGAGGTTGTGGTGAAAGAAAGATTGTCTTGTCAGATGAAAAGCTTCTGACCAGAAACCAGTCATCAATCAGCTCATTCAACAGCTCTACTCAAAGTAGAAACTGCTGATATTAGTAAGTCCTAACAGGTACAAGTACCAGGCCCGTAACCATGGAAACAACAAAGGCCCGATAATCACTTCTTATTGATTTACCATTTACTTCATTCTTGAGAAAGAAAGACAGTGATGACTCCATGGGAGTTCAGCTGACAGAGACCTCTGATAACCATTGACACCAACCCCAGACACAGAGGAACTGTCATCGCTCTTGCTCTGTACCACATTATTCACAACTAGATGGAATTCGTAGAATCATGGAATCTCTACAATGCAGAGGGAAGCCAGTCTGCACTGACTCTCCAACACAGCATCCCACCCTTGCTCTATCTCCGTAACCCCACACATTTACCCTGCTAATCCCCCTAAGCTACATAATTTGGGACACGAAGGAGCAATTTAACCATGGCTATTAAGAACATAAGAACACAAGAAATAAGAGCAGGAGTAGGCCATCTAGCCCTTCGAGCCTACCCCGCCATTCAATAAGATCATGGCTGATCTGTGGCCAATCCAACTCACCTGCACACCTTTGGATTGTGGGAAGAAACTAGAGGAAATTCACGCAGACACGGGGGGAAAGTGCAAACTCTGCACGTACAGTCACCTGAGGCCGGAATTGAGCCTTGGTCCCTGGCAGTGTGAGGCAACAGTGCCACTATACCACTGTGCTGGCCCTTTTATCCTAGTTAAGCAACGTTTCATGAAGAGGGCCGTAAGGTAAAGGCCTGTCCAACAGCAATACACCAGGCTGCACCATGTGACAAATCCAGTAAAGGATTAAGCATTGACCGCAACAATAACATCAACTTGTATTCCTATCGCACCTTTAATGTGGTTAAAAATTCGTGAAGCAGTTCTCAGGAGTGTTCGCAAACAAAGATTTGTCTTGCATTTATGCTGTGCTTTCCGTGAGGTAAAGAATTTCACGCTTAATTAACTTCTTTTGAAGTACAGTTGCCGTGGTTATGTATCACACACATGGCAGGCAATTTTCCCACAGCAAGCTCACACAGCGAGATGGATGAGCAGTTAATCTACATTTAATGATGATGACAGAGAGAGGAAAACAAGGACACTGGAACTCCCCTACATTTTGTTGCGTAGAACCAGGGGATTCTCATGTCCACCAGAGACTCCAGCTTAACATCTCTGTCCAAAGTGACACCTCCATTCAAGGACCAGCCCTTAAAATGATGGATTGACCCCGAATCATCTGGTCTCAGAGGTGAGTTTCTGACCAATGAGGCCAAGCCAACAGTCCAGCATAACATTGGCAATTCCACACTGAGCTTCAGAACACTGGACAAGATGCGATGGGGAACCAAATCCACCTGCTCCAGCATAGATTCCAGGTTTTGGCACTCTCCCCATTTAGATAAACTTCAACTTTTGAATTAAAGAAAGGCTTGCATTTATATAGCACCTTTCAGAACGTCAGGATACCCTAAAGTTCTTTACAATCACTGCAGTACTTTCTTGAAGTTTAGTTACTGTTGTAATGTAAACAATGGCTGCCAATATGCATAAAGCAAATCCCAAAAAGAACAATGTGATAATGACTACATCAATTTTTTAATTCTTCATGGGATGTACATTAGCTAAGTTATTGTCATTATAAATAAAAGCAAAATACTGCAGGCACTGGATTCTGAAACCAGAACAGAGAATGCTGGAAAATCTCAATAACCCTAACTGCACCTGTGCAGAGAGAGTAGACCCAACATTTCAAATCTGGATAATCCTTCGTCATAGCTGTTAGGGAGGAAATTCCAGGATTTCGACCCAGTGACAGTGAAGGAATTGTGATATATTCCCAAGTCAGGATGGCGGTTGATTTGGAGTGAAAACTTCCAGGTGGGGGGTGTTCCCAGGTATCTGCTGCCCTTGTCCTTCTAGATGGTGGTGGTCCTGGTTTTAGAAGGTGCTGCCTAAGGATCCTTACTGAGTTCCTGCAGAGCCTGCTTGAGGCTGAGCCGAGTAGGCTTAGCTGAATGATTTGAAAGGGGCTACAAGTCTGTGGGTCAGTAGAGAAATGACAGTATTGTGACTCTGCACGGCAAGTTTAAATTTTGGTTGCTTTAAACCATCCCCGGATCCTAATGCTCAGCAGGAACCCTGCTCCCTGCCTCCCCCACCAAGCACCACCCCCCACCCATGCCCCCCTCTTCTGCACACACACACACACACACACACACACACACACACACACACACACACACACACACACACACACACACACACACACACACACACACACACCTCATATGGTCACAAGCAAACCTGCTTCTGCTTCCTGTACACCCCAATCTTATAGCACCTCCATCCACTCCGGGTCCCACGGTCAAAGTGTCTCTTATTTCCTTTCATAAAAGTTGGTCACCTTGGTGATTCAATTGTGGTTACTCGAAAGACGATACAGGGGACACCACTAAATCACAGAGGAGACTTACAAGGAGGTCACAAGGAATTTTTTTGGGATTCATTATTGGGATCTGGGTGTCACTGGGCCAGCATTTATTGCCCATCCCTAACTGCCCTTGAACTGAGTGGCCTGGTAGGCCATTTCAGAGGGTTTCCAAGAGTCAACCACACTGCTCTGGAACACAATGTAGAAAAGAATGGGTAAGGACTGCAGATTTCCTTCTCTAAAGGAATGGATAATTTTAGCAATGAAGAAAGATTGGATGGGTTGAGGTGATTTTCTTTGGAATACAGGAGGCAGAGCAGAGGTTTAATTGAAGGGTATAAAATTATGCAATACTGAGAGTGGATAGAAAAGGACTATTGCCCTTTGATTAAGTGTTAGGCTATTTCAGAGGGGCAGTTAAGAATCAACAACACTGCTGTGGCTCTGGAGTCACTTGTGGGCCAGACCAGGTAAGGACAGCCGATTTCCTTCCCTTACAGGACGGTAGCGAACCTGGAAGCCTTGAGCAAAGCTCTGACACACATCGGTGCTGCACCAGGCTCGTTCTGACCCCGATGCTGTCTTTCACTGTAGTCATTCACTGTCATTATTACAATAACAGGTTAGTGCAGTAAGATGGCAAGAAACAGCTTTGCTATTTGCAGTACTCATTACCAGAAGTGCTGTGGCAATGAATGACAGGTAATTCTGAAGGGCTTCTACCTCGCTGTGCTTTTCAAGTCTTTTTGGACAAGTTCGAGCCCAAGGTCACACGTTAAAAAATGTGTCTGTAATTTCATTAATTGCACACAAAAGCACCTTGTCTGTAAAGTGGACAACCAGAGGCTCACATTTTCAGGACAAAACAGTAAACGCTGGAGAAACACAGCAGGTCAGGCAGGTGTTAATATTCAATCATTTCCAAGCTTTGAAGTCTTGTCTGGCTCCCTCAACAGGCACCATTCTGTCATTATTTTCAGCCTGATTCGAGCATTAGTGAAGCTAACACGAAATCCTGATAGGATTGCCTCTGGTGTTATTCTTTACATTGGGTGCAACCCCACCCCTCCCAAACTGTCGTCATCCCCCTGCGCTCTCCCCCCACCAAACCCTTCTCATCACCCCTTTGCCATTCAGAGTGTAAACAGCAACGCCACCTATTTCTAAAGGCCAAGATTTAGATTCCCTAACTGTGGACTTCTCTCGCCAACTATATTAGCCATTGGTCAACATCAGAACTCTGCAGGTTTAAGTTCCACTCCAAGAACCTTAATTGAATTAATTTAATTGTAAAAGGCACACTGTGTGGACATGTTCCTTCTATCTGCAATGGGCCAGGTCCTGTGTGTGTGAATATATGTGGCTTCCAGCAAGAGTAAATGTGCCACACTGTAAGCCTGACTGATAATCTTCAATTTGTTTTATCACAGAATCCCTACTGTGCAGAGGAGGCCATTCAGACCATTGAGTCTGCACTAACCACAATCCCATCCAGGCCCTATTCCCATAACCCCATATATTTATCCTGTTAATCCCCCGATACGAGGGTCCATTTAGCATGGCCAATCCACCTGACCTGCACATCTTTGGAGTGTGGGAGGAAACCAGAGCACCTGGGGGAAACCCAAGCAGACACGGGGAGAACGTGCAGATTCTGCACAGTCAGTGACCCGAGGCTGGAATTGAACCCCAGTCCCTGGAGCTATGAGGCAGCAGTGCTAACCACTGTGCCACCCCAAGTATGTGTAATCTTAGCACAATCAGGATTTGTTAGCAGATATTGTCCAGTCACAAAATCACATCTAATTTTGAGCTGCATACTTTAAGTTTTGCAAGTACGGGCTGGTTGGGTAGAGTCGATATTTTGCCTGTCGCAAAGGGACATGTTGTTTGATACAATTGACCAGGTATTGGGGATGTGCGGTTTGTAAGGCTGGCATCACACTCTCACTGAAATTCAGATACCTTTGGAGACAGAGCACATCCACACATTGTACCTTTTTCAACCAAACAAAAGAACATAAGAACATAAGAAATAGGAGCAGGAGTAGGCCATCTAGCCCTTCGAGCCTGCCCCGCCATTCAATAAGATCATGGCTGATCTGTCGTGGCTCAGTTCCACATTCCCGCCCTCTCCCCATAACCCTTAATCCCCTCTCTTATCAAAAACCCATCAACCCGCTTCTTAAAAATATTTAGCGAGGTAGCCTCCACCACTTCAACAGGCAGAGAATTCCAGAGATTCACCACCCTTTGAGTAAAGAAGTTCCTCCTCAACTCCGTTCTAAACCACGCCCCCTTTATCTTGAGGCTGTGCCCCCTAGTCCTACTATCCTTTCTGAGCAGGAAGAGTCTCTCCGCCTCTATCCTATCCATCCCATTCATCATCTTATACGTCTCAATGAGATCTCCCCTCATTCTTCTAAACTCTAACGAGTACAAGCCTAGTTTATTCAGCCTCTCCTCATAGCTCAACACCCTCAACTCCGGCATCAGCCTAGTAAACCTTCTATGCACTCCCTCCAAGGCCAAAATATCCCTGCGTAAGTACGGCGCCCAAAACTGCACACAGTACTCCAGCTGCGGCCTCACCAATGCCCTATACAGCCGCAGCAAGACCTCCCTACTTTTATATTCAATCCCCCTCGTTATGAAGGCCAGCATCCCATTCGCCTTCCTGACCACCTGCTGCACCTGCAAGCTGGGTTTTTGCGACTCATGCACAAGGACTCCGAGGTCCCTCTGCACCGTCGCCTGCTGCAGTTTTTCACCACGTAAGTAATAATCCTTCCTACCATTATTCCTACCAAAGTGGACCACCTCGCACTTGCCAACATTAAATTCCATTTGCCATTTCCTGGCCCAAGTTGAGGAACAGTCATTCCCTGGTTCGATCTCCAGTTCAATGCCTTGACCAATCAGAGTTGACTTGCCTGGTTTGAATTTGAACAAAGCTGAGCAGCAAATCATTCCATGCTGCATTGTCCATGGCAACACCTCCACCAATCAGAATCCACTTACCAACCAATCAACTTCCCATGAAGTAGCCTGAGATTTGCCCATGGTGAATGGTTAGGATGGAGGTGGGATAAAGGCAAATGGTATTGGGTGGGGAATGGCCTGGCATGACTTGATACTGTTAATAAAAGGCTTAAAAAAGGTGATGGGGGTGATTAGGGGGTCATGGAGGGTATGGGGGTCCAGGAGGGGATTGATCAAGGTGCACAGGTTGTCCATGAAGATGCATAAATGGACATAGAGTCCTCGAGGTTTACTACATGGAAACAGGCCTTTTGGCCCAACTTGTCCAGGCCTCTCCCTTGATGGATTGGCAGAGAGGGCATTGGGCCACCATGGGAAATATGTGGGGGACATAAGATGGCACGAGTGAGGCATTTGGGATGTGTGTGAGGGTGAGGGGCAATGGGCAGAGTGGTATACCTTTTGCATTACATTTTTCAATGTTTTACACATTGACAAAGAACAGTGCAAGGCTTGGGTTGCGAGGCCACTTCACGTGGCATTTAAGATTTAACCACATTACATTGATCTGGAGTCACATGTTGGCCAGACAGGAACGGAATGGCAGATTTCCTAAAGACATTAGCGTAGCAGGTGGGTTTTTACTGACCATTAACAGTGGTTTCATGGTCAGTAAATCATTAGAATTAATCCAGATTCTTACTGAATTTGAATTTCACTGTCTGCCATGGTGGGATTTGGACATGGGTCTGCAGAGAATTCCCCCAGCTCCATGGTTTACTCGTTCAGTGACAATAACGCTACACCACTGCCTCCCCTGCAGCAACACCCCCCCCCACCCACCCCTGCCGAATCGGAGAAACAACAGAGAGACAACAGTGCAGACAAAACAGTCTCTGATCTGCGCTGCAGGGAGTCTGGCTGAATATCCATGCTGACAGACCAATTAACATAAATGGCAAAAGATCAAAGGGACTGAGATCTGCAAAAATACAGATTATACTGGCAAAGCAAAGTAGATCAGTCGGCATCTGCAGTGAAGACAAGCACAAACTGACTGAGTGTTTAAACTTGCACAAGCAAACTTGCCCACTCCACAGCCATTGGCTTGTTCTGGGCTCCTAGAGTTTTCTCCCATTCCTTCACTTGTAGATTTGTATTAGCACTGCCGGTGCAGCAGATGGGGGTGTAATTGACCTCAGTATCATTTGACAGGCTGGCAAGAGGGTTATGTCCGTCAGCCTCCTGCGATTGGTTGATCTGCAGTGATTGGTGACGAACATCGAGCAACGACGAGCGATTGAGATCAGGGGCTGGTGTGATGTCTCTGCAGACCACTAATTTGCCAAGACTCCCCATCTGCGTCCACCCTTCAAAATAGCTACTTGGCAAGGTACTGCAAGTGTAATCACTTTAACAAAGTTCACGATGTGGGCATCTTAGAACATGAGCTCTCTGATTAAAGCAGTAATGGCTTGTCCAATCAGGGAGCCTTAAATGTGTACGTAATATGGAGTGTCAGAGTTACTGGTGCTCTGGGTTTATTCCCTGTACAAGGAAGTACCTGTCTGAGTGTTGCCGACTATGTGAATAAATCTAAATTTGGTGAAAGGACACCGGCCTAGGAGGATTTATTTCAGAAAGCAAACCAACTCCTGTGAAAATGTACAAAAATAACAATGCCTGCCAGCACGCTAAGGACACTGAGGATGTTGAGTACGTGACACACAGTCAGAGGCACCATCCTTCGGATGAGATATTTATTAGAATCCTCCATCAAAAATGAGTGTCATAATAAGTATCCCGAGCTCCAGGTGGGATTATCTGATCACTATTACATTGCCGTTTGTAGGACTTTGCTAAGCTTAAATCGGCCACTGAGTTTCCTGCAGTGATGACACTTCCAAAAGTGCTTCACTGGCTGTGAGATATTTTGGAACATTCTGGAACTGTAACAATGCTACAGAAACGCAAGATAGAGTGATAGAATCATAGATGTTTACAACGTGGAAACAGACCATTCGGCCTCACTTGTCCATTCTGGCCAGTTTTTGCCACTAAGCTAGTCCCAGTTGCCCACATTTGGCTCATAGCCCTCTGGAGCATCTTACCCGTGTAACTGCCTAAATGCCTTTTAAAAGACAAAACTGTACCCGTCTCTGCTATGTGTGAGGACACGTATCAATCGACTCAAGAACAGCTTCTTTCCTGCTGCCATCAGACTTTTGAATGGTCCTACCTCGCATTAACTTGATCTTTCCCTATAACCTAACTATGACTGTAACACTACATTCTACGCCCTCTCCTTTCCTTCTCTATGAACAGTATGCTTTGTTTGATTTGATTTGATTTGTTATTGTCACGTGTATTAGCATACAGTGGAAAATATTGTTTCTTATGCACTATACAAAGACTACTGTTCATAATGAAACCAAGTATGCTGAATGCTTTCTTCACCTGAGTGGAGTCAACCTTTGACTCCACTTTCAAGAAGCTATGAACCTGTACCCCTAGATCTCTTTGTTCTGTAACTCACCCCAAACTCTTCCATTAACTGAATAAATTCTGTCCCAATTTCATTTACCATAATGCATCACCTCACATTTGTCTAAATTAAACTCCATCTGCCATTCATCGGCCCACTGGCCCAATTGATCAAGATCCCGTTGCAATCCCAGATAACTTTCTTCACTGTCCAACTTATAACTTTATAACTCTATTTATTAGTGCCACAAAGAGGCTTGCATTAACACTGTAATGAAGTTACTGTGCAAATCCCCAAAGTACCTTCAGAATCCCCAAATAATCCAATAACCTTCACGTCTAGATCTTTCTTTATGACTGAGTGAATCAAGCAGTCAGGTTCATTACAACCCCACCCCCACTACATACAAGCCCCCCCCGCATTCCCCCTGTACCCCGCTCTCCCCACGACCCACAGCTGATATGTCAGAGTGGGGAGCAGCACGCCAATAATAATGCAGCAATCATGCCACATGGAGATGATTCAGAATGTTCCAGTGTGACACTGATTTCACACCCGCAGTTTCCCAGGTGGGTTTGACATGTTTCCGATCAACTTCAGTAAAACGGAGGGAAGCGAGAAAGAGGAAATAGAAAAGTTTTTAAAAACCTTACTCTGCTTCCTCACCCCCACACAGATTGACGAGTGATCCATTTCTGAACCAGACAGGGACACAGAAAGATCAGTGAGCAGCAAGTTGGGAACTGATGAGGTTACACTGGAATTAAAATGTATATCACTGCAAAACAGATTGGGAGTGAACGCCAGTCAGACAGACAGACATCAGAAAACAGGATTTGATGACTTCACAAGAAATGTTACCATGTGAAGTGTCTATATTACTCTTGGGGCTTGGTTGCTAATTGAATCTCAACACCTGTCCATTACCAGCGTACCTCCATAATTGTCCTCATCATTTCTACGCTTCTTGCTTGAAGACTAGTTCAATCTGGTGAGTAACTGACACCATGGCAACAATGTTAAGTAACTGATCAACCCAATCACCTTGACACTTTGCATACACAGACTTGATGCTGGGCACACAGGCCGTTGTGTCTTGCACACAGACTGTGAAGTTGTGTACAGGCTGTGATCCCATGCACATAGTCTGTGATGGAATGTACACAGACTGAGATGCGTACACAGACTGTAGTGCCATGCGCAGAGATCAAGATAAACTCAGTAAGTTCTGAACTCCCACTGTCAGGATTGCGCAGTTCCTTAAAACCAATTCAAAAGTTTTATTAGTCAGTTAAGAGAATCAGTCCAGCACTAAGCTCATCATGCGCCGTGCTTTAATACAACCATAGAACATTACAGCACAGAAACAGGCCTTTTGGCCCTTCTTGTCTGTGCCGAACCATTTTTCTGCCTAGTTCCACTGACCTGCACCTGGACCATATCCCTCCACACCCCTCTCATCCATGTACTTGTCCAAGTTTTTCTTAAATGTTAAAAGTGAGTCTGCGTTTACCACTTCATCTGGCAGCTCATTTCAAACTCCCACTCCCACCACTCTCTGTGTGAAGAACACCCCCCTAATATTCCCTTTAATCTCAAGATCAAACTTCATTATTCAACAGGAGAATTTACTACAAACCAAACATCTGAGAAACAGTCTGAGCCATTAGAATTTAAAGTTTTAAAGTTATTTATTATTGTCACAAGTGAGAACATTAACACTGCCATGAAGTAACTGAAAATCCCTTAATCACCACACTCCAGCGCCTGTTCGGGTACACTGAGGGAGAATTTAGCATGGCCAATGCACCTAACCAGCACACCCTACTAACCCAAACATTCTTTGGGCTGTGTGGAGGAAACTGGAGCACTTGGAGGAAACCCACATAAACACAGAGAGAACGTGTACACTCAGCACAGTGACCCAGCCAAAAATTGAACCTGGGTGCCTGGTGCTGTGAGGCAGCAGCGCTAACCACTGTGTCACCGTGCTGTCCCATTAACGCTGCTACTGTAAGAAGTCTCACAACAACAGGTTAAAGTCCAACAGGTTTACTTGGCAGTACGAGCTTTCAGAGCGCTGTCCCTTCATCAGGTGAGTCACCTGATGAAGGGACAGTGCTCCGATAGCTTGTGCTACCAAATAAATTTATTGGACTTTAACCTGGTGTTGTGAGACTTCTGACTGTGCCCATCCCAATCCAACGTTGGATTCTCCACATCATAAAATTGTGACTAGCGTGAATGTTCCTACGAATGTCATCCCTGGAGCTGCAAAGTGTGGTTGCAAAACCTCCAGCAAATATTCCAGCACGAGAATCTTATGTACAGTATTTACACCGTTTTTTACATCAACTTAAAAGGAGCTGCTTTGCCTTTCATACGGTTGCAAGGTGAGTTTCAAAATCAGTAATGCCTTCCATTATTTATCTGATGCCTTTCCCAATCCTTCCTTGAAGAACTGGCACTCAAGCTTCTGTTCAACAAGCCTATGATCACATTCCAGGAGAATCCCCGAGTGAAATTCTATGTTGAGTATCTTTTCATTGAAAGGTTTGAGACTGACCATGTTTGGGATTGCAGACTAATCCAGGTTTCAGTTGCTTCCATTACTAGAGCCCAAGCCTGGGCTAGCGATAGTCCAAAATAAATAAAACAGCCATGAAAGTAAGATGTATCAGTGAATAATAAATACAGGATAGCTGTAATAAGTTTCTTTCTGGTATGTTCACCAAAAAAAAATCACAAAGTATAGGAAAATAACAAAACTTCTGTCGATAAACGTCAACACTTTTCTTGAGTTTACAGATTGTGGTGATCCTTTTGAGGGTCATGTTATCAGGTCAGATTCAATGGACCATGGGAAACTGAGCCAGCTGGGAGCAAGGATGCAAGTCGTGGGATGGGGAGGACTTTCAGTTGGGTCCAGAGAGGATGGAGAGAGTTGACCCGTGCACACATTCCATCAAGCATATATCTTGAATATATAATATTAGTTTAATAAACCTTTTCTTGTTGGAGCCACGTCAAATCACCTCCAAATATACAGATAAAGGAACTTAAGGAATGGGAGCAGAAGGGGTCCGCTTAGCCCACCAAGCCTGCTCCACCATTCAGTATGATCACGGTTGGTCTGGGATTTCAACTCCAAGCTTCACCCTGCTCCACAAATCCTGTAATTTCCTTCCTTCCTGGAAGGGAGGAAATAACTTATTGAAATTGCACCTTTTACATCATCTTCAAGTCTTTACAGTTGAGGAAATCCTTTGTAAAGTGTAGTTGCTTTCAACCTGACAGCCAATAAAGGCACAGCAAGCTTCCAAAAATTGCAACCGGATAAATGACCAGATCATCTGTTTTAGCGATGTCAACTGAGGATAAATATTGACTCTGAATACTGGGGAAAGCTCCCCAACTTTTATAGAGTTATGGGATGCATTTCACTTGGCGAGGGGTGGGGGAGGGGGGGGAGTGGTGATGGATGGGATGCCAATTACAGACTCTGAACTAGTCATCCCAACAAGTGTCCCCTCACCACAAATAAACCACATGTCTTCAATACCAGCTTCCGATGATGAAACACGGAGCTTTGAATTTCCAAGCCTCAGACCAACTAACCGAAGTACAATTTCATTCAAAAATCCCATCTCTGTTACAACAGTTAGGATTTGGGATGGACTGCCTAACAGGATGGTGGTGGACACATTCAATAGCCACTTCAAAAGGAATTGGAAAAATGTTGTTAGTATCTCTTCACAGCCATGCTGCTTTATTACCCTTTTTGGGGAATAGTGGGGGAGGTGGCGGAAGGATTTCTGAGTCGATCATCAGTCCATTGAACCACACCAAATGCTCCTTCCATGGGCAACAAGTCCCAGTGTTGGACTTGAACCTGGAGCTTATGGTCCGGTGACAGGGGCTCCCATTGTTCCATGATGTGGAGATGTTGGTCTTTGACTGGGGATGGGCTCAGTAAGAAGTCTTACAACACCAGGTGAAATTCAACAGGTTTATTTGGTAGCACGAGCTTTCGGAGCGTTGCCCCTTCACCAGGTGAGTTGGGAGTTGTGTTCACAAACAGGGCATATACAGACACAGACTCAATTTACAAGATAATGGTTGGAATGTGAGTCTTTACAGGTAATCAAGTCTTTACAGATGCAGACAATGTGAGTGGGCAGAAGGTTAAGCACAGGTTAAAGAGGTGTGAATTGTCTCAAACCAGGACAGTTAGTGAGATTTTACAAGCCCAGGCAAGTCCAGGGGCTTACAGGTAGAGTGACATGAACTCCAGATCCCGGTTGAGGCCATCATTGTGTGTGGAACTTGGTTATCAGTTTCTGCTTGGCGATTTTGCGTTGTCGTGTGTCTTGAAGATTCCCATCCTGGTTTGAGACAATTCACACCTCTTTAACCAGTGCTTAACCCTCTCTCCACTGGCATTGTCTGCACCTGTAAAGACTTGATTATCTATTAAGACTCGCGTTCCAACCATTATCTTGCAATTGAGTTTGTGTCTATGTATGCCCTGTTTGTGAGCCCAATTGTCTACTCACCTAATGAAGGGGCAGCCTCTGAAAGCTCGTGCTATCAAATAAACTTGTTGGACTTTGACCTGGCATTGTGAGACTTCTTACTGTTCCACAGCATCTCCCATTGGAAAAATGCCTGAAGGAGAAAAATAATGAGATGAATATGGAATTAGAGAAGGCAATAGGACTAAGTGGACTGTTCTTCGAAAGAGCAGGCACAGAGCCGAGAGCTCGAATGAATTTCTCTTGGCTGAGCTATTTAATCTGTCTATGGTATTATCACACTCCTTCCATAGAGCGAATGACTGAGAGAGAGAGTGAGAGGGAGAGATTGCAAGACTGTCAAATAACAGAGAGGAGGATAGAGAATTGGAGTGAGACAGTAAGAGAGACTGGGAGTGGAAGAGGGATAGAAACATGAGGGATTTTATGTCCTTGCTCAAAGGAGACCGGAAATTCCTGCCCGAAGTCAACCGACATTTCTGTTGTCGATCCCTCACCCCACTCCAAGTCCGTGGTGGGCGAGGCGGTAGAATTCCGACAATAGAGAGGAGAGAGAGAGAGAGAGACAGAGAGTTTGGCCATAATATCATTATGAATGTAATGATTTTAATTCTAGTACAGAACAGATTTAATGATTTAATTGAAGACCTATCCATTTTGACAATTATATTTGATTGAAAGAATTGACTTTTTCTAAATGTCAATTTTTATAGGTGTGCGAAGATCTTATCTCGCATTTCAAACAAAATGAATGTTGAGTGAACAGTTGTTTTAGAAAGGTATCCGATAAAATGGAATGCTGCGAACAGTCAGACCTGAAAATAGCAACCGTTTTAAAATCAATTTCATTTCAAAGTAACAATCTCCCCTACTGGGTGTATGAATATTGCTGCCGTCACAGACTTTGGATAATGTGCACACCTGGGATAAATCTTTAAAGTCGATTCATTTTTAATATCTCTTGTTTCCTTTACACGCCTTTCTTTTGGGTATAATTCATGCGTCAAAAATGATTTCATAGGTTTCGACTGCTTCCAGTGCCTAATCCAATGACCTTCTTCCTCTTGTTGGTTCATAGGGTGGGCATCGCTGATTAGGCCAGCATTCATTGCCCATCCCTCATTGCCCCTGAGCCAGATGGTGATGGGCCATCCACAGCACTGCTGGGAAGGCAATTAGGGTCTTTGTGTCCCAAGCCACACCAGACTAGTATTTGTCGACAGGTTTCGGAACTGTGGGGACAATGCCAAAGCTGATCCAAGTTTCACACTGTGTGTGTTTTTTTTGGAAGGGGTCATTGGGTTATAGTTGGGAGCCGGAATGTTGTCCCGTTCATCCAACCTCCCTTTGCTTGCGAACTGACTGCCTTAAGTTCCGAAAGCAAACTGTACCTACCCTCTCATCTGGGGGTGAATTATCCTGTCAGACTATTTCTGCAAAAAGCAGAGGCTTTTTTCCTGCTTGCCTCATCTATGTAGATCTCTTATCCAGTGTCACTCTGAAACAAATTATCTGCACAATGTCCCATTGCCATTTTGGGAGCTTGTTGTTTGTAAATTGGCTTCCACGATTCCCTGCATTACACTTGAGAAAGTACTTCATTGACTATAAAATTCTTTGAGATGTCCTGAAGTCCAGAAAGGTGTGAAAGAAAATGCAAACCCTTATATTTTTTCATGGCCCATATAATGTTTGTTCACCCCATGAAAAATGGACATTCCATTCAGGGATTCAAGACAATGACTTGTGTTTGACCAGCACAGAGACAGTGGGCCGAAGGGCCTTTTTTCTATGCTTTAGACCTCAATGATTCTAAAAGAAGAGGGTGGTAATGAGAAAAGATTGAAACAAAATAGCAAAACATTAAAACAACAAAATTAAAATCAAGTTCAACATAGGGCGTGTTTCTCTTGGTGGGAGCCACATGGTCTTTGGCTGCTCTTCTGGTTCCGCCATTGTCAATGGATTGACTCCATCCCATGCCACTGGAAATAACCTGTGGTGGGGACACACTGTCAGGGTGTCCAGCAAAGTTTGGGCCATAATCTTTCTCCACAGAACTGCTGGTGGATATTGTCAACCTGATAAACAGTGCTTAATGGACACACATAGACTGCTTATTCTCGTGAGATAATCCACATTGATTTCAGCTTAAAACAACATAAACTGACAAGAACAAGTAAGGTACAACCCAAGCACTGAAGGCAATCACTGGAATCTCCTGTAAACTAAACTGAAGAAGCTCATTTTCTGTTAGTATCAGAAACCATGTCATTTGCTGTGTTGCCACACAGTGATCTGATCTCCCAATGGCATTAACACAACAGATAAGATAATGGACCCTCGTCATATCACAAACCGTGATCCTTATCAAAGCGAAGGTCTGTTCAATAACTACCTACTTATTTTGCCTCTGGTTGAGTGGTGATGACAAGTGTACAGGTTTATAAGAATGTGCTGGCTTTAGACAAAATCACAGTAATTTCTTCCATGTTTGCGTTCTTTCCCTGAAATATCAACAGTTAAAGGCAGATGTGTAAGGTTTCCAGATGTTTAACAGGGTAAAAGCATTGTGGTCCAGCTAAAGGAAGTGACAAAGTAAGACTTGGCTGTGCTAAACCAACTACACAGTGATGCAGATACACAGCCTTTCCCTTCTCCTTTCCAGTTGGATTTCCTGAGAGGCTAAACATTTGGATTCAGCACCTTTGGGACAGAGAAAGAGCTAACAAAAACCAAGCAGAAAGGTTCCTGCTTGCTGCAAAAGACTGGTTAATTTAGCAGACAAGTGACAGAGAAACCCACATACACTGATTATCTGGAGCCATGGATCACTTGTACTAGCGTTACCCCAACCATCTTGAATCTCCATCTCCATCTCCCTCTTGTCGATAGACACTGAGGGTACTCCAAGAGCCATCCATTACATATGAAGAGATAGAAAGAAAATGCAATAAAAATAAATTCCATTGAATGGCTGAAAGTACGTGTCAGATAAACTAACCCTGTTCTAATTTAGAAATATCTCAGGCAGAGGAAGTTGTGAAAGATTTGAAAGAAGCAAAGGAGATACTTGAGTGGAGCATAAACAACTAATTGGATCAAATTGCTTGCTTCTGTAAAGTTTATAAAGCTTATTTATTAGTCACAAGTAAGACTCAGATTAACAGTGCAATGAAGTGAAACTCCCCTAGTTGCCACACTCTAATGCCTGTTTGGGTCAAAGCCCCTAACCAGCACATTTTCAGACTGTGGGAGGAAACTGGGGCACCCGGAGAAAACACACATAGACATGGGGAGAACTTGCAAACTCCACACAGACAGTGGTCCAAGCTGGGAATCAAGCCTGGGTCTCTGGCGCTGTGGGGTAGCAGTGCTAACCATTGTCCTCCGTGCTGTCCCGTTCCATTGTACAGTTTATGTACACCACACGATTTATGGTTGTAGTGCAATCTTTCCATAAGTTCAGTCATGACATCTTATGGGAAATTCACAGTGGTGATTGTTAACCCTCAGTTGTAAAGTGTTGGGGGTAGTTTGATTCATCTTATTAAGGTTTCAACAATCAATATTTATTAACTATGAGAAATCATTTGCAGAGGTACAGTAAAGGTCCAAGCCAGGAACAGTCTCCATGCTGGCTTCTACACACCACTCTATTCAACACAATGCTGACTCCAAAATGTGGTTCATGTGTTTATGTGTTCTCTCACTAATGTGAGTACAGTGGGTTGTACTGTACTCAGTCTCACATTAACCCCTTATCCGCCAGACCTTTATACTACATTCCAAATATTTGACTGATTTATATATTTACTGCCTCACCCAGCTTTCCCCTCCTTCTCCAGCAGTCATTCTGCACTCCCCCATCTACAAATCAACTTAGAATCATTCACTTGTCCACTTTACAGCACAATTACCACTGACCTCCAACTGGAAGCACAACCACAGAATACTGACGGAACTTTCATCAGGAAAGATCATCTTTAGATTCTCTTTTGGGTTTTGCTTCTCTCAATCCATTGCCCACACCCAAGAACAATATGCAAAACACATCGCTTGCTTCTGTCATAAGAACATAAGAAATAGGAGCAGGAGTAGGCCATCTAGCCCTTTGAGCCTGCCCCGCCATCCAATAAGATCATGGCTGATCTGAAGTGGATCAGTTCCACTTTCCCACTTTCTCCCCATAACCCTTAATTCCCTTGTCTGTCAAAAACCTATCTACCCGTGACTTAAATATATTTAGCGAGAAAGCCTCCACCACTTCAACGGGCAGAGAATTCCAGAGATTCACCACCCTTTGAGTGAAGAAGTTCCTCCTCAACTCTGATCTAAACTGCGCCCCCCCTTTATCTTGAGGCTGTGCCCTCTAGTCCTGCTGTCCTTTCTAAGAAGGAAGAATCTCTCTACCTCTATCCTATCCATCACTTTCATTATCTTATACGTCTCTATAAGATCCCCCCTCATCCTTCTAAACTCCAATGAGTACAGACCCAGTCTATTTAGTCTCTCTTCATAGTCCTAGTGAACCTCCTCTGCACTCCCTCCAAGGCCAAAATATCCTTGTGCAAGTGTGGCAACCAAAACTGCACACAGTACTCCAGCTGCGGTCTCACCAGTGCCCTGTACAGTTGCAGCAAGACCTCCAACTCCAACTGTCCGATCGATCTCAGCCTGAAATTCTTTTAAACTCACCAGGGGCAACCGTAGCAAAATAAGGTTATGCTGACAATTCCGATCAGTGCTGAATGACAGGGTATGTCATCTCTGGTCCACCGGAGCTATTGATTGATATTTCCTGCTGGTGGGGACTCGCTAAAAGAGGATATTTTGATTTTATTGCTCAAGGAAATTACATCTGCTCATCTGGTAAATTGGTCAAACTCCATGCATCTGGTATCGCTGTGGCTGTCTGAGCACAGAGCCTGTGATATAATGTCATTAATGGTAACTGTGTTTAACTATAGCCTTCCCAAGTCAGAGACGATGTTGCAACATTGGAGGTCGCCTCAATGACAAGAGATGGCAAATGGCATCTACCCTCTCCAGGTGGACCTAAAAGTGGATCCCTCCAGCACTAAAAATCAGCTTATCTCGCTGTCATCTCATTGCTGCTTGTTAAATATTTTTACGAATTGCAATTGCTGCATCTCCCACGTTATAACAGTGAGAGAGCAAGTTCAGTAAAGGTCTACAAGGATACTTCCAGGATTGGAAAACTTTAGCTATGATGTAAGATTGAATAGGTTGAGTTTGTTTTCTTTGGAGCAACTAGATGCAGCTGGAGTACTGTGTGCAGTTTTGGGCGCTGCACCTGCGCAAAGATATTTTGGCCTTGGAGAGAGTGCAGAGGATGCTTACTAGGCTGATACCGGAGTTGAGGGGGTTGAGCTATGAGGAGAGGCTGAATAAACTAGGCTTGTACTCGTTAGAGTTTAGAAGAATGAGGGGAGATCTCATTGAGGCGTATAAGATGATGAATGGGATGGATAGGATAGAGGTGGAGAGACTCTTCCCACTCAAAAAGACAGTAGGACTAGGGGACACAGCCTCAAGATAAAGGGGGGGCGGTTTAGAACGGAGTTGAGGAGGAACTTCTTCACTCAAAGGGTGGTGAATCTCTGGAATTCTCTGCCCGTTGAAGTGGTGGAGGCTGCCTCGCTAAATATTTTTAAGAAGCGGGTTGATGGGTTTTTGATAAGAGAGGGGATTAAGGATTATGGGGAGAGGGCGGGAATGTGGAACTGAGCCGCGACAGATCAGCCACGATCTTATTGAATGGCGGGGCAGGCTCGAAGGGCTAGATGGCCTACTCCTGCTCCTATTTCTTATGTTCTTATGTTCTTTACCTGAGGTGAATAAAATTATGAGGGGCCCCGCTGGAGTGGATACAAAGGACCTATTCCGGTGAGTGGAGAGGTGTAGCTCAAGTCATCGGTGAAAGGTTTGGAGGGGAATTGAGTAACTTTTTCACCCAGAGTGATGGATGTCTGGAATTCACTGCCTGGAAAGGTGACAAGAGAAAGAAACCCTCACTGCATCTAAAAAAAATACTTGGATGTGCACTTCAAATGCCAACATCCAAAAGGTGAGAGACCCAACAACTAGGAAATGGAATTTGAGTGGATAACTCTTTATATCCAGCATGGGTGTTGTTTGATCCCATTGGAGTGACAGAGGTTGAGGGGAGATCTGATAGAAGTCTACAAGATTATGAGAGGCATGGACAGAGTGGATAGTCAGAAGCTTTTTCCCAGGGTGGAAGAGTCAATAACTAGAGGGCACAGGTTTATGATGTGAGGGGAAAGGTTTAAAGGAGATGTATGAGGCAGATTTTTTATGATGTGGGTATGCCGGCGTTGGACTGGCGTAAACACAGTAAAAAGTCTGACAACACCAGGTTTTAGTCCAACCGATTTATTTGATAATAGGCTCACAAGCTTTCGGGGTTAGCCCCTTCGTCAGGTGAATGGAGAGTTCTGGCCTCAGACAGAGCATATAAAGCACAGATGTCTGTGCTTTATATGCTCTGTCTGAGGCCAGAACTCCCCATTCACCTGACGAAGGGGCTAACCCCGAAAGCTTGTGAGCCTATTATCAAATAAATCGGTTGGACTAAAACCTGGTGTTGTCAGACTTTTTACTGCAGATTTTTTACGCAGAGAGCGGTGGGTGCCTGGAACTCGTTGCCAGGGGATGTAGTGGAAGTGAATACGGCAGTGACTTTTAAGGAGCATCTTCACAAGTACATGAGTAGGGTGGGAATGGAGGGATATGGTCCCCAGAAGGGTAGGGGGGTTTTAATTAAGTTGGACAGCATGGTCAGTGCAGGCTTGGAGGGCCGAAGGGCCTGTTACTGTGTCGTAATTTTCTTTGTGTTTGTTGTAAACCTTTCTACAGTTTTATGGCTACACTTCATATTTCCATCATGGAAGGTGCTATACAAACGTAAGGTTTTCCTTCTTTTAGCCTTTCCACCGTTGTAGCTGAAATAAGGGACAGGCATCAAACCCGGAGGCTGTGTGTGTGCGTATGGTCCAGTTCAATACCATTTAAAATGGAATCACAGTGACTGAGTGATCATCATAAATTCTGCCTCCAATCTCTCTCCAAAACAACACCCGATTTGATAGCGACAGACACGATACACCTGAATCAGTCGATTCCCGAGTGGTTGAGACAACACAGTCTCCCAGCCTCTAATGGGTTAAATACTGCATGCAACATAACCCCCCGATTACAAATTTTTCACAATTAAACGAAAATCCCTGTCACTTTGCGTGGTTGACAAATGATGGCTATATATTAGAGTGGTTAGTGCAGTGAGATGCTGGCTCCGTGTGAGACTCCACCGATTCGCTTGCTATGAAGAAGTTAATCAATCCCTGTTACAGCGAGAGCAGCAGGAAGCCTCAGCTCTGTCTGTTTTGTACCAGTGTTGTTGTCCTGATCAATGGGAGGCAATGCCAATGTTCGTATCATTGACTGGGGAAGTCACGATGATTGAGTACGCACTTAAAGGACCATCAATACTTTACACTCTGCCTCATTTCAATCTTTATCTCCGAAACATGGCAAGACACAAGCAAGCAGTAAGGTCACAGACATACAGGAATGTCCTAACATTAACCAGATGTCAGTGTTATGGTGCTGGGATTGGAACAAAATCAAGTTGTGAAGTGTTTTGTGACATCAATGGTGCTATATAAATGCAAGTTGTTGTTGTATTGAGCGTGTGTTTTCCTCCCTTGCTCTGTTCTTTGTTCATCTGTGACATCTTCTAGTTTAAGGTCGTAGACACAGAACGTTTTAGCCAGCATTTTACCATCCCTCTCCGCAGATGCTGCCTGATTCACTTGAGGATCTCCAACGAATGAAAATACATAAGGAATGGGAACCTGAGTAAACCCTTTCTCTGCTTGAGTCTTCAATAAAAGCATGGCTGGTCTGATTTAACAGTCCTTCTCACACCATCTCCATATCCTTTACTTCCCTTAATCCCCAAAAGGATATCAGTCTCTATCTCGAATATCCTCTACAACTGAGCATCCAGTCCTCTCACTGATAGGGGATTTCAAAGGTACACAATCGGCTGAGTGAAGAATTCTTCAGTTCAGTCTGAATCTTTACTCTGACAATGTGTGCCCCAGTTCAAAATTCCAGAGCCAGGGAAAACATCCTCCTTGCATCTACACCGTCACACCTTGAAGAACTTTACAGTGAGAGTCTACTAAACATCATGGTGTACTCATGCTCTCCTCAAATGAAAAATTCCTCATCTGAGGAATCAGACTTACTCTGCATTCCCTCTCATGCAAGCGTATTCTTCCTAAGGAGACCAAAATCGGACACAAAATTCCAGGTGTAGTCCACATATTAGTACTAAGATCACTTTATTCCTTGTATCAAGGTGAACGTACCATGAACATTGAAAAATAAACACCTGTCTCACTCACTTCTCCTGGGGAAAGGAAAGGAATTTCTTGTCACCCAGTTTGACCTGTGCATGAACTCTAGTCCCACACTTCATGTATTTGATTCTTAATACTTTTACGATAACCAGGAATGGATAATAAATAAAAGCAAAATATTGCACATCCTGCAAATCTGAAATAAAATATCAGAAGATGCTGGAAACTCAGAGCGAGTCTGCCAAGTGTATTTATTAGTCACAAGTAAGGCTTACATTAACACTGCAATGAAGTTACTGTGAAATTCCCCTAGTCATCACAGTCCAGCACCTGTTTGGGTCAACGCACCTAACCAACACATCTTTCAGACTGCGGGAGGAAACCGGAGTATCCGGAGGGAATCCACGCAGACACGGGGAGAATGTGCAAACTCCACACAGACAGTGACCCGAGGCTGGAATCAAACTTGGGTCCCTGGTGCTGTGAGGCAGCAGTGCTAACCACTGTGCCACTGAGTTGTCCTGTATCTGTGGAGAGAGAAATACAGGTTTTAAGTTTAATATGTCTCAGTTCTTAAGGAGATTAGAGTCAAAGATGACCTAGAGCACTGGTAATAAATCAAATTTATTTCTTTGTCACAAGAAGGCTTACATTAACATTGCAATGAAGTTACTGTGAAAATCCCCTAGTTGCTACACTCCGGCACCTATTCGGCTACACTGAGGGAGAATTTAGCATGACCAAACAGCACGCCTTTTGGAGTGCGGGAGGAAACTGGAGCACCCAGAGGAAACCCACACAGACATGGGGAGAACGTGCAAACTCTGCACAGATGTGACCCCACACTTGTGCATGCAGACGCTCGCAGACGCTCGCGCACACACACACGCGCGCGCGCGCGCGCACACACACACACACACACACAAACGTGCACGCGCACACACACACGCACACACTTAACCTGACCATTCTCTCTCATCAAATGATCTGGAGGAGGGAACCGAGTGTAGGGTGTCGAAATTTGCTGATGACACCAAAATTGGTGGAAAGGCAAATTGCGCGGAGGGTGGGGAGAGTCTACAGAAGGATCTAGATAGGCTGGGCGAATGGGTCAGGAAATGGCAAATGGAATTTAATGTTGGCAAGTGCGAGGTGGTCCACTTTGGTAGGAATAATGGTAGGAAGGATTATTACTTACGTGGAGAAAAACTGCAGCAGGCGACGGTGCAGAGGGACCTCGGGGTCCTTGTGCATGAATCGCAAAAACCCAGCTTGCAGGTGCAGCAGGTGGTCAGGAAGGTGAATGGGATGCAGGCCTTCATCGCGAGGGGGATTGAATATAAAAGTAGGGAGGTCTTGCTGCAGCTGTATAGGGCATTGGTGAGGCCGCAGCTGGAGTACTGTGTGCAGTTTTGGGCGCCGTACTTACACAAGGATATTTTGGCCTTGGAGGGAGTGCAGAGGAGGTTTACTAGGCTGATGCCGGAGTTGAGGGGGTTGAGCTATGAGGAGAGGCTGAATAAACTAGGCTTGTACTCGTTAGAGTTTAGAAGAATGAGGGGAGATCTCATTGAGACGTATAAGATGATGAATGGGATGGATAGGATAGAGGTGGAGAGACTCTTCCCACTCAGAAAGGATAGTAGGACTAGGGGGCACAGCCTCAAGGTAAAGGGGGGTGCAGTTTAGAACAGAGTTGAGGAGGAACTTCTTCACTCAAAGGGTGGTGAATCTCTGGAATTCTCTGCCCGTTGAAGTGGTGGAGGCTACCTCGCTAAATGTTTTTAAGACGCGGGTTGATGGGTTTTTGATAAGAGAGGGGATTAAGGGTTATGGGGAAAGGGCGGGAATGTGGAACTGAGCCACGACAGATCAGCCATGATCTTATTGAATGGCGGGGCAGGCTCGAAGGGCTAGTTGGCCTACTCCTGCTCCTATTTCTTATGTTCTTATGTTCTTAATCTGCTGTACTTCCCCAGCATCCAGAATTTCAAGTATTCCAGATTTGCAGTACTTGCTTTTTTAAACTTGCCTTGTGTCTAACTTTTCAACGTATTGTGCTGCAGGACACAGGAACAGAAAGAAGGTAAACAGAAGGAGGTAGATACTCTTCCTCTCCCACAGGAATGGAGACAGCATTGCATAATGTCCCATTTTTACACCTGTAATCTTCCACTCTGATGCTGAGATTTAAATTGCATAAGCACAATTCTATCAATGTTTCTGAGGAAGAATGTGCTGCAGTAAGTCAGGTGGAACATTGCACACAAGAAGGGGGACAGTTTGGATTTCTGATCTGTGTGAAGTTGGTGGTAACAAGGGTGGTGACACCTTTAAAAATGGCAGGAGAAATTGGTCCGGTATTAACAATGGGAGCCCAATCCTTAGCTCAGTCAACAGAGGCACAGAATGAAAATAAATGTAATGACTTCAATCAGGCCATTGAGGTTGACCTATTGGAATATGAATTCTCTGATTAAGGAGTCAATTGATGGGCCAATCAGGGAGTCTTTGCCTTGTATTTAGCTGACAGTCAGTGCCTCTGGTGTTCCCAAAAGTAGACCGATTTGATTTATTGTCGTCACATGTATTAACATACAGTAGAAAACACTGTTTTGTGTGTGCTAGACAGAAAAACATACATTCACAGAGAAGGAAACAAGAGCGTGCAGAATGTAGCATTACAGTCATAGCTAGGGTATAGAGAAAGGGCAACTTAGTGTAAGGTAGGTCCATTCGAAAGTCTGACAGCAGCAGGGAAGAAGCCTGCTCTTGAGTCAGTTGGTACGTGACCTCAGGCCTTTTTCCAAAAGGAAGAAGCTGGAAGAGAGAATGTCCGGGGTGCGTGGTGAACTTAATTATGCTGGCTGCTTTGCTGAGACTCACAGTATTCTTTGTACTGCTGTTGGAATTGTAACTAAAGGGATTTTGGTGAAGGAACATCTGCAAAGACGTGATGCAAAAGCATTCAGAAAACATTGGAAGGAAGGAGATCGAGGCCTTCGAGAGAGGTTATGGAGGAGTTTTAACAAAACCACCTCGGGAACAAGGGACTTCAGTCATGTGGAGAATTCTGGGAGACGGGGATTATTTGATTTCAGTCAGCAACCGTTGAGGGGATATTTAATAGAGGTGAACAAGATTAAGAAGTGTGTTGATAAAAATGAATAAGGATAAAAAAAATTCCATTGGCAGAAGAATCAGTAATAGTCAGTGGACACCAATTTAAGGTAATTGGCCAATCAACCAGGGGCCAATGAGGAAAAAAGTTACGTCGTAAGTTATGAACTGGAATTGGAAGCAGCTTAAATAGTAATTTTCAAAAGGAATCAGATAAACACTTGTCAAGGAATAATTTGCAGGGCTGTGGAGAAGCTGTAGGGGAGAGGGATAAAGCTGAATGGAGTAAATGGCTTTCTTCTGAGCTCTCTGCATCCCTCCTACACCTGGTCACGGTGACTCCGAACAAAAGAGGAAGAAATGACAGCCAGGGTTCCCCTTGTCAGGAATCATGTTTGGCTGGGGAGGAAGGATTAAATTTGGACACAGTAGTGAATAGCAGCTGATATTTTGCATTAAAATTTAACCCAATGGCGGGGTTCCACATCCTTGAGGAAAATCCCAGATATTGTCCTGTTCCTGAACCTGGCACTTCCCATCTTTGCCGGGCTGGGACCGGAGTTGGGCCAGGGTTCACACATACACAATTTGTAAGGACCATTTTAATCACCAGCTGTCTCCACTGAAGTCCCATTTTTTCTGAACTCTAACTGTGTGAATACGAAAGTGCGCAGAGCTGACCAGATACAAGAAGGTCTGAATTTGGGTAGATCCTTTGGATAATCAGGGCAGACCCTTTGGCAGGGCTAAAGCACCCTTTGAGATTATCCATTAAACATTATTGTGTGGTTTTTGTTCACAATTCAAGGAACTGTCCGGCTATCAAGTACTAATCCAGCTGTAATCATAGAATCATGGAATTCCTACAGTGCAGAAGGAAGCCATTTGGCCCATCAAGTCTGCACCAGTTCAGCATCTTACCCAGGCCCACACCATCCCACCTATCCCCGTAATTGTGCGCATTAACCATAGCAAATCCATCTAACCTACACATCTTTGGGCTATAGGAGGAAACCAGAGCACCCAGAGGAGACACACAGGCCCACAGGGAGAACATGCAAACTCTTCACAGTCACCCAAGGCTAGAATTGAACTTGGGTCGCTGGTGCTGTGAGGCAGCGGTGCTGAGGCACTGTGCCACTGTACTGTCCTAATGGATCTGTCCAGCTACTGGGGAACTGCCCAGCCATTACCAACCTGTCATGGAACTGTCAGCAGTCCAAGAAGTGCCAGAACTTTCAAAGCTGTCAAAATTGTCCAGGAAGTGTCACAGCTGTGCGAGAAGTTTCTAAGGATACCCAGTGGGAGTAATTGCAAAGGGTGGTGTGGAGGACATGGGTTGACACTAGATTGATCTGGAGATGCCGGCATTGGACTGGGGTAAACACAGTAAGAAGCCTGACAATACCAGGTTTAAGTCCAACCAATTTGTTTGATAGTAAGCTTTTGAGTTTTGATAGTAAGCTTGTGAGTTTACTATCAAATAAATTGGTTGGACTTAAACCTGGTGTTGTCAGACTTCTTACTGTGTTGACACTTGGTTTATATGGCGGGATAGGGGTGGTAGGTGGAGGAGATTGGGTTGGCGTGACTCAGCATGGGTGGGGCACGGAGAATCTTTGGGACAGTTAGGGTGAATGAGGAATGAGGGCTGGGAGTTTTTTAAAAACTATTTTTAAAGTCTATTTTAACACAATGCACCTCGGCACCTGGCAACCTCTGCATTAGCTGCAGAGTTACTGGCACCCAAACCTGTTTTAGCTGCTCTCCCAACTATACATCGGAGCTGCCGGCAGACATTTTCAATGATCGGGTTAATTGAGTGGGGAAATCTCCCAACTCTGTACCCCCAACCTGGGATCACAATCTGGGCTGATGCTGCAACTTTGCACTGCTTCCAATGAATCTGTGTTCAAGGTCACAACTTCCCTGTTTCTTTCAGATTAGCAATGTCTTATAAGCTGCAATGAGTTCCCATCGTTTGCATCCAGCTCTGCAATTTCAAAAATAGGCCAATTTCTATACAAACCGTAACATTTCAGATTACTGACTGGGATGAAGGGTTATGGGGAGAAGGCAGGAAAATGGGGAAGAGGAGCATATCAGCCATGATCGAATGGCGGAGCGGACTCCCTGGGACGAATGGCTTAACTCTGCCCCTAATATTTTATGAACATTACCTATTCTTCTACATTAATATCGGTTTGGTTTCACTGTAACCAATTCATTGGCAACAAAGAATCTTTGCGACTAACTGAGTTTGTGAAAAGCATTAGATACTTCACAATAACACAAGATCTGAGTAATTACAATGATTTGGAAAATCTCTGAGATCTCTGTGTCTCTGCAGGGTCTCTGAGCAGTGACTGAATCAAGGTTTTTAAGATTGCAAAAAAGGTTTGAGGAGGTAGGTGTGGAGATAAATGTTTTCACCTGTTGGAAGAAATCCAAAACCAGGTGTCCTGAATATGAATGTTCATTAATCAATTAAATAGGAATTTCAGGAGAAACCTCTTTCAGAAGACAAAGGAAATTTGGCATGTCAGCTTCAACTCTCACCAACTTTTACTGATACACCATAGAAAGCATTCTTTCTGGTTGTTTCGCAGCTTGGTATGGGCTCCTGCTCTGCCCAAGACCACAAGGAACTACACAAGTTTGTGAATGTAGCCCAATCCATCACTCAAACCAGCCTCTCATCCACTGACTCTGTCTACACTTCCCGCTGTCTCAGCAAAGCAGCCAGCATAATTAAGGACCCACACACCCTGAACATTCTCTCTTCCATAAGAACATAAGAAATAGGAGCAGGAGTAGGCCATCCAACCCCTCGAGCCTGCCCCGCCATTCAACAAGATCATGGCTGATCTGTCGTGTCTCAGTTCCACACTCCCGCCCTCTCCCCAAAACCCTTAATCCCCTCGCTTATCAAAAACCCATCAACCCGTGTCTTAAAAATATTTAGCGAGGTAGCCTCCACCACCTCAACGGGCAGAGAATTCCAGAGATTCACCACCCTTTGAGTGAAGAAGTTCTTCCTCAACTCTGTTCTAAACCGCCCCCCCTTTATCTTGAGGCTGTGCCCCCTAGTCCTACGTCCTTTCTGAGCGGGAAGAGCCTCTCCACCTCTATCCTATCCATCCCATTCATCATTTTATACGTCTCAATGAGATCTCCCCTCATTCTTCTAAACTCTAATGAGTACAAGCCTAGTTTATTCAGCCTCTCCTCATAGCTCAACCCCCTCAACTCCGGCATCAGCCTAGTAAACCTCCTCTGCACTCCCTCCAAGGCCAAAATATCCTTGCGTAAGTACGGCGACCAAAACTGCACACAGTACTCCAGCTGCGGCCTCACCAATTCCCTATACAGCCGCAGCAAGTCCTCCCTACTTTTATATTCAATCCCCCTCGCTATGAAGGCCAGCATCCCATTCGCCTTCCTGACCACCTGCTGCACCTGCAGGCTGGGTTTTTGCGACTCATGCACAAGGACCACGAGGTCCCTCTGCACCGTCGCCTGCTGCAGTTTTTCACCCAGTAAGTAATAATCCTTCCTACCATTATTCCTACCAAAGTGGACCACCTCACACTTGCCAACATTAAATTCCATTTGCCATTTCCTGGCCCATTCGCCCAGCCTATCTAGATCCTTCTGCAGACTCTCCACACCCTCCGCACAATTTGCCGTTCCCCCAATCTTGGTGTCATCAGCAAATTTCGACACCATACACTCGGTTCCCTCCTCCAGATCATCTATATAAATGGTAAATAGGAAAAAGGTACAAAGTACCAACTGACTCAAGAACAGCTTCTTCCCTGCTACTGTCAGACTTTTGAATGGACTTATTTTGCATTAAGTTGATCTTTCTCTACACTCTAGCTATGACTGTAACACTATACATTCTGCACCCTATCCTTTCCTTCTCTATGAACAGTGTGTTTTGTCTGTATAGCGTGCAAGAAACAATACTTTTCACGGTCTGTTAATACATGTGACAATAATAAATCAAATCAAATCAAATTTACCAAGCAAGTGGCGAGAATGTGGAACTTGCTCCCATATGGGTAATGGGGACAAATGTCACAGATGTCTTTCAAGGGAAAGCCCGATAAGTACAATGTGGGAGACAGAAGGAGAGGATATGTTTATGGGGTGAGATGGAGGCTCATATGGAGCATAAACGCAGTCACAAAGCAATAGGGGCAGATGGCCTGTCCCTCTGCTGGAGACCCAATGTAATTCTCCAAAATGCGCTTACATTTGAAAATCCTTACAAATCTTACAAATTAACTGATCTAGTCAATGACTATTATTGAATGTAACATGGCAAAATTACTCAGTAATCTGCAATGTTACGTTTTGTATAGAAATTGGCCTATTTTGTGAAATTGCAGAGTTGGGTGCAAACAATGGGAGCTCATTACAGCTTACAAAACATCACCAATCTGAAAGAAGAAACAGGGAAGTTAAAACCTTCAGCACATATTCATTGGAAGCAGTGCAAAGCTGCAGCATTATCTGATTGCAAACACCTGAATGATTGTCAGCTTGATGCTCCCACTGATTACATAATGGCCAATTTCCACAGCAGGAGGGAAATGGGCACATCAAAATGGGTTCATCAGGGCTTCCGTTGATTGACTGGAGCCAGTGATCTGCTTCCGGAGGATGATGTGCTAATACTTGGTCCCTACTGTCTACAAACGTGATGTGGGTAGAATCCAAATAGGCACCTCATCAAGGTAACACCACAAAATGCCTCTCTGCTCAGTCAAGAACAAACAAACCTCTGTCACACATCCAGGGCAGCAGAGGCATTAGTGCTTTTTATATATAACGTGGTGTTTTCTAGATCTGCCAGTTCCCAGACTCTGGATCCTGCCCAATAAATACATTTAAAAGCAGGCTAGCATTTAAGCATCTTGACCAGAGATGCCATTAGTAAGAACAAGAGCATCTCTCTGATGTCTTGTCTAATATCTAATCCCTCATTCAGCATCACAAAAATTGCAGCTCCTTTGGTCATTATATGTGGAAACTTGCTGTGCACAAATTGGCTAATTAATTTCCGCATGACAAGAGTGATGACACTTCAGAAGTACATCAAAGAGCAAACTACTTGCAAAATCATGCCCTTGTTTACGCTGGTGGGATATTTCGGGTTTCCCAGTGGCGAGGGGTGCATTCACCAATCGCAGGACCACAAGATCCTGTCACCAGTGTACGCCATCTCCTGCTGCTTAAAACACATTGTCTGAGAGACAATGTGTAAATCTGGATAGATTTACACAGCAAGTGGTTAGGATCTGAAATGCACTGTCTGAGAGTGTGGTGGAGACAGATTCACACAGCGAGTGGTTAGGATCTAGATTGCACTGTCTGAGAGTGTGGTGGAGACAGATTCACCCAGCGAGTGGTTAGGATCTGGAATGCACTGTCTGAGAGTGTGGTGGAGACAGATTCACCCAGCGAGTGGTTAGGATCTGGAATGCACTGTCTGAGAGCGTGGTGGAGACAGATTCACCCAGCGAGTGGTTAGGATCTGGAATGCACTGTCTGAGAGCGTGGTGGAGACAGATTCACCCAGCGAGTGGTTAGGATCTGGAATGCACTGTCTGAGAGCGTGGTGGAGACAGATTTGGTTGAGGCATTTGAGGGGGAATTGGATTGTTATCTGAAAAGGAAAAATGATGTGCACAGTTATGAGGAGAAGATATGGAATTAGCACACATGTATGACTCACATGTATGTAGCACACATGTATGACTAGCATACATGTATGACATGTATGACACATGTATATATGTGCAGTTTTTGGGCGCCGTACTTACACAAGGATATTTTGGCCTTGGAGGGAGTGCAGAGGAGGTTTACTAGGCTGATGCCGGAGTTGAGGGGGTTGAGCTATGAGGAGAGGCTGAATAAACTAGGCTTGTACTCGTTAGAGTTTAGAAGAATGAGGGGAGATCTCATTGAGACGTATAAGATGATGAATGGGATGGATAGGATAGAGGTGGAAAGACTCTTCCCGCTCAGAAAGGACAGTAGGACTAGGGGGCACAGCCTCAAGATAAAGGGGGGGGGCGGTTTAGAACGGAGTTGAGGAAGAACATCTTCACTCAAAGGGTGGTGAATCTCTGGAATTCTCTGCCCGTTGAAGTGGTGGAGGCTCCCTCGCTAAATATTTTTAAGACGCGGGTTGATGGGTTTTTGATAAGCGAGGGGATTAAGGGTTATGGGGAGAGGGCGGGAATGTGGAACTGAGCCACGACAGATCAGCCATGATCTTATTGAATGGCGGGGCAGGCTCGAAGGGCCAGATGGCCTACTCCTGCTCCTATTTCTTA
Organism: Carcharhinus amblyrhynchos; assembly: GCF_965287045.1. Lineage (NCBI taxonomy): Eukaryota > Metazoa > Chordata > Chondrichthyes > Carcharhiniformes > Carcharhinidae > Carcharhinus > Carcharhinus amblyrhynchos. The sequence goes on along the minus strand of NC_137336.1, from coordinate 3,193,898 downwards.
TGTTCTTATGTTCCTACAGAGAGCCAGCACAGTCATGCCAGACTGAATGGCCTCCTCTTGTGCTGCTCCTATTCTGTGATTCTATAAGAAGTCGAATTTACTGATGATGGGGAAATGCAGCAAGAATGATCAGAAACTGTGACCTGTGAACTGTGACCTGTGAACTGTGAATGCTGTGAATTTGAAACATTAAATGAGGAGAAAATGATTGTGGAAATGTTCAGCAGGTTCTGTCTAAATATCTGCTGAAGATTCAGACTGATGTCGCAATCATCATTTGCAGCATTTTTTAATTAAAAAAAAACTATTTCATTGGACACACATTCTTCCTCTCTGAATAATTTCTACCTGTTGCCCCTGTCTGCAACATTTCACCAAACTCCCCAAAACTCAGACGGGGTTGAGGGGGGAGAGAAATGAAAAAAGAGGAAAAGTGATCAGTTCTATAAAGCTGTCTGGCAGAGAGTGATAGGAGGAAAAGGAAGAAAAGAATCTGGGAGACGAGGCAGCAGCACGAATGTAACATTACATTCTGCACTCTCTCGTTTCCTTCTCTATGAACGGTATGCTTTGTCTGTATAGCACACAGTAAACAATACTCTTCACTGTATGTTAATATGTGTGTGAATAAATAAATCAAATCAAATCAAAGAAGGATGGGGAAAGGAATGAAGAGAATGGCAGAGAGTGGAGAGGGAGAGGGTGACAGAGAGAGAGGATAAATGGAGAAATGCTCAGAAAAAGAAACCACTCAAAACACAGAAAATGCTCAGAACATGGGAAAGTGAAGAGCATGAAGAAAGTTCTTGTGCTTGGGAGAGATTCAGCACTGGAAGGAAAGGGCAACAAACGAAAATATAACAGGAAGATAAAGGAGAGACGCAGAGAATGAATTGCACAGAAACAAGCTGGGGATTCCCTCAGATCTGTGTCAACGTTAACAGCCCACGTGAGCCACCTCCCACTCCCTCACGAGGTGAGGGGGGGATTGAGCCCCCACTCTCCAGGCACAGAAGCCAAATTTGGACAGAATCGGGAAACACAATGACTTGGCGGGGATGGTGCGAGGTGGGGGGAGGAGGGGATGGCTGAGGGTTTGGGGAGATGGAGGGGGAGAAGGTGGTGCCCCTGATATCCTCTAGGGTGGTTGTGGGAGTGGGTATGGGGGGAGTATTCTTCCTTTGACGAAGAGGCTCATGATCTAGTCCATGGAGCCACAGCAGCACGCTGGTTTGCTGTCTGAGCCTGACACTTAGAGAAGTTCTGGTAAGGTTGGCTCCACCATCTCACTGCACCAACAAAGAAAGCATATGGCAAGCTTGCCTTCATCAAATGTGGCATCAGGTATAAAAGTTGACAAATTGTGTTACAGCTGGGTCAAAATCGTGGAATTTCCTGCCTAACGGCATTGTGGGTTAGCCCACAGAACGTGGACTGCAGCAATTCAAGAAGGCAGCTCACCACCACCTTCTCAAGGGGCAAGTAGGGATGGACAACAAATGCTGGCCAGCCAGCGACACCCATGGCCGATTAACAAATAAAAAAAAACTCGTATGACATGTTGGTTAGGCCACATTTGGAATAATGTGTCCAATTTTGGTCACCACACTATCAGAAGGATGTGGGGGCTTTGGAGAGAGTACAGAAAAGTTTACCAGGATGTTGCCTAGTATGGAGGGTATTAGCTATAAGGAGAGACTGAATAAACTGGGATTGTTCTCTCTGGAAAGATGGAGACTGATGGGTGACCTGATAGAAGTTTATAATTAAATTATGAGAGATATAGATAGGTGAACAGTTGAAACAGGGCAGAAATAACAATTACAAGGGGGCACAAGTTCAAGGTAAGGGTCGGGGGGGGGGGAAGGTTCTGTGGAAGTTGTTGGTGAAGACTCGATGGGCTGAATGGCCTCCTTTTACACTGTAGGGATTCTATTATTTTATTGCAAAGATGTACATCGAGAGAAATGCCAAGAAAATAAGTGAGACAGACAGATGGAGGAATAGATAGAGAGAGAGAGAGAGAACAGTAGAGAGTTTGGGACAGAGAGAAACAGAGATGCAAACAGAGAGAGAGAGAGTTGCAGAACAGGGCAAAGTGAGGTCAGTTGGTCTAAAAGTGCGCCAGTACCACAGCTTGCTGAAGTCCAGGTCTCCCAAAGTTGACAGCAACTTTTCCTTTTTAGCAAGCTGGATCTTGCCAAGCTGGTGTGTCTGCTGCCCAGTGCACCAAGACCCATCTGTCGGGGATCGTGCAGCAAGCGCAGCGTGAGTATCAATCTAAACACAGCGTGAGACAGACTTCATCACATCCAGCAGAGATAAGGTGTGAATATTTCTATTCCCAGCCTGCTTTAAAATGTTAATCGGGGAAGATGAGAATCAAAAGGCTCAAAGAAGAAAGCCAGGAAAAATAAGGTTGATTTTTTTTAACTATGACCAGTGGGAGAAGAAAAATTCGATACACATTCTCTGAAACAGATGCCCTTCAAAAGAAACTGAATTCTATGTTTGTTTTCAGTCTGACTCCATTTTGAAAACACACCCAAAAAAAAATGGAGGGGGCTGAGCTGGACTTTAAAAGGCCGGTCCCTATCGGAAACATTACAGGGGTCCAGAAATCGCAGCAAAATTATCTACTGCACTGGAACTAAATCACAAAATGGTTTCTGGACTCCTCCAACTCTGGCTCCCGCACATCTCCAATATCCTTCAGCCCAACATTGCCGTCCCTACCTTCACCTGGACTCTAAGCTCTGGAACTCCCACCCTAAATCTCTTTGGTGGGATTTTCCCATCCTGCCTACCACCGGGATCATAGCGGGCGGAGGAGCAGAGCATTCAAAGGTCCGTTGACCGCGGTTGGGGTTTTCTTCTGCCTCTCAACCTCCTCCTTTAAAAAGGCTTCCTTAACCCTGACTTCCATGGTCTTAATGTCTCCTTCTGTGAGTCGGTGACTAATCCTGGCTAACAGCGCTCCTGTGAAGGTCGTGGAGCCTTCGAGTACCTTAACTGTGTGATATAAAATCAAACAGTTTTTGGTACACTAGGCCCTATCCTCACATGATATTCTCCAAGTACGTTTACACAGGATTTGTCAGGGTGGTTTGTCAACAACCCCACTGCTTCAGAATCATGCAATGATTAAGATAGCAGCAACAAATCAGAGAGGCCATGATTGATGCCAGTCTCTCATGCTGCTGTCAAACTCAGCTCTGACCATCTTGGTTCGCATGTTTTACTGTTATTGCCACTCTTCCTTAAGTTTACAGAAAAGGATAATCTCACATTAGCTACCGATGAGCTAAAAAGTTACAAAAGAGTGTAAAGCTTTGCCCCTTGTTGAGTTGGACAACATTCCATCAATCGAAGTAAGTTAAAAGTAAAATGCTGCGGATGCTGGAACCTGAAACCAAAATGCTGGAAAATCTCAGCAGGCCTGACGGTAACTGTGATGAGAGAACAGAGCCAACGTTTCCAGCCTGGATGACCCTTTGTCAGAGCTGAAGTCTTGGGCTGGAATATTGCGGCCATTCATGCCAATGGGATTTTCCCATCCCGCCGCAGTAGACAGAGATTTGGCTAAGAGTCAAACTTTCCGACTTCCCTGCAGCAGGAGCGTGGTGTGAACGGCCGGTAAGGTCGCACCTTTGGTCTTCAGCTCTGACAAAGGGTCACAACCAGACTCGAAACATTGGCTCTATTCTCTCTCCACAGAGACTGCCAGGCCTGTTGAGATTTTCCAGCATTTTCTGCTGTGATTGAAGTAGTGGGTGGGGTTTTGAGCTTGCCCCCCCCTTCAGTGCCAAGTTGTTTTTTTTTCACTCTCTGAAAATACAAACACACTGACCTACTTAACTTATTCGGCCCAGAGAGCCAGTCAGTGCCCTCAGTGTGAGGGTGATTGGTGTTGGCCTTGTCAGCGATCCTGTGAACTGATAACTTAAAAAGCACCTTCAGAATTCCCCTCGCAGGAGGACAGTCAGTGTCGGTGCCTGTGGAAGTCTGCTGAAGTTGGCCTTGTGCTCACGGACAGATACACATATATCTGATTCCTCACATTTACAGATGATTGAAGACCATTCAACAGTCTGGAACCCAGGACATGACAGAAAGAAGAGACAGGCATTTATATAGCCCCTTTCCTGACCACTGGAGGTCCTGGAGATCTTTATACACAATGAAGCACTTCTTGAAGTGCACTCTTTGCTGTACTGCAGGAAATGTGCCAGCCAATTTGTGCAAAGCAAGACTCAGCACTATGATAATATCCAAATCATCTATTTGTGTGACAGTGATTAAAGAATAAACATTGGCCAGGGATAACTTTAGAGGAGGCTATTGGCTGAGCGGTATTATTGCTGGACTATTAATCCAGAAATTCAGCTGGTGTTCTGGAGACCCAGGTTCGAATCCCACCATGGCAGACAGTAGAATTTGGATTCAATAAAAAAAAATCTGGACTTCAGAATCGAGAGATGATTATGAAATGATTTTTGATTGTCGGAAAAACCCATCTGCTGGTTCACTCATTTCCTTTAGGGAAATAAATCTGCTGTCCTTACCTGGTCTGGCCTACATGTGACTCCAGAGCCACAGCAATGTGGTTGATTCTCAACTGTTTTCAGGCAACTAGGGATGGACAATAAATGCTGGCCAGCCAGGATGTCCTAAGACTGCATTTCAAACAAAAAAACTCTACTGCACCTTCAAGATAGTCCCATGGAAACTTTAACAATCATCCAAAAAGCAGATAATCCCACTGGCCTCCAATTAGCAACTCGCCTGAAAGCAGTATCTCCAACAGGGTAGTTACTGCACTGGAGAGGGTGATTTTTGTGCTGAAGTCCTGAAGTGGAATTTAATCCTACATCAATTGACTCAGCGGTAAAGATGTTTCTAACTGAATCACAGGATCCCCATGACTCCTGCAGTTCCAGCTATTCAAGACATCAGTAGAATATTTTCCAGTTGTCCGGTGTAGGCGGACACATCACGTCTGAGATTCCTGCCTAACTTCTTTATCAGTTTTATCTGAAACAATATCAAGGAGACACACTCATTCTCAAACATGATTGGCTGGGATATTGAAGAATGTACTCTATTCACCAGCAGGTCGGATTTTGCAATGACAAAAAGGTTTATTTTTCTGAGTCCCCACTGCTCTCAGTGGCAAGGAGTTCCAAAGACTTACAACCCTCTGAGAGAAGAAATTCCCATCTCAGAATAAAGGGGCACCAATTTGAGACTAGACTCTCCCATGAGGGGAAACATCCTCTCAAACTCAACACTGCCCCTCAAAAATCCAATATGGTTCAACGAGATCATCTCTCATTCTTCTAAATTCCAATGAGTAAATTTCCAACCTGTTTAACCAGTCCTCAGAAGGCAATCCCTCCATCCTGGGGACAGTATCTCTGACAGTGCAATGTGCCCTCAGCACTGCACTGAAACATCACCCTCCATTATGTGTTCGAGTCCGCAGAAGGTGGTGAGAATCCCATGATTTTCTGACTCAAAGGTGAGAGTGTTATCTCTGATCCATCGTCATGTCCTGATCTATCTGAACTCCAAAGTCAATTTTGTATTTTACAGCTGACCAGAAAGGTTGTGAAAAGCTGGTTATGCGAGAATCACCTGACTTCTTAAGGCGTTGAAACCATTCCTCTGTGTCTGCCTATGTCTGACTGTAACACTATATTCTGCACCCTCTCCTTTCCTTCCCAATGTACGGTATGCTTTGTCTGTATAGCGCACAAGAAACAATACATTTCACTGTATGTTAATCCATGTGACAATAGTAAATCAAATCAAACCTGCTGCAGGTGCAGCAGGTGGTCAGGAAGGCGAATGGGATGCTGGCCTTCATAGCGAGGGGGATTGAATATAAAAGTAGGGAGGTCTTGCTGCAGCTGTATAGGGCATTGGTGAGGCCGCAGCTGGAGTACTGTGTGCAGTTTTGGGCGCCACACCTGCGCAAGGATATTTTGGCCCTGGAGGGAGTGCAGAGGAGGTTTACTAGGCTGATACCGGAGTTGAGGGGGTTGAGCTATGAGGAGAGGCTGAATAAACTAGGCTTGTACTCGTTAGAGTTTAGAAGAATGAGGGGAGATCTCATTGAGACGTATAAGATGATGAATGGGATGGATAGGATAGAGGTGGAAAGACTCTTCCCGCTCAAAAAAGACAGTAGGACTAGGGGGCACAGCCTCAAGATAAAGGGGGGGCGGTTCAGAACGGAGTTGAGGAGGAACTTCTTCACTCAAAGGGTGGTGAATCTCTGGAATTCTCTGCCCGTTGAAGTGGTGGAGGCTGCCTCGCTAAATATTTTTAAGAAGCGGGTTGATGGGTTTTTGATAAGAGAAGGGATTAAGGGTTATGGGGAGAGGGCGGGAAAGTGGAACTGAGCCACGACAGATCAGCCATGATCTTATTGAATGGCGGGGCAGGCTCGAAGGGCCAGATGGCCTACTCCTGCTCCTATTTCTTATGTTCTTATGTTCTTAAATCAAATCAAAACCAAGGAGGAACAAAATGAACATTCCAGAATCCCTGATCAATGCCCTTTCCTGAAACTAATTCAGAAAAGGTTAATTCACACTGAATGGATCATTCAGACAGAACAACAATGGCCATTGCAAACTCTCAAGATGTCAAGAACATGGAATGCATCATCAACACACCACCATATTTTTTAGAAAAAAGGACTGGAACTGGTGGAACTCACATGCTGAAGGGGCTATTTTATTGCCTATTTTTAAAAATTAGCTAGAAACTGCTTGCAAACATAATTCTCCCTGTTCTCAATGAACCTTCTGCTAGTTATTCATGCAGCCAAGGTAATAAACAGCAGTAACTTTAAAGTGCACGAAAGCTTCATCCCAACCTGTTCCAACTTCACCTGAGAACCAGTTTCTTGGAAATTTAACTACTCAAAATGGCACAACTCACTGAAAATCTGGTGCTTTAGAAGACCTTCACTTGAGCTAAAGTAACTCATCTGCTGCTACTAGGGGGTATAACTAGAAGGTTGATGGTGGGAGATATAGGAGGGATGTCTGAGGTAGATTCTTCACTCAAAGAGTGGTTGGGGCATGGAATGTACTGCCTGTTGTGATAGTGGAGTTGGACACTTTAGGAGCTTTCAAGTGGTTATTGGATAGGCACATAGACCACACCAGAATGATAGGAAGTGGGATAGTTGATCTTGGATTTGGACATAGCTTGGCACAGTATCGCGGGCTGAAGGGCCTGTACTGTGCTGTACTATTCTATGTTCATCTAAGAAACTGCAGGCCTGCCATAAAAGAGCTTGCAATAATTATAAATTGTAACAATTATTTTACCTTCATTGATATCTAATCTTTGGATGTGCGATATTGTGTGTGAGAGACGAGTGGTTAAGACGTCCCGTTTTAAATATGTGGGGTAAGTGTGTGATAATAAATAACCTTCTTTGCCATAATACTGAGATAAAGTTAGAGATCAAAGCAGCAAGTTTATTCTGTCAGTTTCACAATGACTCAGTTGAGAAAAATCAAACAAACTCCAAACAAATTTAAAGTGAGAAACAATTTATCCTAAGCCAAAGATAAAAAGAAAAACCATTGAGATAAAATGGAGAAAACTATTTGTAAACTCATTATAAGTTTGTCAGCTGTGCTCACTTCCATTAGAAATTCCTATATCTGCATTTATAATAAAGCTTGCCTTTGCAGACTTGTAATCACAGCTTCTAGCACTTAAACTTGAAAGTGCCACACACGCAAAATCTGTCATTCACTTACATCTGACTTCTTCAGAGATTAGTCATAAAACTGGGAAAATATTCTATTCCAAGAGAAGGAAAGCAATTAACCTCTAACTGACCTGGCAGCATGTGTGTATACAGATATTAGGCTGCAAATATTTTCTTAAAGGAACAGGCAGTTTAAATGCCCAGATTAGCAGCAGAATAATACATTGTTCAGTAACAACACTTGGTTCTTCAAGTAATATTCCAATGGATGATAAGGAGTCACCTGACAGGGCAGTTAGTTTGTTTTTAATATTAAAAACAATGAAGAGTCTCAAGAATGAAAAATAGTTTTGCCTTTGAGGGTACAGAATGTTGGTGGAAATTTTGAGCTCAACGGGAGATAGGAAAAACCCATCTGGTTCCCTTCAGGGAAGGAAATCTGCTGACTTTACCTGGTCTGGCCTACATGTCCAGATCTACAGTAATATTCTGTTGCCTCTTCAGTGAAGTGGCCTAGCAAGCAGCTCTGTTCAAGGAGAATTAGGGATGGTCAATAAATGCCTGCCTTACCAGCAACACCCACATTCCATCAAATAACATCTGTTAACAAGTACTTTAACTAGTAACCTCGACTGATGGACAAAAATCTATCAACCTCAGAGTGAAAATTAACAATTGACCCAGTATCAATGTGCAGAGGGGAGTTCTAACCATGTTGGGAAAGACATAAATGGCACATGGTCAACCGGCCAAGCATATCAGCGCATCAGCCATCTAAAATCTGGGCCAATTGCATTCCTAATTGACTTAATTGCCCTTTTAATTGACAGTGGGCATGACTTTGACACTTGGGTGCACCCACTAACTGAAATATTGGTTTTGGTTCAGGTTGGGCGTGTGCCCAATCGAGCTCCCCAGAATCCTGGCCAGCTACTCCCCAGCCTGTGGAAATAGTTCCTGTTTCCCCTCGCAGTTTGAGAATCTGAATTCAATTTTTCTTTAACAAATCTGGAAATTAAAATCTGGCATCAGTTTAAAAAAAAAATTCAAAGGTGTGCGGATTAGGTGGATTGGCCATGCTCAATTGTCCCTCAGCATCAGGGGGATTAGCAGGGTAAATATATGGGGTTATGGTGATAGGGCCTGGGTGGGATTGTGGTCGGTGTGCTCTCGATAGGCTGAATGGACTCTTTCTGCTGTATATGATTCTATGAACGAAGCTATTGGATTGTTGTAAAATTCCAGTTGGATTTCTAATGCCTCTTCGGAGCAGGAAACTTGCCCTCCTTACCTGGTCTACACCTAGAAATGGCAATGTGGATAGCCCTGGATTGAAGTAAGCACCCTGGAGTACCAAGAAAGGGAGTAATTAGGGATGGGCAATAAATGCTGACCTTCCCAAGCAAATCTTTATTGAAAAAAATGGAAATTATCGCTGAGTTACTCTCCTGCACAAAGGTAAGTATATTTCTTGAAGTGGTGGAGTTCACTTACTATGATGTGAGCTAGTGCGCATTACGCAAGTACAGTGACTTTACAAACCCTGTTAACTTCAGACAAGAAAACAGTCGATCAAAGTGGCTGCACCTGATGGACTTTACTGCTGAAAGTTTAATGGTGATGTGAGCGCAGGACTGATGGAGTCTATTACACAATTTTAACAACAAACATCATTTTAAATGGACATAAAATGACCTGTCGGGATGAAAATTTTGCTGGTTGGTCTGTTTCGAGTAATGAGTGTACACCTACGACTGACATCTTTGGCTTGCCATTAGCTGCAGTCAGACACAGCACGCTAGCTCAGCAATGCAGCAGTGTTTATTCTCCATTTTATTGACTGCCTTGAAGAGTTAACCCCTTTCTGTACGCTTTGTAACCTCCAACCGACTGTAACTCTGCATTCTGCACTCTTTCCTTTACTTCTCTATAAACAGTATGCTTTGTCTATATAGTGCATAAGACACAATAATTTTCACTGTGTACTAACACATGTGAATATAAATCAAATCAAATCCAAAATTTTTCCTCCTATCTCTGTTTGTTAAATGCGCCTGTGTAAAACTGACCCATAAAGAGCCTGTGTGGCTCTGTGGTGGAGAAAGAAACCAAGCTGGGACCTCCTGGCCACTTGCTTACCAAGAGTGGAGTTAAGCTCAAGGCATACCAGTCTGTCATGGTTGAATCATAAACTCTGCTATCTAGGGGAATTGTACATTAAGTAGTCTCACCACAGCAGGCTAAAGTCCGACAGGTTTATTTGGTAGCACGAGCTTTCGCAGCACTACTCCTTCATCAGGTGAGTGCAGGATTTGATTCACAAACAGAACATATATAGACACAAACTCAATTACAAGATAATGGATGGAATGCAAGTTTTAACAGGTAATCAAATCACAGAGGCAGACAATGCGAGTGGAGAGAGCATTAAGCACAGGTTAAAGAGGTGTGAATTGTCTCCAGCCAGGACAGTCAGTGAGAGTTTGCAAGCTCAGGCAAGTCAGAGGGGGTGACAGATAGCGTGACATGAACCCAAGATCCCGGTTGAGGCCATCCTCATGTGTGCAGAACTTGGTTATCAGTTTCTGCTTGGCGATTCTGCATTGTAGTGTGTTTTGAAGACTCACATCTGGTTTGAGACAGTTCACACCTCTTTAACTTGCTTTTAACCCTCTCTCCACTGGCATTGTCTGCACCTATAAAGATCATAAGAACATAAGAAAGACTTGATCAAAGTCTTTGAAAGACTTTGAACAAAGACTTGATTACCTGTTAAGACTCGCATTCCAACCATGATCATGTAATTGAGTTTGTGTCTATGTGTGCCCTGTTTGCGATCCCAACTCTTCACTCCCCTGACGAAGGGACAGCGCTCCCAAAGCTCATGCTACCAAACAAACCTGTTGGACTTTAACCTGGTGTTGTGAGACTTCTTATTGTGCCTACCCCAGTCCAATGCCGGCAACTCCACATCTTCGAGGGATGGTGGCATAATGGTAATGTCACTGGACTGGTAATCCAGAAGTCTAGGTTAACTCCCTTGAGGTCACAAGTTCAAATCTTATGACAATAATTAAATAATTAACCTGGAGTTCAAAGCATAACTCAGTAATCGTGCCATGAGTCTATCAGCATTCTGATTCACTAATGTCCTTTTAGGAAAGGAAATCTGCCTTCCTTACCCAGCCTGGCCTTCAAGTGACTCCAGAGCCACAGCAATGTGATTGTCTCTAAACTGTTCTCTGAAATGGCCGAGCAAACCATTTCATTCAAGAATAATTAGGGTTGGGTGACAAACACTGGATTATAATATAATCCCTAATATATAAATACTGAATATATATATAAATAATATAAATACTGCATCTTTAAGACTTGAATAGCAGGTTAGCTGTAAAGACTCACATTCTAATCAGTATTCTGTAAACTGTGCGTGCTGTTATATGCTCTGTTTGAGACCAGAACTCTCCACTCACCAGACGAAGGGGCAAACCCCGAAAGCTTGTGTGTTTACTATCAAATAAAGTGTTTGGACTTTAATCTGGTGTTATGAGACTTCTTACTGTGTTTACCCCAGTCCAACGCCAGCATCTCCACATCGTGACCAATACTGGCCCAGCCAGTAACACTCACATCCAATGAGAAGTTTAAAAATCCTAATTTGCACCAAGTTCCATTTACCCATCAATCCAGTGTTCACTAAGCAACATTGACTCAGTCCTGTAATGCCTTGATTCTTGTCTTCAAATCTCTCCACAATCCCCTCTGACCCAACTTCTGTCACCTCCTCCATGATTTCAAGAACTCTGTATTCCTCCGATTCTGATCTCTTGCACATCCCTGATTTTACTCACTCCATCATTGGAGACTGTTCCTCCAGCTGCCCAGGCTCCAATCTCTGCGTGACCCACCTCTCTACTTCACTTTTCCTCATTTAGGACACTCCTTAAAACCTACAACTCCTTTTGTATCTTGTCAGCTTTTGCCTGTGATTCACCTAAGGTTATTTTATGAAGTTAAAGATATGAGTAAATCCATCTTATTTTCTCCCTCTTTCTTTCCTCTGCTCTCCCCCTTTTGAAATGCTGTTTATCTGTCCTTTTTCCCAGTCCAAAGCAAGGTCCAATGCCTAAAACATTTACAAAAGAGAAGTGTAAATATTAGCTAGAGAATGGGGCAAAGTCCATTCTGCTCCCTCGATTGGTTCCACAGGATCTTTGACTTCAACTCTAGAGGGCAGATAGGGCTTCGAGTTATCTGAAACATGGTGTCTCATCTCTTCTCTCAGATGCTGTTTTCAACACACTTTTTAGACCATAAAACCAGAAGACACAGGAGCAGAGGCAGGCCAAGATAGTGACTGATCTGAAATGATAATCCTCAACTCCATTTTCCTACCTTCTCCCCATTAACTCCTGATTCCCTCAGAGTAAAAATCTGTCTATCTCGGCCTTCAATGTACTTAATGACCCAGCCTCTACAGTCCTCTGTGATAATTCCACAGATTCACTCCCCTCTGAGAGAAGAAATTCCTCCTCAATCTCTGTTTCAAAGGAGGATTGGATGTATACAGAACAGGTAAGAATTTGCAAGACCACAGGGAAAGAGAAGGCAGTGTGACTAGTTGGTCATCATTTTTACAAAGAGCTGGCACATGCATGATGGGTTGAAAGGCCTTCTGTATTGCATCATTCAACGATTGGATTCAGCTTCTCCACAAAAGCAATTGAGGGTCTGGAGGGTCCACTGAAAATTTACTGTGACTGGTAGGTTTTTGTTAGTCAAAGTAATAAGAGCTCAGAGCTAAGGTAGCTAGAAATAGCTAAGATGAATCAGTGTTGAGGGGCTGAATGGCCTACTCCAGTTATATAGAGTCATAGAGATTTACAGCATGGAAACAGGCCCTTCGGCCCAACTTGTCCATGCTGCCCTTTTTTTTTCAAAACCCCTAAGCTAATCCCAATTGCCCGCATTTGGCTCATATCCCTCTGTACCCATCTTACTCATGTAACTACCTAAATGCTTTTTAAGAGACAAAATTGTACCCACCTCTACTACTACCTCTGGCAGCTCGTTCCAGACACTTACCACCCTCTGTGTGGAAAAACTGCCCCTCTGGACACTTTTGTGTCTCTCCCCTCTCACCTTAAACCGATGCCCTCGAGTTTTAGACTTCCCTGCCTTCGGGGAAAGATGTTGGCGAGCTGATCCATGTCCCGTGTAACTCAGGTTTTCCCTTCTTCCCAAGGCCTTCAAAGCAGGCAAAACTTATTAATTCCTGCTGAATTCAGGTCCAAAGGGGGATGGGCCTATTCCTTTCTCTCCTCATTCACAAGGAAACGAGGTGGGGTGAAGGAGTGGAGGGGGCTTCAAACACTTGCTGCCTTCAGAAATAATCTGCATTTCACTAACTGGAGCAGCAGGAGTTGTTATCATTTGGCTTTGTGTCTTCTGTCTCTATTTTTACATTCTGCTTTGCAGCTATAATAAACCCTGGCCTGTTCAACATTTGACACTATCGAGGATTGCGGTCTCTTTTAATAACGTGTAAAAACATTACTGAGTTCACAGGGAGGGATTTCTCCCCCCACCTTCTGTAGCAAGTGGGAAGACCTCATCAATGGCTGAGGTGGATACCAGAGTGTCGCTGGTAATTTAGCGACAGTAAACAAGATTGGTGCGTCACAATAAACACAACAATTTACAGACAGATGCTCTCCAGAGTATTCAACACAAACACCGTGTCACATAACACCACACCTCCCACACATCAAACCTAAACTTTTGCACGAGAATTGAAAGGCATGAGTTGGAATGAGGAGAGGCAGTCTGATGTTGATGTTCTTACAGTAGCTCAGTTAGTCACCCTCTTAACTCTGAGGCAGAAGATTGTAGGGTTGAAACCCACAGTAGAGATAGAAATATAGAAACTAGAAAGAGGAGGGGGCCATTCAGCCCTCTGAGTCTGCATTGCCATTCATTAGGACCATAGCTGATCATTGAATTCAATATCCTGATCCCTCCTTCCCCCCATATCCCTTGATCCCTTTAGCCCCAAGAACTATATCTAATTTCTTCCTGAAAGCATGCACACACTGTCCTGACTTGTAGCAGTGGGCTGGGATTTCCTGAAGTGGGAGAGACTCCGCACAAATGGTGGACTGGACCCGATTCTGGGATTCCAGCCTCCATTCCCACGGCTCCCGGTTTTTGCCAGGATAGGCGAAGGGTACAGATACACACCCAGCGGTGAGCCATGTTTGAAAGGGGCATGGGTCAGAGGTCACATGTGGTTCTGTGACCTGGCTTTTCTTCAAAGAATGCACTATGTTTACACTGTTATCAACCCTCCGGCAATATCCTGGAGTCTCCAGGAATTAAAAATTCAACCTTTGCATAGAGCTGTGGGCAAACACATTGTTTCTTATCCTCAGGAACTTTCATTTGTAATCCGTGATCGGGAAGTGAAAGGGATGTTTGACTAGGTTGTAAGATGCCGCGTGATGCAAGCTCCAGATTCAACGATAGTTGGTGACTCTGAGAGAGGAATGGGTAACGGTGCAGAGGGAGTAGCTTGAAGGTAGAATGGGATGACTGGGAAAATCTGGACTCGGATCAAAATAAACTGGAACTGGTCTTCTCCACCTTGCAGATCAGAGGTCAGCTCGCGAAATAAACAATTAGATTAAAATTTATGCGGTGCTGTGCTAACATACAACTCTTCAATTAAATTACAGCAGTCCCTGTGGAGACTTTTGTGCCTGCTTTTGGAGTTCCAGACACTGCGCTGTGTGAGAAACCTGCTCTTGTTCCAGCACCAACCCCAAATATTACTTTTTAATCAGATGGCATTAGCTGGGGTTTGAGTCGGTGATACAGAGCTGGAATGCTAATCCCATAAGCTTCTCTTCTCTCTTGTTTATGTGGCTGATCCTACCACCCCGCCCCCCCCACCCCTCCCCCTCCCCTCCACCTCCTCAATCACGCCACGTCAGTGATGGGGCTTTTAACAGACTGGCTTCACAATGAATGACCAAGTCGAGTGGGTGGAAGTTCTTCAGTCACCGTATCTGCATCTAACCCTGACGCGGGCTGCTACACAGAGGCCATGTGTGCAACAAAGCAATTGGAAACCTGCCCATTCTGCCTGCTTAAGCCGAGTTTTAAATCTAACTAATATGCATTCTGCTCTGTACACCAAACACTGGCGATAATCTCCTTCAAGTGATTTAAAAAAAAATCACTTTCCAGGACAAGAGCATTTTGCTCAAGTCACGAACCTTTATGAGATTACCATTTTGCATCTTCTTAGTACAATGCGAACAGCAAGAGATTGTGCTGGTGGGACACTTCTGTTCACTTCATGCCCACTGATACCTGCTGAACTGCAGAGAATGAGCAGGCGAGATATGCACAGAATGTACAATGCACGAACAGATCTTCCTGCCCACTGGTCTATGCTGCTATTTGTGCTCCGCTCCAGCCTGTTCCCATCTGTTCTCATCTAAGTCTAGAATCATAGAATCCCTACAGTGCAGAAGGAGGCCATTTGGACCATCGAGTCCTCACTGACCCACTTTTTTTTATCTTACCCAGAACCTATTCCTGTAATCCTACGTATTTACCCTGCTAATCCCCCTAACCAATGCATCTTGGAACAAACACTAAGGGGCAAATTAGCACAGCCAATCCACCTAATCTGTACATCTTTGGACTGAAAGAGGACCTCCTCAGGAGACAAACACGGGACATGGAGAACAGAGTACCCTTCATCATCCAGTACTTCCCCGGAGCAGAGAAGCTACAACATCTTCTCTGGAGTCTTCAACACATCATTGATGAAGACGAACATCTCGCCAGGGCCATCCCCACACCCCCATTTCTTGCCTTCAAACAACTGCACAACCTCAAACAGACCACTGTCTGCAGCAAGCTACCCAGCCTTCAAGATAACAGTGACCACAACACCACATAACCCTGCCATAGCAACCTCTGCAAGACATGCCGGATCATCGACACAGATGCCATCATCTCACGTGAGAACACCATCCACCAGGTGCATGGTATATACTCTTGCAGCTCGGCCAACTTTGTCTACCTAATACTCTGCAGGAAAGGATGTCCTGAAGCATGATATGTTGAGGAGACAATGCAAACGCTATGACAATGGATGAATGAACATCGCTCGACAATCACCAGGCAAGACTGTTCCCTCCTCGTTGGCGAACACTTCAGCGATCACGGGCATTCGGCCTCTGATCTTCAGGTAAGCGTTCTCCAAGGCAGCCTTCACGACACACAACAGCGCAGAGTTGCTGAGCAGAGACTGATAGCCAAGTTCCGCACACATGAACATGGCCTCAACTGGGATCTTGGGTTTATGTCGTACTATCTGTAACCCCCTGGGCTTGCCTGGGCTTGCAAAATCTCACTTACTGTCCTGTCTGGAGACAATACACATCTCTTTAACCTATGCTAACGCTATCTCTGCATCTTTAAGACGTGAATAGCAGGTTAGCTGTAAAGGCTTGCATTCTAATCAGTATTCTGTAAACTGTGTGTGTCTTTATGTGCCCTTCTCTGATCAGAACCTTCCACGCACCTAACGAAGGAACACCATTTCCGAATTTTACTATCAAATAAACTGGTTGGACTCTAACCTGCTGTTGTGAGACTTCTTACTGTGTTTACCCCAGTCCAACGTCAGCATCTCTACATCTTGAAAGAGGAAACCAGAGCACTGTGAGGAAACCCACACAGACATGGGGAGAACATGTAAACTCCACACAGACAGTCACCCAAGGCTAGAATCAAGCTCAATTTGCTGGCGCTGTGAGGTAGCAGTGCTGACTACTGCGCCACCATGCCACCCACAATCAGAACCCTTTATCCCCTCCTCCCTCATATATTTACCTAGCATCCCCTCAATTGCATCCATACTATTCACTGCATCCACTCTCTATGGTCGTGGGGTCCACATTTTCACCTCATTGGCTGAAGAAGTTACTTCTATATTCCCTATTGGATTTATTGGTGACTATTTTTGACTGACAGTCTACAGTTATGGTCTTCCCACAAAAGGAAATATTCTCTCTGATTCCACTTTATTCAAACCTTTAATTATTTTAATGGCCTCCGTTAGAACAATTCTGAGCCTTCTTTTGTCAATACTAATTATGATCTGGCTTGTCTGCACTATAGTTATTCTATGACTCTGTGGGCATTATTGGCTAGGACAGCATTTATTGCCCTTCTTTAGGACCTTCTTCAACCACTGCTGTCCATGTGGTGTAGGAATATAAAGGATGAGAGGGGACCTCATCGAGGTTTATACGATGATGAGAGGTATTGATCAGGTGGACTCTCAGAGGCTTTTCCCCAGGGCTGAAATGGCTGCCACAAGAGGACACAGGTTTAAGGTGCTGGGGCGTAGGTACAGAGGAGATGTCAGGGGTAAGTTTTTCACTCAGAGGGTGGTGGGTGAGTGGAATCAGCTGCTGTCGGTGGTGGTGGAGGCAAATTTGTTGGGGTCTTTTAAGAGACTTCTGGATGAGTACATGGGATTTAGTAGGATTGAGGATTATAGGTAAGCCTAGTAGGTAGACATAAGATTGGCGCAACTTGTGGGCTGAAGGGCCTGTTTGTGCTGTAGTTTTTCTATGATATCTATGATTCTATGATACCCAAGGGCATGAGTTCCAGGATTTCACCCCAGCAACAGTGAAGGAACAGTGATATTTTTCCAAGTCAGGATGATGTGTTGTTTGGAGGGGAACATCCAGGTGGTGGTGTTCCCAGGTATCTGCCACAGTGGTCAGAGGTTTGGAATGTGCTGCCAAAGGAGCCTTGGTGAGTCCCTGCTCTACTTTTTTTTTGGAAATAGTACATATGGCTGCCACTATTCATCGGTGGTGGAGGGAGTGAGTATTTGTGGAAGGGATAGCTTTGTCCTGGATGGTGTTGAGTTTCTTGAGTGTTGTTGGAGCTGCACCCATCCAGGCAAGTGGGGAGTATTCTATCACAATCCTGATTTGTGCCTTGTAGATAGTGGACAGACTTTGGGGGGTCAGGAGGTGAGATGCTGGCATTGAATGTCAAGGGACTGTGCTTAGATTCCCTGTTGTCGGAGAGGGCCATCGCCTGGCATGTGTGTGGCGTGAATGTTATTTACCATTTGTCAGCCTAAGCCAGTGAGTGATAGTAACAGAAATGAACCGTTCCCCTTCAAATTATTAATACTGTTCTACACAGCAGGCTGGTGGAATTCTCATGTGCTTATAAATGAGCTGCCCTGTTTCCTACATTAGAACAGTGAGTGCATTTCAACAGTACACCAAGGGCAGTCAAGTACTTACAGGCATCTTAAGGTTGGGAATTTTGCTGTAAAAATGAAAGTCCTTTCTTTCTAAGTGTGTGTCCTGGATCTATGGAACTAGAATTATAGAACTATTGCCTATTGACCACACAGAGGGAATCTATTTGCTCTGGCGAGCATATGCTGCCTCTCTGCTGGAACAAGTTAGCTGGCTACATTTCCCCAACCTTTCTCCACAACCTACAAATAGTTTCTCTTTAGGCGCAGATTCAATTTCTTTTTGATAACCATGATTGAATCTGCCTCCACCACACTCCCAAGCACTCTGCATCAGAAGGCTTTTTTTCCCTTCAAGATGCCTTTGGTTGTCGCACTGAGTCAGTGCCTTCAGGAGAGAAGGTGAGAAATGAAGGGGGTGGGAGTGGGGGTGCAGGATAGCATTCCACGAATGATTGATTTTCTGAACAAGAGGCGCTGATGGGCAATCTCATCACCCAGCCACGCAGGTGGGCATGATGCCCAATGGCTTCCCAATAGGCACAGGAAACTGGCAATGTTCCTCACTGGCTGTGTGTATTCTGAAAAACACCAGAACTCTTTTATTTCAGCTTGAATTTCAGAAACTCAAAACTTCACAATACAAATTCTCAAAGTAATGGAACAGCTGTTTTAGAACATAGAACAGAACAGCACAGTACAGGTCCTTCGGCCCTCGATGTTGTGCCGAGCTATGTCCGAACCCAAGATCAAGCAATCCCACTCTCTATCGTTCTGGTGTGCTCCATGTGCCTATCCAGTAACTGCAGTTTTGGGCTGTAACCTGAACCTACTTCCTTCTGACTCAGGTGAGAATGATACTCGGTGGATCACTGTTAGCCAGCGTCTCCAGCTGTGTTGTATTCAGCATCATCTGTGTCTGTTCCAGCCATGTCAATGTTCCTGGGCACAGTGTCACCAATATCTCAAGAGCCCTACAGAATATGTTTGCAATTTCTACGTGCTGCAAACTGTCTGCAGATTGGTCACCGGGCTTCTGATGATATGACAGTGCCTCCACTTCATTAAGTACCTCAATGACAGCTCATCATTGCTATAGTTACCAAATATTGAAGAAGACACTTAAGCCGGGGCATTGGAAATACATAAACCATCCCTAGATAAGACAGGCATGTTTCCACCCTACCACCACCTTCCCCTTCACAGGAGGTCTTTACGAGAATAGACTAATGAAGGCAGGGAGACATGGAACTCATTTAACAGTGAGCAGGGTGCAGTGGAAGAGAGGCAAGTAGGGTTGCTATTCTGGAAGGATGTGATCAGATGGGCTAAAGTTATTTTACATTCAGTTGAAGGTCTGAATCTGTAGATACTGCAAAGCAGAGTTGTGTTCTTCCACCAATGATGTACTTTCATGTTACATGGACTTGAATCTCTGATTAAAAAGAGGTCAGGGGATGAAAGGATGAGAATTCAGACATTTTTGCACAAGACCAATATCTTTGCAAACAATTCAGCTATCAGCCTTCAACTGAAAGTTCAACAACAACATTTTGTCCAAAACAATTGAACAATTTGTCATGCTTCATACCAGCATTTCACACTATGAACATCGTGTCAATACTTTTAAAAATTGGATGCAAACCAGTTGTGAAGATGGTTGCTGCAATTCATGTGACATTAGGCACCTGAGCTACAGATAGCAGCAATTGTCAGTTGAATATCTAACTGATATCCACAGCCACCTGGGAATCCACACGTCTCCGTGTTTAAGGATGGGCCAACACAAATGGCAATGGATTTCCAAGACAGTCTCTCTACATGTCTCACTTGGGACAAAAGGAAAGTTTGAACCTTCTTCTGTGACGGATGGGGTGGAATGGTCACTTTCAACTTCCCATTAGATCACAATGACTTCCTCATTGTGGAAGATAGACTGGGTGGTCCTCAGAAGTGTTAACTCGCAACACAGAATGTGGAAACCCCATGCTTTTTTTGGAAAAGACATTGAAATTGTGAAAAGCTACATGGAGAGAGCTATTTTTTTTTCTTTGTTTGAAAGGTCAGCTAGGAGCAGTTACAGGCAACTTCAGCAAAGCCATCTGAAGCATTAGTTCATCTGGTCTGTGAACCAGATGTGAAAACAAGCTGCAAGACTTCAAAGAGACAGAATATTCAACTAGTTCCATTTAAACCTCGCCTGAAACCAACTACCTAGCTATTTGATTACAAAATCCTCGTAACCTTTGCTTTGCAAGAACCTCACTTCAACTTTAAATCATCCAGTTCATTTGGAAGGACAATAGGCCTGTCATGTAGAGGAACAGAAATGTAAATCTGAGCTTTAGGACTGGATTCTCCAATCTCTCCCATGGTTGGGATTCTCCGGTCCCGCTGCTGTGAACAGTGATTTGGCTGAGTGCCAAATTGTCCACTCTGGCTGGCAGCAGTAGTGGGGTATGCAAGACTGAAGAATTCTGGTACTGGATAACTGTAATCTGTAAAGATGCACAACATTTATCTGTATCTAATCCCTGTGTGTATGAATGTGCGAGCGAGACTGAGCATGGGCAATGTTGTGTTGGATTCAGGGTAAGTGTGTAGAAATAAAGAAGCTTTATTATCAAACTCACAAAAACTTGCTGCTGAATTATTTAGTTGGAATACACACACCCACGGGTAATAATACACGCATCTCTTTTAAAACAATCCAATCATGGGCAGTAAGAGAACATAATAAATTCTTTCTGTGATAAAGTTCAACTTGCCAGTGAATGCACAGAATGATTAAAAGAAGATCTCGGTATTTGCTCATCACACTGTTAAAATACTTTGAAACAAAGTAATTTCTCATCTGCCAATCATTCGAGAGGGACCATGACGCAACTGCAGAGGTGTTTTGTACCCTTCCAGGAGAGATTCTGTTGAAAATAACTGAATAAAATACAAAATGTGGCAGCTGGACAGACAATACTGACATCACCAATATTGCGGAGACACAGCAGTCGATTCTACCCCTTCCCCAGGCTGACCCTCCATGAGGGTTGGGGAACGTGGGGTGAAAGTGGGTGTTGCGGCGGGGGTGGTTGAGGGGAGTGGATGTGATGTTGAAATTCATTGAGGACCAACAGCATAAAATTGTTAAGGGAAAATGAGCAAGCTGTTTTTTTACACGCTAACTGATTCTCTGTTGTGTTGTGTGTAATGTTGGCCGACAATTCTTTATTGGCTATTTGCAGCTCCTGTGAGGAGTGGGCTTCTCCAATGTCTCCGTGGACACAATGAGACAACACTGGAAGCCATCGCCACATAGAAACATTCTTCACTTAAGCATTCACTCTTTCTTACAGGCGTTTATTTCTACAGGACATTGCAGTCACCCACTCACAGATACCCACTCAAAAATCCCCACTTACAGATACCCAGTCACAGATACTCACACAGATACTGACTCACAGATACCCACTTAGAAATACCCATTTACAGAGCTGGTTAGTTCATTCCAGAGTAAAACCAAAAGCCAAAAAAACCCAATCCCCAGGTTGTGGTCAATGAACATTAAATATATAAGTATATCCTCCTCCCCCCCAACAGAATAGTGTCGAGCCGGACTGCTGAGAATGGTGCCATGTGTTTGGTCCCCAGGATAACTGGACATCGGTTATATCACATGGAAACACACAGTCACATAACATACAGCAGGAGAGGTGTCTGCTTAACTGGAACAATGGCAGGTCTACAGTTTGATACAACATCCCCGGTTAACAATGGGAGCAGCCAGTGGGATTCGGGCATCAAGCAAAACTGTTATTGGAAAGGTTACCGAGTCTCCTGGCTCTCACTGACAAGGCACAGGACGGGAACTTAGTTCATCGTGAGTGACATCACTCAAAGGCCCTCAGATCACAAAGGGAAGAACAGGGATGAGGAAAGAAAAGTGGTTTTGAGAAATGACATCATAAAAAATTCTGCTGAGGCACTGAGTACACGGCCAAGAACTGATAACCAGCCAAAAGAACAACTTCCTGTCTCAGGGCCCAACCCCTTCCCACCTGCGAAAGCTGCTACTTCAGAACGGTCACAGCAACAAGTCAACACAGTCATTAGGACAGTTATTCATCTTTGGTTACAACCAGCTGGGTGTGTTCGAGACTGGGTTAGGCTCTGCTCGTACTGACTGAAAGGGGCAGGTAAGGGGGAAACACCTTCTGAACTCAGGAACAAAAACGTGATTCAGAACCTAGAGGTGAAACAGCTCTGGTATCATTCCAGTTTCCTATCGTTACTGTTTGGGCCTTCTGGTTGGAGGAACTATAGAATGAACTAGACCCCACTGCAGTTTAACACTGATGTGAAAAAGTATGATTTTTCGGTTGCCCCGTTCTTACTGTGTGAAAGTGGCAGTCTTGTAACCATCTCCCGATACCCAGCTGTCGGTTTCAGAAGGCTTTGCTGGCGGTAACTGCATATATAGAAAAAAAAATCAAAAGAGAGAGAGAAAGAGAAGAGGGGAATAAGGTTCAAAGTTTTAGAGTTTTGTCAGACTGACTGGAAAAGGAAGGACGGGTGTGGGGGGGGCAGAGGATGAAAAGGAAATGGCTGAGAAGCTGGCCAGATGACCTACTGCGTGGAGCGGAGCCAAATAAACCAGCGTCCCCAGTCTGTGCTTGGCTTGGGCAAAAGGAAGGCGGCCACTATTGGCCTTGGGGCTTGCGAAAGCCTCAAGGTTATGGTATGGCGAGGGGAGGGAGCTGGGGTGAAGGTGAGTGTGGTGGGGGGGGGAAGAGCAGGCGAGAGGGAGATAAAATGTTTGGAAAATAAAGCCAGCAATTCCAGCACCCAGCAGCATCCAATCAGGTGTGCCAAGAGGTCAGGTGTGTGGGTATTAAGTGAGGGCACGAGTAGGGTTGATGACAATTTACCCCCCACCCCCAATCTCCAAACCAGCCCCCCCCTCCTCCTCTCCCTCCCCCACCCCCACCTAATAGCCCATGATGACGCTCACTATCTGGACTCCCATGGACTTGGCGGGGTGGGGGTTTAGCCTGTGGACGTGGGAATCATAGAAGCAATCGGTAACTTCTGGAGGGCAGTGACAAGGGGAATGAAAGCACGTGGTAATTTAAAATAAAAATATATTTCTGTAAGCAACAGACTTTTATTTGGCATGAATTTGTATAAAATTGAATAATTCATTTAATATCTAAAGTCCTCTACTGCAGCCCCTATTTAACTTTGGCTTCTGTGATCTATCCCATCTAAATGGTAATAACTCCACCACATCCCATTATCTACTGGACCCGAGTTCTTAGATCACAAAAGCTGTTTGCTCACAGCTGCTGCCACAGCTCAGATTCTGAGGCTTTGCTAACATGTGTTCGAATGCCTGTGGGTTCCACACCTACTTATCCTGCGGGTGCACTCATGTATCATAAACCTAAGATTGTCCAAAGACCAAGGCATTGTGACACAGTGGTTAGCACTGCTGCCACACAGCACCGGGGACCTGGGTTCAATTCTGGCCTTGGGGAGACTGTGTGGAGTTTACATGTTCTCCTCATGTCTGCGTGGGTTTCCTCCGGGTGCTGCGGTGGGTTAGGTGAATTGGCCAAGCTAAGTTGTTCTTTAGTATGCAAAGATGTGGGGGTTAGGGACATTAGCCACAGTAAGTGCATGGGTTTGTGGGGATAGGGCCTGAGTCAGATCTGAGAGGCGGTGCAGGCTCGATGGGCCGAATGGTCTCTTTCTGCACTGTAGGGATTCTATGATCTTACGATACGTTTTGAAGTGTAGGCACTGTTGCAATATAGGAAATATGGCAGCTGATTTGTACATAGCCACCTCCACAATAAGCAGGGTGACAATGACCAGACGTTATGTCTTTTCAATATTGGTCGAGGGACAAAAATTGGCGAGGACAGCAGGAAGAGCTCCCCTGCTCTCCTTCCAAACAGCAAACAGGAAAGAAAATTACAGCACAGGAACAGCCCATTCAGCCCTCTAAACCTTTACCAACAATACTGCATTGTGAGATCTTTCATGGCAAGCTGAGCGAGTAGATGAGGCCTTAATTTAATTTTATCTGAAAGACAAGTTCACTTTGGTAGAAATAATAGTAAGAGGGATTATTATTTAAAAGGCGAAAAGCTGCAGCATGCTACGGTGCAGAGGGACCTGGGGGTCCTTGTGCACGAGTTGCAAAAACCCAGTCTGCAGGTGCAGCAGGTGGTCAGGAAGGCGAATGGGATGCTGGCCTTTATAGCGAGGGGGATTGAATATAAAAGCAATGGGGTTTTGCTGCAACTGTCCAGGGCACTGGTGAGACCGCAGCTGGAGTACTGAGTGCAGTTTTGGTCGCCGCACTTGCACAAGGATATATTGGCCTTGGAGGGAGTGCAGAGGAGGTTCACTAGGCTGATACCAGAGATGAGGGGGTTGGACTATGAAGAGAGACTAAATAGACTGGGTCTGGACTCGTTGGAGTTTAGAAGGATGAGGGGGGATCTTAGAGACGTATAAGATAATGAAGGGGATGGATAGGGTAGAGGTAGAGAGATTCTTCCTGCTTAGAAAGGACAGCAGGACTAGAGGGCACAGCCTTAAGATAAGGAAGGGGGGGGGAGCAGTTTAGATCAGAGTTGAGGAGGAACTTCTTCACTCAAAGGTTGGTGAATCTCTGGAATTCTCTGCCCGTTGAAGTGGTGGAGGCTACCTCGCTAAATATATTTAAGACACGGGTAGATAGGTTTTTGGTAGGCAAGGGAATTAAGGCTTATGGGGAGAAAGCAGGAAAGTGGAACTGAGCCACTTCAGATCAGCCATGATCTTATTGAATGGCGGGGCAGGCTCGAAGGGCGCGTTGGCCGACTCCTGCTCCTATTTCTTATGTTCTGATGGCCTTACAAGTGCCCCTGACAGTGCAGCACTTCCTCAGTACTACCCCGAGAATGTCAGTCTACATTGCATGCTCAGTTCATCGGAGTGGAACTTGACCTCAGGAATTCTGATGCAGAGGTGGAAAGTGCAAACCCACCAGACCCATGGCTGACAAGATTTAAGATCCCACAAGGTGACTTAGGAATTTTGGTCTTTGAAAAATCAGCAGAGACACACAGTGCCTGGAGACCATCTGAGTGGCTCCAAGTGTGCGGCCGCACTCCCTCCCCACTCCCCGCCACAGCCTTCCCCACCCCGAGGACAGGATTGTGATGCCACTGTTCTTAATGTCAAATATCCCAATGATGTTGAAGCCAGAAGGATTGGGAACAGGGTGAAGAGGAATGGATGTTAGAAAAGATTGTTCTCAAAGTGAGTCAATATCCTTAGCTCCGGGAAAGAACATGCGTTGCTGTGGTGGAGAGGTTGTGGGGGGTGGGGGAATTCTGTTAAATTGCAGCATAAATTTGTTCCATATTTCTCGGACTCTGCAACAGGGATTAATCATCAGCACTTTGGTATTGATCTAATATTATGAAAGTACTTCCTCTTCCACATTACATGCCAACATTTTGCACGGAAATTTATGAAGGGAACAGGCCCTCTCATATCCCATAATCCGAGTACAGGCATCTCCATTATTTTTCTTGACTTTGCTTCTGGCCTTTTCACTGCAAATCTCCTTAAGCTAGTTGCATTTCAAAACCACTTTCCATTCTTTAATAGCCTGCATCTTTCACATCCTACAGCACAGCCCTGGCTCTCACAGGCAACAACCTGCAAGCTTATCTCCAGGTGAAACCGCACCGGGGATTAGCTGAAGTCATTAACTAAAGACACTTGTTCTTCTGTTAGTGGCTGCACAGGTGGTCCATGCTGCCCTTTTCTCTATTAATTCACTGTGAACAGGGAGGGATCTCGAGGGATCTCGCTTCCTTTAGTCCCGGCCTCATGAGAATTCTCAATTTGAATCACTCCACTATTGGCAGCCGTGCTCTCAACTGTCTGGCCTCTTGCACTCAAATTCCTTCCTTCAACCTCTCCACCTCACTTTCCTCCTTTAAAAGGCTCCTTCAGATCCCCCTCTTTGACAAACCTTTGTTTGTTTGCCCTTACTTGGCTGTTACTCGATAATGCTTGTGCAAAGTGCCCCGATCAGGAATTTCCATGACAAGTTCTTGCTATCTGACTATCGCACTGTCATGAACCTGTTTTCAAATTCTACTCTGAGAGGCCATCAAGAGGCAGCACAAAAAAAAACTCCCAAAGAACTGGAAATAGATCCTTTCATTTGCCTCAAGTCCTATAATTGTGTCAGATTAGGTATGCTACAGGATCAGACCATGCGGTCTACCCAGTCCATTCTGGCACTGATGTCCCACTTGAGGCACGGCATACCCCATTATGATGAAATGGTTACAGTACAGAATCGTTTGCCCTGTCATGTCTGTGCCAGCTCCATTTGAGAGCAACTTGATGAAATCCATCCCCCCCGCCACCTGTAATCCTGTCAATATTTTCTCCTCAGATAATTCTCCAATTTCATTTTGAAAACCAAACTTGAATCTGTCTCCACCACACTCTCAGACAGTACATTCCAGATCTTAACCACTCACTGTGTGAATCTGTATCCACCACACTCTCAGACAGTGCATTCCAGATCTTAACCACTCGCTGTGTGAATCTGTCTCCACCACACTCTCAGACAGTACATTCCAGATCTTAACCACTCGCTGTGTGAATCTGTATCCACCACACTCTCAGACAGTACATTCCAGATCCTAACCACTCGCTGTGTGAATCTGTCTCCACCACACTCTCAGACAGTACATTCCAGATCTTAACCACTCGCTGTGTGAATCTGTCTCCACCACACTCTCAGACAGTACATTCCAGATCCTAACCACTCGCTGTGTGAATCTGTCTCCACCATACTCTCAGACAGTACATTCCAGATCTTAACCACTCGCTGTGTGAATCTGTATCCACCACACTCTCAGACAGTGCATTCCAGAGCCTAACCACTCGCTGTGTGAATCTGTCTCCACCACACTCTCTGGCAGTACATTCCAGACCCTAACCACTCGCTGTGTGAATCTGTCTCCACCACACTCTCAGACAGTGCATTCCAGATCTTAACCACTCGCTGTGTGAATCTGTCTCCACCACACTCTCAGACAGTACATTCCAGACCCTAACCACTCGCTGTGTGAATCTGTCTCCACCACACTCTCAGACAGTGCATTCCAGGTCCTAACCACTCGCTGTGTGAATCTGTCTCCACCATATTTTCAGGCTGTAGATTCCAGGTCATATAGTTAAGAAAGACCATCAATGCTTCTACTTCCTCAGAAGACTAAGGAAATTTGTCATGTTCGCTATGACTCTTACCAACTTTTATAGAAGCACCATAGAAAGCACCCTTTCTGTTTGGATCACAGCTTGGTGTGGGCTCCTGCTCTGCCCAAGACCGCAAAGACCTACAAAAGGCCTTGAATGTAACCCAATCCATCACACAAACTGGTCTTCCATCCATTGACTCTGTCTACATTACACTGGCAAGGCAGCCAGCACAATTAAGGACCCCACGCACCCCAGCCATTCTCTCTTCCACCTTCTTCCTTCGTGAAAATGATACAAACATCTGAGGTCACGTACCAACGGACTCAAGAACAGCTTCTTTCCTGCTGCTGTTGGACTTTTGAATGAACCTACCTTGCACGAAGTTGATCTTTCTCCATGGCTGTAACACTACATTCTGCACTCTCTCATTTCCTTCTCTATGAATGGTATGTTTTGTCTATATAGCACGCAAGAAACAATACTTTTCACTGTAAGTTAATATATGTGACAATAATAAATCAAATAAAATCAAATCAAAAATCCTAACCACTCGCTATGTGCATCTGTCTCCACCACATTCTCAGATAGAACATTCCAGATCCTGACCACTCGCTGAATAAATAAAAATCCTATCCTCATGCTGCCTTTTCTCCATTTGTGATTCACTTTGATTCTTCTGCCAATGGAAAGAGTTTCTCCCTATCTGTTAACCCCTCAAGACATTGAACAGTTCTATCAAATCTCCTCTCAATTCTCTCATCTTTGCATTAGTTACTGCGCCCAGTGGGACTGTACCAACAGCTACCACACCCAGTAGGACTGTACCATCAGCTGCCATGCATTGTCTCTGTCTACACTTCCCGCTGCCTCGGCAAAGCAGCCAGCATAATTAAGGACCCCACTCACCGTGGACATTCTCTCTTCCACCTTCTTCTGTTGGGGAAAGATACAAAACGTCACGTACCAACCAACTCAAGAACAGCTTCTTCCCTGCTGCTGTCAGACTTTTGAATGGACCTACCTTGCATTAAGTTGAACTTTCTCTTCCTCCCTATCTATGACTGTAACACTACATTCTGTACTCTCGCCTTTCCTTCTCCATGAATGGTATGCTTTGTCTGTACAGCGCACGAGAAATAATGCTTTTTACTGTATGTTAATACATGTGACAACAATAAATCAAATCAACAGCTATGGTGTCTGTGGGACTATACCAACAACTACCACACCCATTAGGATTGTACCAACAGCTACAGTGCCCTGCGCGACTGTACCAGCACCTACCATGTCCTGTTCGACTGTGTCAACAGTTACTGTACTCTGTGGGACTGTACCATCTGCAAGAGAAACCACCGATAAAGAGAAGAAAAGGTTGGATGATGGAAGTATTAGCTGAGTGGACCTGGGTCCAAAACAATAAATTGTCAGCTAAATCACGGTGATTTTATTGATTGCTGTTATATTAAGATGGATGGACAGGCAATGTCAACATCTGGCGCACGGCCAACATCGAAACCCACTGAGGCCATTTTGAACGTGGAACACTATTCATAAGCAAGGACCTTGAACATAGCTCTCGAACACAATGTCCTATTATTGATTACTTAGGGGGTTTAATTTATGTTTTAGCATAATTAAGATGGAGTACCATTGCTGTGAATGCTGCCTTGCCCTGTCTGGGATAAATTACCACAAATACAGACCAGGATTTAGACCTGTTCTGTATCGCTCCATTTCATACATATACAATCTAGACCAGCAAGAGAAGCGGATCTGCAGCAACAGGCCTGTGATGTGGGAGTGCGGTTAGAAAAGGTCACCCACAAAGGGGGTGAAGCTGTTTAAATCCCTGGAGGAAAGTGATCAAGAATTGGAACAGAATGTCCAGATCCAATTGGATTGCTGTTAGCTAACTGTGATGTCCACCTATATTCATTAAATATTAAACCTTAGCCCAGAATTCCTCAGCGACAATAAGTTAACCCCAGTTCAATGTTTCACATCAGGTTTTGTATTTGACACCAGCACAAACTGGTGGCTCCAGTCAGTGGCCAAAGGTGAGTTGGGGTTGGCCGGGGAGAAGGAACAGCTCAGTAACCGACCTGGAGTTGATTTGCATCATGAGGTTGGGTTTTGTGTGTCTATGTTTGGTGTGTTTTCAAAGCAACAGGCGAGTGGATGGTGTGTAAACCGTGACAGGTAACCAGCTTGCCACCTTCAGTTGATTAATCCGTCATTCACAAACTGTAATTAATGGACATTTAAACTTTTTAACAATCCAATATCACACTGCCCGCACTGCAGTACACTGTGCTGGGCAGCTGGGTGGGAGTTTAAAACTGCTTTTTTTAACCCAACTGGTTAAAATGTGGGAAAGGAGAGGGGTATTTCCTTTTGGGGTGATATCAGGGACCCCACAATCCTTTGTCACTTCCATCTGGACACCAAAGCCCTCCCCCCATCCCCTTCTAAAGCTCCCCCATGATCCCCTTCTGAAGACCCCTCCCTGTCCAATACCCACTGTTGACCATTGGCTCTGTGATTGGCTAGAAACTCTGAAAGGCGGGACCTCCTCCCAATAAGGAACAAAGTTCTCATCCTCTGCTCCAGGAGTATTTTATGGCCGGGCGGTGGCCCTATTTAACATTGGCAGATTGACGTTGCTTCTGGGGGTTGGCGGGGGGTGTGGTTATACTGCCACTCCTTTAAGATTCAGCCCATGTTACCAGATGGCATTAGGCATTGCACTGATAGTAAATTCTGACAGCTCATCCAGACAGCATCTGCCTTCCCTGTTTTTGATAGCAAACTGGATACTCTGCAAATACACCACATCTGCCATTTATTTGCCCAAACACCCAGCCTGTCTAAATCACACTGAAGCATCTCTGCATCTTCCTCACAGCTCACCCTCCCACACAGCTCTGTGTCAGCTGCAAGAAGAGGGAGTGATTTCCAGTGTCCTGGCCAAGATTACCACAATGTGGAGATGCCGGTGTTGGACTGGGGTAAACACAGTAAGAAGTCTCACAACACCAGGTTAAAGTCCAACAGGTTTATTTGTTGGTAAACACCACTAGTTTTCAGAGCGCTGCTCCTTCATCAGGTGAGTGGGGAGTTCTGATCACAAACCGGCTATATAAAAGCACACACAGTTTTCAGAATACTGATTAGAATTTGAGACTTTACAGATAATCAGCTAATCAAGTCTTAAAGGTGCTGACAATGTGAGCGGAGATAGCATTAAGCATAGGTTAAAGAGAAGTATATTGTCCCCAGGCAGGAGAGTTAGTGAGATTTTGCAAGCCCAGACAAGTCACGGGGGTTACAGATAGTGCAACATGAAACCAAGATCCCAGTTGAGGCCGTCCTCATGTGTGCGGAACTTGGCTATCAGTCTCTGCTCAGCGACTCTGCGTTGTCGTGTGTCGTGAAGGCTGTCTTGGAGAACGTTTACCCGAAGATCAGAGGCCGAATGCCCGTGATCGCTGAAGTGTTCGCCAACAGGAAGAGAGCAGTCTTGCCTGGTGATTGTTGAGCAGTGTTCATTCATCCGTTGTCATAGAGCCTGCATGGTTTCCCCAATGTACCATGCTTCAGGACATCCTTTTCTGCAGTGTATCAGGCAGACAACATTGGCCGAGTTGCAAGTGTACGTACCGTTTACCTGGTGGTTGGTATTCTCACATGAGATGATGGCATTCGTGTTGATGATCCAGCATGTCTTGCAGAGTTTGCTGTGACAGGGTTGTGTGGTGTCGTGGCCACTGTTCTCCTGAAGGCTGGGTAGCTTGCTGCAGACAATAGTCTGTTTGAGGTTGTGCGGTTGTTTGAAGGCAAGTAGTGGGGGTGTGGGGATAGCCTTAGCGAGGTGTTCGTCTTCATCAATGACATGTTGAAGACTCCAGAGAAGATGTGTGTGCCTTTCTAGGCCCTGTTTGTGATCAGAACTGTCCACTCACCTGACAAAGGAGCAGCGCTCCGAAAGCTAGTGGTGTTTACTACCGAATAAACCTGTAGGACTTTAACCTGGTGATGTGAGACTTCTTACCAAGATTATCACATCACTGTTTGTGGGATGTATGAATTCACTAATGCAGTTCCTACACAACAGTGACTGCACTGCACATGGGCCCCACTGAATCACAGAAACCCTACAGTTCAGAAGGAGGCCATTTGGCCCATTAAGGCTGCATTGGCAACAATCCCTGAACAATCCCCAGGCCCTATCCCCAAAACCCCACATATTCATCTCACTAATCCCTCTAACATACACATCTCCGGACACTAAGCGGCAATTTAGCATGGCCAATCAACCTAAACTGCAAGTCTTTGGACTGTGGGAGGAAACTGGAGCACCGGAAGGAAACCCACACAGACACGGTGAGAATGTACAAACTCCAAACTTGGCTGCAAAGTGTTAGGACATCTTGAGGGCACAATATAGAGCCTCTTGTGATTACATTCCAGAAACATCTCCCACCAGGTTTCCTTGAGGGGCCATGGTGTTGATATAATCATACAATACGCTGATGGATGGTGAGGGGTTTGTCCACACACGAATGGACATCCTGGAGGGAGGTCTGGGGAGGGGTTGGTGGTGGGGGGGTTGCAAGCAGACCCACTGGCTGGCTTGGTGGATGAAAAACAGATGTGCTTATTCTCTTTGATGCGCAGAGTTAATTGTGCGGGCATGAATCTATCAACTCCTATCGCAGCATGAAAATTCAAAATAGAAGGATATAAAATCTAACTGTAATTTGGTTTCAATGGAATCGCTCTAATTAACTCTCTCTGAAGTTCTTGGAGAGTACTTCAGGAAGTAGCTTGTTTCGTGCAAGTCATCCCTTTCACCCAGTTCCCTGCGATGATGTGAACTGTTAATCAAATCAATGACAGTAAGGCTGAATTCACGGCACTGTAATTTCTACTCATTCTATTTTGATTAAACAGGCTCATTGTACGTACCCTTAACAAGCCCTCAGTGTTAATCAGGGCCATTTGTCAGAGAGAAAATACAGATGTGTATAAGTTATGGGACATGCACGCAAACCAAAATCAGCTAAATGGAAGCAAAAAGGACAGAGATTTTAATCAAGCACTGGGTTCGTTTTATGGCCCAGGTTATGATGCAGTGGTTTAGAACTGATTTCTCTAGAAAGCAGCCTGAAAGAGGAACTGAAAGGTTTTTGAAATGATAAGAGGTTTGCTGGGATACACAGGGGCTGGGGGAATGAGGGGTGAGCAAAAATAAGGGCCATCAATAATAAGATAAGAAATCAGAGCAGGAGTGCACCACGTGCCCCCTCGCTCCCCACTCCCTGCTGTCGTTCAGTAAGATTGTGGCTAATCTTCTGTCTCATGTCCTTGCCACTCGGTCTGATTCCCTGAGTCCAATTATCGGTTAATTTCAGTTTCCGTAACTATCCTGTCAATCCCCTTCCACATTTTGTACATTTCAATGAGATCACTCTCATTCTTCTAAACTCCAGACAATATAAACACAATATTACTTTGCCTTTCATCCCAGTACAACTCTCTAATCTCAGGAAATCTAGTGAATATCTGCCACACCTATTGGAAAGCGATGCCTGCACAGATACTGCCTCTCCTGTTTTATTCTCTCCAACATTCTGCTGTTTTTTATGGCAAGTGTTTCCCTCCTTAGATAGGGAGACCAAAACCATGTAATGACATTATAAATTCATAAGATACAGAAATAGAATGTGGCCATTCGGCCCATCGAGTCCACTCTCCCATTCGATCATGGCTGATATGTTCCTCATTCCCATTTCCCTTCCTTCTCCCATAACCCTTCAACCCACTATCAATTA
This sequence comes from Carcharhinus amblyrhynchos, assembly GCF_965287045.1. Classification (NCBI taxonomy): domain Eukaryota; kingdom Metazoa; phylum Chordata; class Chondrichthyes; order Carcharhiniformes; family Carcharhinidae; genus Carcharhinus; species Carcharhinus amblyrhynchos. The sequence goes on along the minus strand of NC_137336.1, from coordinate 3,160,735 downwards.
AAAATCTGTCTAACTCCTCCTTAAATTTACTCACTGTCCCAATATCCGTTACACTTTGGGGTAGTTAATTCCACAGATTCACAACTCCTTTGGGAGAAGTAGTTCCTCCTCAATTCTGTTTTAAATTTGCTACCCCTTATCCTAAGACTTTGACCTCTCATCCTAGAATGCCCACAAGAGAAAACATCTGCTCCACATCTACTTTATCCATACCTTTTATCATCTTGTAAACCTCAATTTGATTTCTCCTCATTCTTCTAAATTCCAGAGTTCAATCTCTCTTCATACGACAAACCCCTCATCTCTGGAATCAATCTAGTGAACCTCCTCTGAACCGCCTCCAATGCCACCACATCTTTCCTCAAATATGCTGACCAAAACTGTGCACAATACTCCAGGTGCGTCCTCACCAATGCCTTGTATAGACGCAACAATACTTCCTTACCCTTACATTCTGCTCCTTTCACTATGAATGCCAACACTCCATTCACTTTCTTTATTATCTACATGCTAGATATCATTCCACAAAATGCCCATCAATATGAAATAATCCCTGATAAATCTATCAGGCAATTCAGGGAAAACCCCTTTACCCTGAGGCTGGTTAGAATGTGGAATGTGATATAGTCCAGTGAGATTGAAATGAATAGCATTCTGTGTATTCAAGGGAAGTTTAGCAAGTATATACGGAGAAAAGAATGAGAGGCCACACTGATAGGGCAAGAGAAATTAAGTATTGAAAAGGTTCGTATGGAGCGTAGCCACCCCTGTTGACATGTTGGGATTTTAATTCTTTCTCATTTTAATCCACTCTTTCTTTTTGAAATAATAGTCTTTGTTTCCTATTTTACAATGGTGATAACGCTTTGAAAATAATTCAATGACTGTAAAGCTTTTTGGAGCATCCAGATGTTGTGAAAGATGCTATATAAATCTAAGCCTTTCTTTTCAATCATTCAATCATTCAACAACTTTTACAGATGCACCATAGAAAACATTCTTTCTGGTTGTATCACAGCTTGGCATGTCTCCTGCTCTGCCCAAGACTGCAAGAAACTACAAAAAGGTCGTAACTGTAGATCAATCCATCACAAAAGCCAGCCTCCCATCCATTAACTCTATCTACATTAACTCCTATCTATCTATCCATCTATCCATTAACTCTGTCTACACTCCGCACTGCCTTAGAAAAGCAGCCAGCATAATGAAGGACCCCACGCACCCCGGACATTCTCTCTTCCACCTTCTTCCATCAGGAAAAAGATACAAAAGTCTGAGGTCACACACCAACTGACTCAAGAACAGCTTCTTCTCCCCTCCCCCGTCATCAGACTTTTGAATGGACCTACCTCACATTAAGTTAATCTTTCTCTACAGCCTAGCTATGACTGTAACACTACATTCTGCACTCTCTCCTTCCCTTCTCTCTGAAAGGTATGCTTTGTATAGCGCACAAGAAACAATACTTTTCACTATATGTTAATAGATGTGACAATAATAAATCAAATCAGATTGTGCTTTATTGACAAATACACAACCAACTAAGTGGAAAAATTGAAGTGAGAAAAAAGGATGATTAAAATGGATGAATGAGATGAAAAGAAAAAACAGAGTAAAACAAATGGAAATAGGGTGAAGGTGGAGGTGAGAGTTTGTGCCCTGAAGCTGTTGAACTCAGTGTTCATCACCACCCCCCACCCCCTGCCTCCCACCCCCCCCCCCCCCCCCCACACCCCCAACCCCTATCCTCATAGTGTAAATCTTTTCTGATTCTCTTTGCTCTTCGGTCTGACAAAGAGTCATCCAGACTTGAAATGTTGGCTCTATTCTCTCACCTCAGATGCTGTCAGACTTGCTGAGATTTTCCAGCATTTTCAGTTTTAGTATACCTTGATTAAAGGTTGGCAGCAATATTGTCTTGTGGCGCAGTGGGTCGGTGACCCTGCCACAGAGCCAAAATCTCTGGGTTTGAGTCCCACCCCAGGACTTGATGGTCAAGGAAGAAGCTGTGTTTCATAATGTGGTCAAGCAATTTGTGCGTCAATCTACAAATCCTTCTAAATGTGCCAATGGCAGGTGGTAAGGGGAGAGATTCCTGGTCAACCACACTTGATGGGGGATGGCATCCCTCAAGCCATAATCCTCCTGGAGGAACATATGTTCCGGGAATGAAAACAGATAAAAGTCAGCCTTAATGCACCACTGGATGTGGGAACAGAATTGGATTTGGGAGTAATATGAATGGAAGAAAGCTGGAATTTTAGCCCTCAGTGTATCTAACATTCTCATCAAAACCAGGAATCAAAAAGATAGAACATAGAACATAGAACACTACAGCACAAACAGGCCCTTCGGCCCACGAGTTGCGCCGATCACATCAACACCTATCTATAACCCCCAATCCCATAAAGCCCCATATACTCATCCAGAAGTCTTTTAAAAGACCCCAGCGAGTTCGCCTCCACCACCACTGACGGCAGCCGATTCCACTCACTCACCACCCTCTGAGTGAAAAACTTACCCCTAACATCACTTCTGTGATAGGGAATGGGGGAAAAGGAATCCTTTGGATCAGATCCCAAACTGAGTCCCAAGAATCTAGTCCCAATTTCATGTTAAAAGTTCAATGACGTTATACAAAAAAACATTGATTTTGATTTGATTTGATTTATTAAAAAATTAGCTTGTGTAATTAGCTTGTGTTTATTTTTCTCAACCAATCCCATTAAAAATCGATTAACTTGCCTTACATTCCCTTGATTTGATTTGATTTATTACTGTCACATGTATTAGTATACAGTCAAAATTATTGTTTCTTGAGCATGCTATACAGGCAAAACATACCGGTCATAGAGAAGGGAAGAAAAGGGTGCAGAATGCAGTGTTACAGTCACAGCTAGGGTGTAAAGAAAGATCAATTTTGTGTGAGGTAGGTCCATTCAAAAGTCTGATGGCAGCAGGGAAGAAGCAGTTCTTGAGTTGGTTGATCATGCGATTTTGGACTTCTTTATCTTTTTCCCAATGGAAGAAGGTGGAAGAGAGAATGTCCGGGGCACGCGGGGTCCTTAATTATGCTGGCTGCTTTTCTGAGGCAGGGTATCCTATTTCTCTACAAAGCTCAATAAAATGTATTTAAAGGTAAGTTTCTGCGCAAATGCTTGGAAAAATCTCAGCCAGGGAAGCGTGACAGATGTTGCAAAGGGACACAGCATCCCTGGGCTGAGGAGAAGAGAGGGAAATATATCAATATTTCAGTTCACAAGAATGATCTCTGGAATGAAGATCTTGTTGTATGAGGAATGGCTGAGGTCTCTGGGTCTGTACTCAGAGTTTAGAAGGATGAGGGGGGACCTTATTGAAACTTACAGGATGCTGCGAGGCCTGGATAGAGCGGACATGGAGAGGATGTTCCCACTAGTGGGAAAATCTAGAACCAGGGGGCAAACTTAGGCTGAAGGGACGATCCTTTAAAACAGAGATGAGGAGGAATTTCTTCAGCCAGAGAGTGGTGAATCTGTGGAACTCTTTGCCGCAGAAGGCTGTGGAGGCCAGGTCATTGAGTGTCTTTAAGACAGAAATAGATAGGTTCTTCATTAATAAAGGGATCAGGGGTTATGGGGAAAAGACAGGAAAATGGGGATGAGAAAAAATTATCAGCCATGATTGAATGGCAGAGCAGGCTCGATGGGCTGAGTGACTTAATTCTGCTCCAATGTCTTATGGTCTTACAGTTCTTTGAGTTACTCCTGCTGGAAAGTAGATGCACTGGAAAGCAGGAGTGGACAGATGAAGCCTTTCATAGTGAACTACCCACCACCACCTACCCTCACAGTTCATAGGTGAAGAATTGAGGAAGTCACTGCAATGCCATATTGAGACATTAACTGGAACTCTGGCTGTTCATGCCTTGATGTGGAGATACTGGCATTGAACTGGGGTAAACACCAGGTTAAAGTCCAACAGGTTTATTTGGTAGCAAAGGCCACTGCTGCCAGCGAGGATGGAGAATTTGGCACTCAGCCAAATCTCTGTTCATGGCAGTGGGACTGGAGAATCCCACCTGTGTGAATGACCAGAGAACAGAAGGGTGAAAATTGGTTTATTTTTAATAATTACCGCTTTCATGTCCCACAGCAATGAGGTGCAAAAACCCTGTGGGTGGCCTCATCGTTGTTTGGATTTTATAAATAAATTAATGATAGTAATTGATAGAACACTTTCGGGGCCATGGGGTGGTGGGGGCTGGGTGGGGGGTGGGTGCGGTGATAGTTCTTCAAGAGTGTCCAACTTTGATAAGTGAGGAATCTGATTTGTGAACTGCACGGTCTGTTAGCCTGAGACATGGGGCCCCTTAGGAGTTAACACAACAATTCAACAGCCACCTGTATACAGCCTGCAGTACATCAGCCTTGTGTCTGCCCTGTCCCCAGAGGCCCCCTTCATGCAGATTACAATGGTTCTGATTGATAAATTGCTCAGGAGTCTGTATACCCAGTGACTTGGGATAATAAAAGCACCTCGTTGTCTCCGGATTAGCAGAATGCCGCAGCTCTTTGTTGATACTTGAGTTTCTCTTTGAAAGACAGAGAAATAGGTATGCAAGGTAACTGAGCACTGGCCCACACCGTCCACAAGGCGCCACATTCCTCTCACAGTTCTCCCCGTGATAAAAGTATCCTTTACCTTTCATTCACTTCCAGTTAAGAGAAGGCAACTCATTTCAGTCTCATTGAATCTCGTGTGTAAATCACAATCGAGCTTTGCATTGAATAGAGAGATGCCAAGTGAAGATTCTGTTCCAGCTTCTACTGTATTGTGGTCTTCCTCACTCCAACCATCATCCCAACTTAATTCAGAGGCAAATATTCTTTACCCCTCTCTGTTCCTTCCCCCCTCCCCTCTACTGAAGAAGTAGACACGTGATAAGTTAGTGACAGCTTTCCAATTCATCAATAGGATCGATTTGCATTGATATAGCACTTTAAACATAGTAAAAGTGTGCTATTAACCCAATCCCCCTCACTGGAAGCTGTCTGAAGTTGAACCAACATGTTTGCAACCTTGGTGATGTATTTGATAACCTTCCAGCCACATATCCCCATTCCATCACCATCCATCTACACCCACCTGTGTGGCCCCAGACTCCACTCCTAACTCAGTTCTTTCAACATAAAAACCAGGAGTAGGAGCAGGCCATTCAGCCCTTCGGGCCTGCTCTACCAGTCAACATGAACATGGCTGATCCTCGATCTCAATGCCATATCCCTACGTTCTCCCCATATTCCTTGATGCCATTAAAATCCACAAAAATATGATCACTATCATGGAACCCTTACAGTACAGAAGGAGGCCATTTGACCCAAGGAGCCTGCACCATCAACAATCCCACCCTATCTCCGTAACCCCGCATATTTACCCTAATCCCCCCCCCCCCCCCCCCCCCCCCCGAAGTAAGGATCAATTTAATATGGCCAATCAACCTAACCCGCACATCTTTGGAGTGTGGGAGGAAACCGGAGCATCCGGAGGAAACCCATGCAGATACGGGGAGAACGTGCAAACTCCGCACAGAAAGAATATATTCCATGGCTTGGCCTCTGCAGCCCTCTGTGGATAGAATTCCGCAGATTCACTACTCCCTGAGTGAAGAAGCTTCTTCTCATCTCAGTCTTCAGTTATCCACCCCATTCCCAGAGACTGTTCCCCCTGGTTCCAGATTCCCCAACAAGGGAAATCATATTCCCTGTATCTGGCCTGTCCAGCCCTGTGAGATCTCCTCTTTTGCTTCTAAACTCCAGTGAATACAGACCCAGTCGGACCAATCTGCCCTCATCGTACAGTCGCTAGGTATCAGCCTACTGAATCTCTGCTTCACTTCCTCTATGGCAAGTATATCTTTTCTCAGGCAGGGAGACCAAAACTGCACACAGTATTCCAGATGTGGTCTCAGCAGGGGTGGCACGGTGGCACAGTGGTTAGCACTGCTGCCTCACAGTGCCAGGGACCCGGGTTCAGTTTCCGGCTTGGGTCACTATCTGTGTGGAGTGTGCACATTCTCCCTCAGTGTACCCAAACAGTGGCAGAATGTGGCGACCAGGTGATTTTCACAGTAACTTCACTGCAGTGTTAATGTGAGACTACATGTAACTAACAAATCAACTTTATTTTAAACTTTAACCAAGGCTCTGGAAAACTGCAGTAAGACATCCCTCTTTCTCAACTTGAATCCTCTTGCATGGCCAAAACCCTTCCTCATGCCTTTGTTTTCTCCTAGTTTTGATGACACCAACAGTCTCCTGAATGGTCTCCCACATTTCTCCTTGAGTTTGTTCTAATCTCTACTCCCTGCACCAAGTCCTGTGCCCCCACATCCCCTGTGCTTGCCAACCAACACTGGCTCCTGCTCTGCTATCACCTTGATTTTTAAAATTCTCCTCCTTCTTCCAGCTCTGGAATATTGCAATCACATTTACAAGCTCTAAGTGCTACCACTTTGAGATTCAATTATGAGAGCCATGAAACATTTACAGCTGCAGTTTTGGATTAAATTCCAAAACAACATTCAAAGTGTAACATCAGGCAACACTTCACTTTCAAAGCTTTTCCCCCAGAAAGTTATTTACTGCTGGAGTTTAAAATCGAGAAGGAGATTATCTGTAGAGTCTGTACAAGATCAAAAGAATCTTCACGTCCTACAGTGCAAAGGTACACGGAGGAACAAGGAAATTACAGACACAGGACTGAACAATGCAAAGAAGTTATTTGAATTAGGGAGGGACTTGGAGTGGGAAATCACAATTTGAATACACTAATCAATTTTTTTTATATTGCAGAAGAGAGAAGGGTGACAGGTACCAGTGCTGATAAAGGCCTAGGGGAATAGGACAGACACATTGGCAGAGATAGTGAAGGAGGGGAACTAGGAGAGCAGGGAGATGTGATCCTGGTGAGAGAGAGAGAAAGAGAGCATGCCTAAAGGTACAAGATCAGGACAGAGATGGGGGCTGGGGGGGGAGGGGGTGGGGTGGGGCGTGCATAATTGCTGCACTGTCAGAGGTGCTTTTGCGCCTGATAAGGTGTAAGACTGAGATATCATTTGGTCTCTCAAAAGGTAAAGATCCCATAAAACTTTTGCGAAGGTGGTTTCTCCCCAGTGCCCTGGACCAATATTTATCCCTCGTCCAACATAATTAAAGATAGATTATCTAGCATTCATTACTGCATTGCAACAGCACTGTGGGTGTACCGACGCCAGAGGGACAACAGTGGCTCGAGAAGATAACTCACCATCTCTTTCTCAAGAGCAATTAGGAATGGTAATAAATATTGGCCTAGCCAGTGACACCCACTTCCCATCAACAAATTGAGAAACTTTTTGCGTTGTTAATATCTCTGTTATTTCCTGTAGCAGAGTTCCATTTGGTTGTACAGGTCTGTGAGGTATTTTTCACATTGCTGAGTGTAACTTGGTTGCTGTTCCTACAGTCTGATTGTGATGACACTTCAGAAATACTTCATCAGCTGTAAAGCCCTTTGAAACATGCTGAGGTAATGAAAGGTGCTACATGAATGCAACTCACTTAGGGTTTTTTTACAAACAAGCAATAAATGTCATGGTTTGTCAAGATAGATTTGGCACACTGTTGGCTTGTTAATAGTTTTTACCGGCTCACGTCGAAACCTAACTAGATAGATGTGTAACGCAACTCCTTACCTGCCTCAAGTATGAGAGGGCAGAAGACTCAGCTTCCTGACAAATCAATTGCAACTTTGAACGTGCATAGACATGCAGTGGGAATTTTAAGAGTGGTTGATGGGTGGAGGAGAGATTAAGTAACAAAGGTTGCAAAGGTCATCTTTCCAGGACATCCCTGTCCCTAGTGACAATCAAAGGCTTATCATGAGATGTGACATCTTTTCATTGAGATATAAAAACTGATGGTCCATTGGCTCTCTCCAACGGACACCAAAGACCGCATGACATTCACATTGTTTGGCACAAGAACAGGGGAGTTCACCCTACCCCCCGGGCTCACTCATACCCTTCAACCAATCATTAAGAGAACAGGCTATCAAATCATGATCTCATTTCTAGTTGTGGGAGCTTGCTGTGCACAAACTGGCTGCTGCGTTTCCTACATTATCTCAGTAAATGTACTTCAAAAGGTACTTCATGTGCTGTACCATGCTTTGAAATATCCTGCATTAATGCAAGATATAAACGCATTGTTTATATAAATGCAAGTTGTTTGTTTGGGTGTGGGACAGGAGTCACATACAGGCCAACTTTTACACCGAGCTCAGTCGTAGCAGAGATTCTCAGGAAGACAGCGGGAATGCTTTAGGGATGGAAACATAGAAAAAAGGAGCAAGAGCATTCTCTCTTCCACCCTCTTTCTTCAGAAAAAAAGATACAAAAGTCTGAGGTCACGCGCCAACCTACGGGAGAATAGCTTCTTCCCTGCTGCCATCAGACTTTTGAATGGACTTACCTTCTACTACATTGATCTTTCTCTACACCCTAGCTATGACTGTAACACTTCATTCTGCATTCTCTTGTTTCCTTCTCTATGAATGGTATGTTTTGTCTGTATAGCACGCAAAAAACAATACTTTTCACTGTATGTTAATACATGTGACAATAATGAACCGAATCAAATCAAATCAGGAGTCATCCATTTGGCCCCTCAAGCCTACTCTGCCATTCAGTATGAACGTGGCTGATCTTCTATCCAACACCGCATTCCATTGCACTCCCCATACCCCTTAATGCCTTTAGAGTCTAGAAATCTATTTCCTTCTTGAATATATTCAGTGATTGGGCCTTCACAGCTTCCTGTGGTAGAGAATTCCACAGGTACACCACCCTCTGAGTGAAGAAATTTCTCTCCCTCTTATTCCTAAATGGTCTATCCTGTATCCTGAGACTGTAACCTGTTGTTTTAGGCCTCGTAGCCAGAGGGAACAAGATTTCTGCCTCCAGTCTGTTCGGCCCTGTCAGAATTTGATACGTTTCAATTTGACCCCCTCTCATTCTTCTAAATTCCACTGAATAAAGGCCCAGTCAACCCAATCACCCCTCATATAATAATCCTGCCATCCCGGGAACCAGTTTGGTGAACCTCTGCCGTGCTCTCCCTGTAAGAACTATATGCTTTTTTAGATAAGGAGACCAAAACTGCACATAACACTGCAGATGTCGCCAAGGTTCTGTACAGCTGCATTAAGACATCCTTGCTCCTCTACTCAAATCCTCTTACAATGAAGGCCAACATACCATTTGTGTAATGATCTGCCTGTTGCCCCTGCATGCTTGCTTTCAATGACCAGTGACTGGACTCAGGTCCCTTTCTGTGTCAACATTTCCTGACCTATCACCATTTAAATAATACTCTGCAATTTTGGTTCTGTCCTCAGAGAATGCTTAGAGAGGTCAAACATCCCCATTGACGTATGGGAGTTCCTGCCCCGTGACTAATCAAAATAGATCGTACAGATCATGCATTAGATTTGGAGTGGGAATGGGAATGAGTCACCTTCAATTCTGAGGAACTGTCTCAGAGAAGTCTAGAGCGTGCAAGGATGGCAGATTTCTGCTCCTTGATGGACATTACTGACTAGTTGGGTTTTTACGACAATCCCAGGTCCATGGACACTTCTACTGGTCTGAATGAAAAAAGATTATCCTGCAAGGATTTGAGCTCATGTTCTTTGTATTAATAATCCAGCCCTCTGGATTACTGCACAGGATTCAGCTTAAGGATGGGCAAGTACCGAATATACTGATCAAAATGTCAGTCGTGGTAAAGGCTTTTACAAGTTGTCCTGAATAAACGATGAGGCATTGTGTCTGGCACTTAGCATAGGTGGAAACCAAGGGGACCTGCGGGTCAAAAATGAATATTAAATCTACACTCCTCTTCATTTGCATATCCCTCAAGCTGCAGATCTTTGTGTTCAGAATATGCACCAGTGATGTCCTGAATTCTGGAATTCCTTCCCTAAACCTCTTCACCTCTGCCCCACACTCCTTCTTGAAGACACTTATTGAAACCAATCTCTTTAACCAAGCTTTTGGTCACATGGGCAGGATGTTACCATTTATATAGATGATCTGGAGGAGGGAACCGAGTGTATGGTGTCGAAATTTGCTGATGACACCAAGATTGGTGGAACGGCAAATTGTGCGGAGGGTGGGGAGAGTCTACAGAAGGATCTAGATAGGCTGGGCGAATGGGCCAGGAAATGGCAAATGGAATTTAACGTTGGCAAGTGCGAGGTGGTCCACTTTGGTAGGAATAATGGTAGGAAGGACTATTACTTACTTGGCGAAAAACTGCAGCAGGCGACGGTGCAGAGGGACCTCGGGGTCCTTGTGCATGTGTCGCAAAAACCCAGCCTGCAGGTGCAGCAGGTGGTCAGGAAGGCGAATGGGATGCTGGCCTTCATAGAACATAGAACATAGAACATTACAGCGCAGAACAGGCCCTTCGGCCCATGATGTTGCGCCGACCAGTTTTTAAAAAAAAACACTGACCCACTAATCTAAACCAATCCCTTTTCGTCCATAAACCTATCCACAGATCTCTTAAACGCCCCCAAACTAGGCGCATTTACAACCGCAGCAGGCAGGGCATTCCAATCCCTCACCACCCTAGCGAGGGGGATTGAATATAAAAGTAGGGAGGTCTTGCTGCAGCTGTATAGGGCATTGGTGAGGCCGCAGCTGGAGTACTGTGTGCAGTTTTGGTCGCCGTACTTACGCAAGGATATTTTGGCCTTGGAGAGAATGCAGAGGAGGTTTACTAGGCTGATACCGGAGTTGAGGGGGTTGAGCTATGAGGAGAGGCTGAATAAACTAGGCTTGTACTCGTTAGAGTTTAGAAGAATGAGGGAAGATCTCATTGAGACATATAAGATGATGAATGGGATGGATAGGATAGAGGTGGAGAGACTCTTCCCGCTCAGAAAGGACAGTAGGACTAGGGGGCACAGCCTCAAGATAAAGGGGGGGCGGTTTAGAACAGAGTTGAGGAAGAATTTCTTCACTCAAAGGGTGGTGAATCTCTGGAATTCTCTGCCCGTTGATGTGGTGGAGGCTGCCTCGCTAAATATTTTTAAGACGCGGGTTGATGGGTTTTTGATAAGCGAGGGGATTAAGGGTTATGGGGAGAGGGCGGGAATGCGGAACTGAGCCACGACAGATCAGCCATGATCTTATTGAATGGCGGGGCAGGCTCGAAGGGCTAGATGGCCTACTCCTGCTCCTATTTTTTATGCTCTTGTGTTCTTATGTAACGGCCTTGCTCGAGTGAGACTAGAAATTCCAGAGATTTCCATTGTCGGACCCTCGTCCACTCCGATTCCGTGGCAGGTGATGTGGTGGAATTCTGGCCACTATCTCCTCCTGTCGTTCGTTCTTTGTTTTCTAATGCTCCTGGCTAGTGCCTGGGGATGTTTCATTCTGGTAAAAGCATTATTTAAATGTAATTTGTTGTTGATGAAGATCCCCAGCCCCTGTCACAATTCAAAAAACAGGCAGCGGAATCAAAATGCAAATAGGACAGAGGGTCATCCTGATTCGAAACGTTGGCTCTATTCCCTCTCAGTAAGAAGTCTCACAACACCAGGTTAAAGTCCAACAGGTTTATTTGGTAACAAAAGCCACTAGCTTTCAGAGCGCTGCTACTTCATCAGATGGATGGGAGTTTGAATCACAAACAGGGCATATAAAGACACAAACACAATTTACAAAGTAATAGTTGGAATGCGAGTCTTTACAGGTAATCAAGTCTTAAAGGTACAGACAGTGTGAGTGGAGAGAGCATTCAGCACAGATTAAAGAGATATGTATTATCTCCAGACAGGACAGTTAATGAGATTTTACAAGTCCAGGCAAATCGTGGGGGTTACGGATAGTGTGACATGAACCCAAGATCCCGATTGAGGCCGTCCTCATGTGTATGGAACTTGGCTATCAGTCTCTGCTCAGCGACTCTGCGCTGTCATGTGTTGTGAAGGCCGCCCTGGAGAACGCTTACCCAAAGATCAGAGGCCAAATGCCCGTGACCACTGAAGTGTTCGCCAACAGGAAGGGAACAGTCTTGCCTGGTGATTGTCAAGTGGTGTTCATTCATCCATTGTCATAGCGTCTGCATGGTCTCCCCAATGTACCATGCTTCGGGACATCCTTTCCTGCAGCGTATCAGGTAGACAACGTTGGCCGAGTTGCAAGAAAATATACCGTGTACCTGGTGGATGTTATTGTCATGTGAGAAGCTACGTCATGCACACGCCACAACAACGGATGAATGAACACCACTCAACAATCATCAGGCAAGAGTGTTCTCTTCCTGTTGGGGAACATTTCAGTGGTCACAGGCATTCGGCCTCTGATCTTTGGGTAAGTGTTCTCGAAGGTGGCCTTCACAACACACGACAGCGCAGAGTCGCTGAGCAGAAACTGATAGCCAAGTTCCGCACACATGAGGACGGCTTCAACCAGGATTTTGAATTCATGTCACACTATCTGTAACCCCCACAACTTGCTTGGACTTGCAAAATCTCACTAGCCGCCCCGTATGGAGGCAATACACATCTCTTTAACCTGTGCTTAACGTTCTTTCAACTCACATTGTCTGTACCTTAAAGACTTGATTAACTGTGAAGAATCGCATTCCAACCATTATTCTGTAAATTGAGTTTGTGTCTTGTTTGTGATTAAAATTCCCACTTACCTGATGAAGGAGCGGCACTCCGAAAGCTAGTGGCACTTGCTACCAAATAAACCTGTTGGACTTTAACCTGGTGTTGTGAGACTTCTCACTGCGCCCACCCCAGTCCAACACCGGCATCTTCACATCTATTCTCTCTCCACAGATGTCACTTGTGAAGTCACTCCCCCACTCTCATATCTTTTGATTGTGACTGGCTAGCACTTTACTGTTAATAATCTCTTTTCACCTAAATAGGCACCATTATCTTCCACTGTAAAGATACTGGAGAGACTCGGTGGGGGGTTACTCTATTCAAGTGTAAATGTCTTTTGTCCTGTTTGGTCACTAAATCTTGTCGAAGAGGTGATCCCCCCCAGTGTAAAACGCCTCATTTGTATAGACAGGTTGTGGCAAAAAAAGATGCAAAGTAGGAGCAAGATTCCTGTCACACACATCACTCCTCTTCCCTGTTTCACCATCGCACAATAATCACATCTGACTGGGTGTGATTTCAGCTGCCTGTCCTCGAACATGAAGCGCTCCCTCAGTGCGGCCCTCCCTCAGTACATTCCTTCAGTGTGACACTCCCTCAGTGCAGCCTCCCTCAGTGCATTCCTTCAGAATGGCACTCCTTCAGTACAGAAACTCCCTCAGGGTGGCAATCCCTCAGTGCACTATGATAATACTGCACTTCCTCAGCGTTTCACCCCCTCACTGCACTCTCTCCGTGTAGCACTCTTTCAGTGTTTCACTCCCACAGTGAGGCACTCCCTCAGTGCGACACTCCCTCACTGCACTCCCTCAGTGTAGCACTCTTTCAGTGTTTCACTCCCTCAGTATTTCACTCCCTCAGTGCACTCCCTCAGTGTGACACTCCCTCAGTGCGGCAGTCCCTCAGTGCAGCACTCACGCAGGGCACTCCCTCAGTGTGGCACTCCCTCAGTGTGTAAGCTGGGATATTTGTGTCTGCGTCTCTGAAATGGGATGACTCCCTAACCGTCTGCACACAGGGTGAATACATTGCCACTGAGCCAGGCTGACACTCCCTTAAATCCCAACACCCGACCCTTCAGAGTCTCAGCATCAAAACCAAGAAGTTGCTCGAGCATCAACATCCTCCTTTCATTTTTACACAGCACTGTGTCTAACCAGCAGCAAGATAACTTTAGAACTCACAGATAAATCACCGATTGGCACAAAAACATTCGGTCTGCGAAAGAGGGTTGCCATGGAGAGTAAACATGTTTGCATCGGGTTATATTTCAGATTTGACAGTTCCACAAAGCCTTGATGTCAATTCACCCTCATTTTACAAATTATCTTAAAAGAGAGAAATAAAGAACCTCTTATCGTGCGTCCTCACTGAATTTATCAACTCAAACAGACCAGGAGTAAATTCCATGAGGCCAGGCTGACACCCCCTGCCCAGGTACTAATGGAGTGCTGCACTGCCAAAGGTGCCAGCTTTGGAAAAAAGCCCACCTGCGCTTTCAGGTGGCTAATAGTTAACCCTTTGACAAACCAGGTTAACTGGGCAATCAGCGCGCTACTGTTTGTGGGAGCTTGCTGTGCACAAATTGGCTGCGTTTCCTACAACAGTGAACACAATCCAGATAATGACTGAGACATGCTGAGGATTTGAAAGGCATGATATAGATTGTAGTCTTTCTTTTGATGCTGAATCTCCAACCTTCCCAGAGTTTGCTGGGGAGGGCGGCTGTGGTTCTTTAATCTTGGCTTCCAGGTGTCACTCAGCAAGGGGTCAGTCAGTATTCAGGAGTCATAACCCTTTTCCACTTTTGAGCTTAAATCAGCTGTGCTTACACAAAATAATCAAGTTTAAAGTTTATTTATTAGTCTCACAAGTAGACTTACATTAACACTGCAATGAAGTTACTGAGAAAATCCCCTAGTCATAGAATCCTACAGTGCAGAAAGAGGCCCTTCGGCCCATCGAGTTTGCACCGAACACAATCCCACCCCCACAGCCCCACACATTATGCCACTAATCCCTCTAACCTGCGCATCCCTGGATACTAAGGGGCAATTTCTTAGCATGGCCAATCAACCTAACCTGCGCATCTTTGGACTGTGGGAGGAAACCGGAGTACCTGGAAGAAACCCACGCAGACACGAGGAGAATGTGCAAACTCCACACAGACAGTGACCCGAGCCAGGAATCAAACCCAGGGCCCTGGAGCTGTGAAGCAGCAGTGCTAACCCACTGTGCTACAGTGCCACCCCGTAGTCGCCATATTCCGGTGCCTATTTGGGTACACCAAGGGAGAATTTAGCCAATGCACCTAACCAGCACAGCTTTCGGACTGTGGGAGGAAATCCACGCAGACTCGGGGAGAATATGCAGACTCTGCACAGACAGTGGTCCAAGCCAGAAATCGAACCTGGGTCCCTGGGCAGCCCCGTTAACCACTGCGTCATCAACTCGGTAAAACCAGAGGGCCTACGAGGGGTTTTCTCTCTTGGTGCGAGTTAACTACACAATGAATTTCCCAAATATCCTCAGGAGGGCAGGTTGTGAAAAGAACAGGAAGGATTTATCCACCACTGGTCACTACGACATGTTCACGTCACAGTTCAGTGCAGCAGAAGTCAGAGGTGTTCTGTGATGCAATGTTGAACTGAGGCTGTGTCTTTTTGTGCAGAGGAAGGTGACAAATCCCAGGCTGCTTTTTATCCAAGAGGGAAAACTCCCAAAATCAGGGAAAACTTCAAAGTTAACTCAACCCCCCCCCCCCCCCGTAATGCAGCTGAACTGATGATTCATCTGGCTGGCTGTTGTGGGCTCTTACAAGTTGCAAATTTGTTGGCACATCTGCTTCCAAAAAAGGATCCTGACTGATCCCCAAAGTATGGGATTGGCACTGAGGAGCTTTGAACATTCTTGTAAACTGTCTATTCACTCTTTCTGTTCGCTACCCATCCAAAATTGGAATGAATTTGGCGAAAAGAAATCAAGCTTCAAGACAACAGCACACTGGGATATCTGCAAGCTCACCAAAGCCACACCACCTCCCTGGTCCACACAACCCCCACTCCCTTCACAAGCCTGACAATTATAAGCTTACGTATCAGGGTGTTGTGCTACTGCAACCAAGTATCATAGAGGTTTTAATCTGAACATAACCTCTGAACCCTCGAGGATTCAGCCAGGGAACTGAATGGTCTACATACCTTGTTGTGAACCAGACACAGTTGAAAACACATGCACTCAGATAAACATATACACACACACACGCACGCATTCAGACAGAGACAGACAGACAGACACACGCACACATTCAGACAGACAGACACACACACACACACATACACACACGCACACATTCAGACAGACAGACACACACACACACACATACACACACGCACACATTCAGACAGACAGACAGACACACACACACACACATACACACACGCACGCATTCAGACAGAGACAGACAGACACACACACACACACACACACACACACATGCACGCACACACGCATTCGGACAGACACACACACATTCAGACACACACACGCCCACACACACATGCATTCGGACAGACACACACAATCAGACACACACGCACTCAGATAAACATACACACGCACACACACACACAGACAGACACACAAACACTCAGACAGACACACTGACAGACAGACACACACACACTCAGACAGACACACATACGCACTGAGACAAACACACACTCAGTCAGACACACACGCATTGAGACAGATACACATGCACTCAGACAGATACACACACATACACACTCAGCCAGACACACAGACACACCCACCCTCAGACACACAGAAACAGACACACACACACACACACACACACACACAAACAATCGCAGCAAGTTCTGTCTTAACTCATTGTAGATTGATAACTCCGTCCTAAGAAAATCAATGCCTGGTCACAGGGGCCTCAGTCCCGAGGTCTGTCACACATAAGGCTACAGAATCTTTTAGCTCCCTTTGACATCCAGGTGTCAGTTAAACAGCAGGGGATCCCATTTCAAAAGCCTAATCTCCAACTAAAGGTCAGCAAAAATCTTATTGTTAGACTGCTGTCTAATACAGAAAGAGCTCTGAGTCAAGATTCCTTTCAGTGTGCGGGAGGAGGGGAGGGTTTCAGAAGCTTGTGTTTCAAAATGCAGAATTTGCTAAATTAATGCCAATTCTCCTTACAGTCAAAGACATAAAATTCTGGCATATCAGAACACAGTCCCTTCTTCAGTTAACATCTGCCTTCATTTAAAAAACATTACCAAAAATTGTTTCACTGGAGAAGGTTTTTGGTTCTTTTTTTAGGAAAGGTTGTGGGAGAGGAACTATAAAAAGAGGAAACAAAGGGCAGCCAGAAAGAACAAAAGAACTTGCATTTTTACTACACTGAACAAGTGCTTCAGAAGGAGAGGGCTGACTTTCCTCAGAGCTCAGAGAATCATAGAGTCCTACAGTGCAGAAGAAAGCCATTCGGCCCATCGAATCTGTACCGACCACAATCCCACCCATGCCTTATTCCCATAACCCCATGCATTTTTAAGGGTTATGGGGAGCAGGCGGGTAAATGGAATTGATCCACTTCAGATCAGCCATGATCTTATTGGATGGCGGGGCAGGCTAGATGGCCTACTCCGGTCCCTACTTCTTATGTTCTTATGCATTGACTCTAGCTAGTCCCCCTGGCACGAAGGGGCAATTTAGCATGGCCAATCCACCTAACCTGCACATCTTTGGACTGTGGGAAGAAACCAGAGCACCTGGAGGAAACCCACGCAGAGATGGGGAGAATGTGCAAACTCTGCAGACAGTGACCCATGGCCAGAATTGAACCTGGGTTCCTGGCGCTGTGAGGCAGCAGTGCTAACCACTGTGCCATCTTGCCACCCCATGTTCCACCATAAGTAGCAGTGGGGCAGGAACGCCACGAGCGTACACAATAAGAGTTCTGATACATGCCTGACCAATCAACAACTGCTCAGCTCCAAGGAAACTCCCACCAAGGCTTATTCTTGATGCCCAGCCTTTGTGGTTACGTTGGTGAATGCAGCCCCCAATCTCTACACAGCAAGCTGCCACAAACCACAAATAAACTGAACAGCCTCTCCCTCATTTCTTTTCATGGTGTTAATTTGAGGGAGGAACATCTGGGTGAACATTTTTTAAAGATGAGATGAAATGTGCTATAAATACCACGATTTCCATTTCTCCTTCTTTAGTATGACGGGACACGTTCGGGACTTACTCATTCACAATGGCATGAGCCAAACTTGCACAGACATCCAGTCGCAGCTCGATCATTACCCTGCAGCTCACTCTGATCCATTGCTGGGCTCTGGTGAACGAACTGGTCGCAGCCCCAATGGTCTGGGTGAGGCTGGAGAGCAGTAACAGGAGGGGGGGGAAACCGCTGTTTCCTTCACCTCTGTCTCTGCATTCTCTCCAACAGTGTTCTCCACAGGGCAGGGGCACTCCGTGGGACAAGGGGATTCTCTGAGGATGAACTGTCTGTGCGATGAGGGAATTCTCTGAGGGGGGGATTCTCTGCCCCCTCCTCCCTCAAAAGCTCTATTCCCCTCCTCTGTCCTCTTTCAAGATTCTCCTTAAAACCTATCTCTTTGACCCAGCTTTTGGTCACGTCCTGATATGTCCTTACGTAGATGGGTGTCAGATATTGCTTGATAATAATCCTGCTAAATATATTGGATATTTTGCAACATATAATTACAAGTTATTGTCCCTTCTTCAGTTAACATCTGCCTTCATTTAAAAAAACATTACCAAAAATTGTTTCACTGGAGAAGGTTTTTGGTTCATTTTTTTAGGAAAGGTTGGGGGAGAGGAACTATAAAAAGAGGAAAGAAAGGGCAGCCAGAAAGAACAAAAGAACTTGCATTTTTACTACACTGAACAAGTGCTTCAGACGGAGAGGGCTGACTTTCCTCAGAGCTCAGAGAATCATGGAGTCCTACAGTGCAGAAGGAGGTCATTCAGCCCATCAAGTCCGCACCGACCACAATCCCACCCATGCGTTATTCTCATAACCCCATGTATTATTAAGGGCACTAATCGTCACATCTCATCACTGTCCTTCCTGAGAGCAGTCAACTCAGCCTTTCTCCTCCTCAGACAATCCCTTGGGATGGAGGAAGACTCGCTTCCCTTCCGATTCTATGGGCACTGAGATGGTTGATGAATCCAATGCAGACATTGCCACAGGCAGGGCAGGTGGTGCTGAGGTTAATAAGCTTAATGAGTTGTTGAGATGTCTGGTGCCTGGATCTCTCCTCTATCTGCTCGCGATGAAATCTCCCCATGTGTTGTGTGTCTTTCCAAATGATTGATCACAAGCTAGAAGTCAGCGGGATGTTTGATCCTCTTTGGGGATGCTTTGGGGAGATCCCTAAAGTGCTTCCATTGTCCTCCTGGTGGCCTGCTGCCCCAAACAAGTTACGAATAGCCTGGAGTGAAGAATACAAACCCAGTGTGTTCTACCCAGTGTAGTTGGTTCTGAGTGATTAGCACCTTGATGCTGGGAATGTTGGCCTTTGAGGTGAGTGCCTTTGTGGAACCACTTCTTAACCACATTTGGAGGATCTTGCTTAGTCGGTGCTGACGATATTTCTCCAGTGCTTTGAGGTGTCTGCTGTAGGTTGTCCAAGTCTCCAAAGCAGATTGGAGCATGGGGCTTACTGTGGCCTGATAGCCATGATCTTAGGTCCTGCTTCTCAGATACACTTATCCTTAACCAGCTGGAGACTGAGCTGCCACACCAGAGACGATGACAAATTTTATTGTCTATGTTGCCTTCAGTCAGAAGAGGCTCCCAAGTGCTGCCAAGATCTTATCCTTGATCTTAAAAAATGCAGAGAGATGTTTGGCTGTGACAGCATTTGGAGAGTGACCTTATTGTTCTGGGTATTTAACAACAGACCTGTAGGTTGTCCAAGTCTACTGTGCAGAGGGACCTGGGTGTCCTTGTGCATGAATCACAAAAACTTGGTTTTCAGATGCAGCAGGTAATTAAGAAGGCAAATGGAATTTTGTCCTTCACTGCTAGAGGGATATAATTTAAAAACAGGGAGGTTATGATGCAGCTGTATAAGGTGCTGGTGAGGCCACACCTGGAGTATTGTGTACAGTTTTGGTCTCCTCACTAGAGAAAGGATATACTGGCACTGGAGTGGGTGCAGAGGAGATTCACAAGGTTGATTCTGGAGTTGAGAGGGTTGGCTTATGAGGAGACCGGGACTATCCGCGATGGAATTTAGAAGACTGAGGAGGATCTTACAGAAACATATAAAATATAAAGGGAATAGATAAGTTCTGAAGCAGGGAGGTTGTTTCCACTGGCAGGTGAAACCAGAACTAAGGGACATAGCCTCAAAATAAGAGGGAGCAGATTTACAACTGAGTTGAGGAGGAACTTCTTCACCCAAAGGGTTGTGAAACTGTGGAATTCCCTGCCCAGTGAAGCAGTTGAGGCTCCCTCATTGAATGTTTTTAAAGGAAAAAAAAAGATTTTTGAACAGTAAAGGAATTAAGAGTTATGGTGAGCGGGTGGGTAAGTGGAGCTGAGTCCACAAAGAGATAAGCCATGATCTTATTGTATGGCAGAGCAGGCTCGAGGGGCCAGATGGCCTACTCCTGCTCATAGTTCTTATGTTCTTATTTCCCAAGTGTTTCCTGGAATTTAACAATGACCTGGGACTCACTTTCTGAATGCGTGTACACACAGTGTTTTCTGCATTCTGAAGCTCATGACAGAGGTTCAGGTGGTTTTGCTGTTGGATCGAAGGCTGCGTAGACAGAACATTTCCTTATTTTGTTAAAATGATCTGAACATGAATGGGTAATTAGTTTGACGTGAGGAAGATGGAGAGAGAGCACATACAATGACATAGCCTTAGAGTGGTAGGACACGGCCTTTACCTGCTGTTCACACCATGTTCCCGTTGCACCAAGGTTGGAGAATTGGTCTGGATCAGGATGTGTTGATCTGACCCATGATCAAAGAACCCTGCAGTGCAGGAGAGGCTCTTCAGCCCATTGAGATGGCATTGACTGCTACTTTTCCCTTGAAGCCTGCTGAAGTTTCTGTTCTGCTAAAAAGTGTTCAATGGCTGGCTGTCTGCCCAAGGGAAGATCATTGCAAGGACCCTCCTCAATCTCCTCCTCCCTGTAGTTGAATAGCTCCCTCCGATGTCAGAGTGTGGTTTCCACTCATTCGAGAGGCAGCCTGAGTGTGATCTTCACTGCACGGCAAATCCAAGGAAAATGGGGACAACGCTGTACGTGGTCTTTTTTGACCTCACAAAAGCCTTTACGTCAGTCAGCTGTGGGTATCCTCCTCAGCTTTTGCTGCCCTCAGAAATCTATAACTGTCCTCCTCCCACTCCATGAGATTGAGAGCTGGGTGGCGAATTGGGGAATGGAGTAGAGGGCATTTAAAGAGTGTTGCAAATTGTTCTTTCCAGTGAGCATCCACTGCCCCCTCCCCACCCCTCCACCCCCCACCACCCCCCCCCCCCCCCCCCCCCCCCCGCCCCGTCCTCCCAGCCTCCTCTCCACGGCTGACTCTCAGTGAGGTGAGCATTTGAATGCTGGGACCATAGATTGTCTTGACCGTGCTCAGGGAATTGCGCATGTCATTAGTATCTGCGAGTTATTGGGATCTTCCCATGCTTTTTCTATCCACAACTGATACAGGCTGGTGCAGACATGGTGGACCGAATGGCCTCCTTCTGTGCTGTAAAATTCTATGATTTGATGTCACTGGCTTTACTCTCAACCCTTCCTTTCAAACATGTGCGGAGCTGCTGTTTTTTTTTCTTGAGCCGTGGTGACGTTTGTACGTTGCAAAAGTTTCCCATTTATGCTTGATTAGGTCATGCATCTCTTGGCTATTTTTGTCAATCCAGTCATCATGTTTGCTGGTAAATCACAAAGCTCTGACGGGGTCCTTGTTGTGATGGGGTTTAGGTTCCAGCAGGCACACTGTGACTCCTGACGTTTTTGGACGTACTGACCAAGGAGGGGTCCCTTGGTGGGATTTCTGAGGTCTTCACTGTTAATTTTATTTTGTTCAAAGTTGTTGTTCCTGTTGTTAACTGAGCAGTAATTGCAATAACTCTCTGCTGTCCTGCTTGAGACCAGCCAACTTAGTCTTGACTTAAGAAAAAAGACAACTTGTGGTTCATCTTACTCTGTCATTATAACCTAACCACAGGGGGAGCTGTTTATCGCAAATCTTACGTTCAGGAGAAAATTCATTCTTAATTCTTCTCATTTCTCTCCTCCACTTCTTCCTTTTCATTGATAGCTTACTAGGCGACCCTGTGTTAGACTTGGCAACCTGCCCTGATGTGGAACATAATCCATGTGATGACAAGGGAACCCATTCACCCGTTCTGCTCTTGCTGGCTACAACACTGCAATTGCTGTAATCAGTTCTTACTGTCCTTACCACGGCTTTCAGGGAAAGAAAACACTCCAGCATATTCAATCCATGGCGAGACTCGACTATCATCATCCATACATCACTCATCCAAAGCGGCTCCTTCAGAATACATTTCGGTTATGTGGAGATTGCTGATGTAATACTTCTAAAATAGTGTTGATACTTGGCTGAAATTTCTAAATTGTCACTGCAGATGGCATAACAGAGAGAGTCACGCTTAAAAGTACAGGATGATCCTTGATCTGCCGGAACCTGCTGTCACATCCCAACTCTTCCCCCCTCTCTGTCCCACCCCATAGACCAGAGGTACAATGCACACAACTATACCCCTGGATGTCCATTGGTCTTCTACCAGAGTCAAGGTGCGAGCCCAGAATAAACGTCTCCTCAAAAGGCCAAAGCGGCTTTTTTTGCATTTTATGAATCTATAACAACACTCCCACCCCCTTGTACCCTCTTGCCCCCCCACTCCCGCCACCACCCCCCACCCCACTGACCTTCCTACACACACACACACACACACACACACACACACACACACACACACACACACACACACACACACACACACACACACACACACACACACACACACACACACTCTCTCTCTCCCTCCTGAATGTATTGCTCGATGCTCTTCACTGACCATCCCTGAATCCCAATCTGATTGACAATCTGTAACACACCCACGACCACGTCCATCTGGAAGGACAAGGGCAGCAGGTACCTGGAAACACCTGCAAGTTCCTCTCTAAGTCACTCACCATCCTGACTTGGAAATATATCGGCCGTTCCTTCGCAGTCGCTGGGTCAAAGTCCTGGGGTTCCCTCCCTAACAGCATTGTGGGTCAACCCCCAGAACATGGACTGCAGCGATTCAAGAAGGCAGCTCACCCTCATCACCACCTTCTGAAGGGCAACTAAGGATGGGCAATAAATGCTGGCCAGTCAGCGAGGCCCATGTCTCAGGAATGAATAAAAAGAAACTTGTATGGCTGAGGGCTTTCTCCCGGTCAAAGCGAATCGCTGTGAAAAATGTCACAGGCGCACACATCACTGAAACTCTGGGAGGGCCAAACTTCATGGGTGTGATTTACTGAGAGTCAGTGGTGTTAAATTCCTGCTGTACTATCCTGATGCAGTTGTCAATGCAAAAATAGCATGTTAAACAAAGGAGCTAACTCAAGCCTGTGTGTACAAATAGCAGTCAGACCGTGTTAAAGCTCGAATGCTGAGATAAAATAATTATACAAAGCAGCAGTCTTCCAGCTCCCCAGTTGTGGAAATATAAATTCAGACATTGATTTTCTTCCACATTCTTAAGAGAGAATGGGAAAAGCTGAATGCTGAAAATCTACAGATCATTTGATTTTTTTTTTCTCCTGGTTACTGCTCTAGGCAGTATTCAGGAGATTTTCATCTTTAATTACCGGAGATTCCAGGACGTGCCTGGCAGGCTGATAACCCCCTCGGCTCTGGTCACCCATCAGACCAGTCCTCATTTTAATTGCAGTCTCTAATTAAAGAAGTTATGGGTCTATCTTCACACAGCAGATGGGTGAAGAGACTAATCAGGTGCAACGCAATATTTTATGTCAACTTACTATTAAGATTACTATAACCATTTTGTTTTTAAGTGCAGCTGAATACCCTTTTAAAAGTGCAATTAAGGATACTTTCAACTATCTGCTTTCCTCCAATTCTGGTTTCTTATACATTGCCCCACCATTGGTGACCATACCTTCCACTGCCTGGGCCATAAGCCCTGGAATTCCTAAAGCCTAAAACCTCTCTGTCTTTCTATTCTCCTTCAAGATTTCCTTCAATCCAACCTCTGTAACCAAGCCTTCAGTGTAGTATTGAGTGTGGGATGAGGAGGGAACAAGAGTTGTGAATCTCATTGGTGAGATTTAAACAGGGTGAGAGAGGAATGGGATGGTGGATATTACAGATTCAGTAGTTTGTGTTGCTGTGAGGATGCTGCAGGAACGCAGGGAGATCTCCCTTTGCCTGATGGCACAAGTCCACATTTAGATTTGGATAAACTGCACTCACACACGGACAAAAGAAAAAAAATCATTTCTAAACACAGCTTTCTCCAAACTGTTCGTTGAATGTCACACATCAGTCAGCCTGTGAATGTTTAAAGTTTATTTGTTTATTAGTGTCACAAGTAGGCTTACATTAACACTGCAATTAAGTGACTGTGAAAATCCCCTAGTCGTCACACTCTGGCACCTGTTCGGGTTACACTGAGGAAGAATTTAGAAAGGCCAATGCACCCTAACCAGCCCATCTTTCAGACTGTGGGAGGAAACCAGAGCACCCAGGGGAAACCCATGCAGACACGGGGACAACGTTCAAACTCCACACGGACAGGAGCGGTATGGTTGCACAGTGGATGCACTGCTGCCTGACAGCGCCAGGGACCTGGGTTTGATTCCTGGTTTAAGTCATTGTCTGTGTGGAGTTTGCACATTCTCCCCATGCCTGTGTGGGTTTCCTCCCACAATCAAAGATGTGCAGATAGGGTGGATTGGCCATAATATATTGCCCCGTACTGTCAGAGGGACTAGCTAGGTTGTTATGGGGATAAGGCCCGGGTCGGATTGTTGTCGGTAGAGACTCAATGGGCCGAATGGCTTCCTTCTGCACTGTAGGGATTCTATGACTCTATGAGAGTGACCCAAGCCAGAAATCGAACCCGTGTCCCTGGTGCTGTGAGGCAGCAGTGCTAACCACTGTGCCACCGTACTGCCCTACAGCATGGACATTGTTCAAAGTGTAATTGAGCAAAGTGCTTATAATATGTCGACTTTAAATGTGAGAAACACTCAACATGGTCATTCGTAGATCTGAAGTCTTTTCACACATGGGATGTATTTGGAAAGAGCAAGTTAAATCTTTGATCATAATAAATCAGATGGAAGAAATTAACTGTGTGACGAAGAGAGGAAGAAACTTGCTTGATGAATTGGATTGAGGTGAGATGCTAGTTCTTTAACCAGCATTTTGATCATCTGTCCTCACATCACATGTGGTTATGTATCAATTTTATTTGATATGTTTCCTATGAAGTGCCTTGTGGCTTCCTTCATTAAACACAGAATATAAACATTGTGGTGAGAGTTTTGGTTATTTGATGATTAATGCTGAAAGTGTGGATGATGGACCATTGAGGTAAGGTTATCTAATGGGTAGTATTAGCCACTAATAAGGCTGATAGATCATTTTCTATTGCATATCTGTGTGCAAGCACTATAATTTTACCCTATCTGTGTCATTTGCCAGCTTATATACCTGCAGCAGCTCAGTTAGAACATAGAACATAGAACACTACAGCACAAACAGGCCCTTCGGCCCACGAGTTGCGCTGATCACATCAACACCTACCAATCTATAGACCTATCTATAACCCCCAATCCCATAAAACCCCATATACCCATCCAGAAGTCTTTTAAAAGACCCCAGCGAGTTCGCCTCCACCACCACTGACGGCAGCCGATTCCATTCACTCACCACCCTCTGAGTGAAAAACTTACCCCTAACATCACTTCTGTACTTGCCTCCCCGCACCTTAAATCTGTGTCCTCTCGTAGCAACCATTTCAACCTGGGGAAATAGCCTCTGACAATCCACCCTATCTATTCCTCTCAACATTTTATAAACTTCTATCAGGTCGCCTCTCAACCTTCGTCTCTCCAGGGAAAAGAGACCCAGCTCCCTCAACCTAACTTCATAAGGCATGCCTCCCAGTCCAGGCAACATCCTTGTAAATCTCCTCTGTACCCTTTCAATAGCTTCTACGTCTTTCCTATAGTGAGGCGACCAGAACTGCGCACAGTACTCCAAATGAGGCCTGACAAGGGTCTTATAGTTACCACCTCTCAGCAGGGAAAACCACAAGTTTCTTAAGTTTTTCCATATAATGCACTCTGGAGTTACAGGAATATGGCCTGGGTGGGATAGTTGTCAGTGCAGGCTAGATGGGCCAAATGGCCTCCTTCTGCACTGCAGGGATTCTATGATTCTCTGGAAAAGCATTGACATTTGCATCGAGAATACAGCACAGAGTGGCTCAGCACTGGTGTTTCTGTTGCATACCAGTGTTCACCCACTCTATTCAATCAGCTCATGCTGTTATATCTTTCTCTCTCGTGTAGTCATCCAGCTTCTCCTTCAATGCCGTCATGCAATTTGCATGAAGAAATGTGGCACTTGGCAGCAGTTGCTGTAAGCAAAAAATAAACAAAGCATCATTTAATTGGTTAATGAGCCAACCATAGCTGTGATGAACTGGAAGCCCCCACAGTTCACTCCATGCTGAGTTGGTTTGTCAATGACCCAAGCTGCAGTTGCGACATTGCCACCAGGGTACAGTGCTACTGCGCTGGAAGGAAGAATGGCCTCCAGATTTCCCATTCTCCGCAAATTCCACAGGAAAATTTGAAGTGCTGACACCGCCAGTGAGGATTTGACTTGGAACTCAAGCATGCGAACAGTCACTGGAGTTGCCACACAGAATAGTCATTCAGATATACTGCCAAGCAGGGAATGGCTTCCATGGATCCCAAAAGTCAGCAAGAGCAGGACTGAAGAATGGAGTGGGAACGAGGCAATAACAAAGTGAAGGGTGTGGAGGTTCCCAAACTCCAGAACACACTGAGACAAAAGCTATTAGCAAGTGTGCTGCGGAGTAAAATGTCAGCAAGATCAAGTTTATATTTTTAGCAAACCATTGAGAACTGTTTTCGGATCAAATTAACTGCAGCTTCACACCAACCAAAACCCAGTAGAAATAGAGAAAGCAGCAGGCGAATGGAATATTTGTATTCACCCCTGCACAACCTAACACTCTGCAGCCTCACCACACTCTGCGATAGGGACAAAAGGATGATGGACTTCAGCTTTTGTCTTGCTGTTAGTGTGAGAGAGCAGGACCTGTCATTGTTGGAAAGGTGCAAATGGGTTTGGGTCTGAACTGGCTCCACGTATTTCCCAGTGTGAGCAGAATGCAGCAATCTGAACACAAACTTTCTCAGTCAATCCAGGATTGCCCTGGCACCTCCAGAGGTTGAAGATTAATTTTTAGGGTGTTGCAGCCAGTAATTGTCCAAGGTAACGTCATGGGGAGGGAGGTTTAAGAAAGCTTTAAACACTTCTGTTTTTAAAATATTGGACATGGGGGAAAAAGTCTATTCCTGACTGAACATCAAGAATTATCCAATTGTAAAGTGTCTGGCAGAGTGTCTGGGGTGGGATCTCTTGCTTCTAAGTATCAGTACGGGGCATGTGAGCAGCCAATCACAAGAGTGTAGGGGCAAGGTGTCATGTGACAGCTCCAGAAATGTGACCAACCAGAGCTGCCAACCCCAGACCAGTTTGCAATATCAGCGTTTTGTGTCCAATTACAAGTACTGGGATCTCTGTTTTCTGAGCGTAAGGTTCCTTTCTAGGATTCTACATCTCTGTCAAAGCCTGCACTCCGTCCCATCCAACCACCACCCCCACAAACCTACATCACCATTCCATTGGAGAGAATGAACCACTTGACCCCTGACCCTTTCAATGCACTCAGTCGGCAAGAGAAGCAGCAGCTAAATTAAACAGCAAATCAGCTGCGAACCCACTCCGAATTCAACAGGACAATTGAGATTGAAGATGCTGACGTTAAGATCAAACTCAGGAGGGGAAGCACTAAAGATTGCACAGCCTTGGGTCTATCCCTGAGCAAATAAGATGGAGAAATGTTGCAACAGGAAATCGAGCTATCAAGAAATCAAAGCTGCTGGAAACACCTTCTTTGTTTGACTTATCGAACAACTATACAAAAATATGAAAGAAATAGTTAACTTGAAGAAAGAAAAAAAATTTGAATTGTATATTTTTGCTTGAATACAAAGAGCTTTAGTGTATACTCAGCCATTGTTGCATGTGGGATCTTGCTGTGTGCAAATTGGCTCCTGTGATTCCTACATGACTACAGGAATTACACTTAAAAAAACTACTTCATTGGCAGTAAAGTGCTTTGGGATGTCCTCAAGTCGTGAAAAGGCACTGTATCAATGCAAGCTCTATCTGTCTCTAAAATATATACAGATCTTTAAAAGTGGCAGCGCAAATAGGTAGGGTCATAAAAAAAAACAAATGGAATCCTTTGATTTGTATCTCGGGGCTTGGAACATAAAAGCAATTGAAGTCCGAGGGATTAACGGGAGCGTAGCAGCCTGGTTACGATGCGAGATAGGGTCAGAAATCAAAGAGTCAATACTTGTTTTTCAGTCTTGAGGGTGAGCGTTAAATGGATCAAGGGATATGGGGGAAGGCGGAGGGTGGATCAGGATATTGAATTTGATGAGCAACCACGAACATAATGAATGGCCAAGCAGCCTGAAGGATCTCCTCCGGCTCCGTGTTTCTATTACATTTCGATGTGTGTTTCCCCAACAGTTGGCATAAGGATCAATGAATGCTCTTTCTGGTCTATATCAGTGATCTGAACCTGGGTGTAGAGAGGATAACTGCAGAATTTACAGCAAACATCAAACTCAGGAACGTAATAAAAAAATGAGAAGAGTAACAGATTTCAAGGAAAGCGTAGCCAGGCTGGTAGAATAGACAGGAAGACAGCAAGTCTCTAGTGACACCTCATTTGGAATATTGCGAGCAATTTTGGGCTCCATATCTACAGAAGAATGTGCTGGCTGGGTGAGGTTTCAGAGGAGGTTCACTAGAATGAATTGGTAGACGGATGAATTGGTAAGGAGATCAAAGTTTATGGGGAAATGGCTGGAAAATGGGGTTGAGAAACTTTTCAGGCGAGATTGAATGGCGGAGCAGATTCAATGGCCTGAATGGTCCAACTCTACTGCATTATCTTACGGTCTGAAATGAAATCTAAGCAGAAAAATGTAAAGTGATTCATTTTGGTAGGGAGAACGAGGAGAGACAACATCAAATGAAGGGTACAGTTTTGAGAGACCCAGAGAGAAACAATTGATAAAAAGGCAGATTGGGATCCTGGGCTTCAGATCCAGAGGTAGAGAGTTATGCCAAGCTTTTTCCAATCATTTTTTAGGTTCAACGTTGTGGCCTCTAGGGGCTAAATTTTGTGAACAACAAAGGTCTCCGACGATACAGAGATGTTCTAGAACGTTTCAGAAATGAGAGACTTCAGTTACGTGGAGAGATTGGAGAAGCTGTTTTCTCAGAGCAGAGACATAGTCTGATGTGAATGGTGAGCCTTGAAGGGTCTTAGGAATAAATAAAAAGGAGCTGTTTCCACTGGCAGAAGGTTCGATAAGTAACCCGAGGTGATTTAAGGTGATTGGCAAAATAACCAAAGGTGAGTCTAAAACTAGAGGGTATAGATTTTAGGTGAGAGGGGAAGATACAGAAGTGTCCAGAGGGGCAATTGTTTCGCACAGAGGGTGGTAAGTGTTTGGAACAAGTTGCCAGAGGTAGTAGTAGAGGCAGTTACTATTTTGTCTTTTAAGAAGCATTTAGACAGTTACATGGGTAAGACGGGTATGGAGGGATATGGGCCAAATGCGGGCAACTGGGACTGGCTTAGGGGTTTAAATAGAGGGGCGGCATGGACAAGTTGGGCCAAAGGGCCTGTCTCCATGCAGTAAACCTCCAAGACTCTATCTATGCCTCTATGAGGTGACTTGAGAATAACAATTCTTACACAGCACATTTTTAGAGTTTTTATTATGCTGCAGGTTCAATAATAACTTTCAATAGACAATCAGAATAAAAAATTCAGGGTTATGGGGAATGAGCAAGGAATTAGCAGTAATTGGATAACTCTTTCAAAAGCTAGTACCGATATTAAGGGATGGAAAGCTGCTTTCCGTGTTGTATCATTCTTCAATAATAAGTTAAAACTGAACATCTGCAAAACTTCTATTAACTGTGTTGTGTGTTGTTTAGAAACTGTATCACTGGGAGAACACAGGGAGAGCACAGAAACAGGAGCCATGCCTACTGGAGCAAAACAGAAAGCCAAGTTCCTGAAGACAGGTTCGAGAAACCTTGAGGTTTCACTGAAGTCCAGAGGCCGAAGGCAAAATTCAAAGTGGAGAAAGGGGTTGGGAGATCAGACATGATTTGACTCTAACACCTTCCCCAGCTAGAATTGGAGCAGGCGAGGGTCTGACAATGGAAATCTCCATTGACTTTGGACAGGAATTTCCGGTCTTGCTCAAGCGAGACTGTAAAATCCTGCCTATGTATATATCCCTGCTGGGCTGGGGCAAACCAAAAGACACAAATCTAGGAAATCAAAAGAAAACAAATGAATAGGGAGGGTTGACAAACATGTTGTCTTATATATTGATGCAGTTGGAATGTTTAATTGTCAGCTTCATCAGCAAGGTTGACTTCACTTGAAAAGAAAAATTAAATAACTTCTTACAAAACAACAACTTGCAATTATACGGCATCTTTCATATAATGAAACTTAGTAAGGCACTTCGCAGGAAACTTGCTGATCTTCCAGCTGAAAGAACTGTCCTCGACCGAGTGTTGCAGACTGGCACATTCCAAAGTCCAGGACTGCATGCTGAGGGGCGCTCTGAAGCTTGGGGCAGCCGCTGCAAAGGCACAGTGGGGAAAGGCCACACTGTAAGGCCTTTTAACGGAGGCAGACCGAGGGCCCAGGAACCGCAGAGTACCCTCGGCCTGCGTAACTGTGTGCCAATCTGACAAATAACGTCACACAGTAAATTTTGAGGCGTGTATATAGTTTTAAGTTTTGAAACGTAATGACTGTAATTTGTGTACTACTGTAAAAATGTCTTTATTCTGCACTGTTTGCAATTTTTAGACATGTAGGTTTGCAATAGCTTAATTGAGATTTTTATGAATAAAGTATATTTTTGAAATAAAAAAAAATCAGGAGCATTATAAAACACTGTACGACACTGAGTCATATAGAGGATGATCAAATGTTTGATCAAAGATGTATGTTTTAAGAGGTGTATTTAAGGAGAAAAACCAGGTGGAGAGGTTTAGGGAGGGAGTTCCAGAGCGTGGAACTGAGGGCACAGCAACCAATGGTGGAGCAATGGTGGGAATGTATAAGCGGGCAGAATTAGAGGAGCACAGATATTTTGGAGAGTTGTGGGGTTTGGGATTACAAGAACGGGGGGGGCCATCGAGGGAATTGAAAACAAGGATCAGAGTTTTAAAGTTCAGATGCTGTGTGGCCGGAAGCCAATGCAGGTCAGTGTGCACAGTCTGATACAGGAATGGGACTCACTAAGGTTAAGATGTGGACAGCAGAGTTTTGGACAATTTCAGTGTTACAAGGGGTTGAAAGTGAGAGACCAGCCGGGAGAGCTTTGCAATGTTCAAGTCTTGAGCTGAGCTCCAGAGGGGAGGTAAGAGTGACTGCCGTTAAAATCAAGACGGCATTAGACCAAGTATGGCATCAAGGATCACTCGCAAAATTGGAGTCAATGGGAATCGGGGAAAAATCCCCACTAGTTGGAGTCATACCTGGCACAAAGGAAGATGGTTGTGGTGGTTGGTGTTAATCATCTTAGCTCCAGGACATCACTGCAGGAGTCACTCAGATTTGATTCGATTTATTATTGTATTAGCATACTGTGAAAAGTATTGTCTTTTGCACACTATGCCGACAGAGCATACCGTTCATAGAGAAGGAAACGAGACATTGTGGAATGTAGTGTTACAGTCACAGCTAGGGTGCAGAAAAAGATCAACTTAATGTGAAGTAGGTTCATTCAAAAGTCTGACAGCAGCAGGGAAGAAGCTGTTCTTGAGTCGGTTGGTACGTGACCTTAGACTTTTGTACCTTTGTATCAGGGTACTGTCCTAGGCCCAACCATCCACAGCTGCTTCAATAATGACCTTCCTTCCATCATAAGGTCAGAAGTGGGGACGTTCACTGATGATTACACAATGTTCAGCACCATTCACAACTCCTCAGATATTAAAGCAGTCGATATCTGAATGGAGCATGACCTGGACAATATCCAGACTTGGGCTGACAAGTGGCAAATTACATTCATGCCATACAAATGTCAGACAATGATCATATGTAACAAGAGATGATCTAACCATCCACGACATTCAATAGAATTACCGTCATTGAATCTCCCAATATGTACATGCCATTGACCAACTGAACTCGACAAGCCATATAAATACTACAGCTACCAGAGCAGGTCGAAGGCTAGGAACCCTGGGGTGAGTAACTCATCCCCTGACTCCCCAAAGCCAATCCATCTACAAGTCAGGCGTGTGATGGAATACTCTTCTTAGTGAGATTGTATTGAGTAGCTTATGGGAAGAGAAGTGACAGTACAACGCTGATGGGCTGAGCAGTCTGTTTCTCTGCTACAACATATTGTGATGATGCGTGACCTGACAGGGAAAAATGCAAATAAAGGAAAAAAATAGGGATGAAGCTGAAGACAAGATGCAGTGGGATAGTAACAATGAAGCAATGATTAGACCAGCATCAGGTCTGTCACAAGTAAGATCTTTAATAGATTTTCTGTCCAGTGAGAATGAAAAGATAATGTCTCAAATTTACAACTGTCACAGCTTTGTTAAAATCTCTTTTAGTCGTGTCCTTCCCTATCTCCATGACCTTTCTCGGGCCTGTATTATCTAATATCCCTAAATCGCTCACAGTCCCTACAATTCTCAAACTCTCCATCCCAGTGACTGAAGAACTTTGCGCATTCCTGTCTCCACTTCTTATCCTGTTGCTTATCGTTTATTCAACCGCCGAGGTCCCACATTCTACATTTCTATCCCCAAACCTCACCACCTCGCTCCCTCACTCACACATTCTCCTCCTATAAGACACTTCTCAAAACTCACCTCATCAACCACCCTTTTAATCTGTCACATCTCTCCATTTTTGCCTCAGTAACCAGCTATTTTCTTAATCCTCTGTAAAGTGCATTGGCTGCTTCCTAAGTTAGAAGATACTTCTGTAAATATATGTTATTGCTCAGTTAAGTCAAGTGGTCACCTCTATAAAAGTCTAAAAATAACAGGTAAACAATGCAAGGGTGGGTATAGAATGAGCTTGAGAAGGGTTATTGAATTTAATTAAGGCAGCTTTGAACAAACTTTTGTTCATCAAGGGTTATGTGCGGCAGACAGGAAAGTGGAGTCGATGAGAAAAAGGGATATCAGCACAGATCTTAATGTTCCTATTTGTTCGGCCAACAGCTAGAGCTGGTGGTTTGTTTTCATTGAAAACACCAGGCAAAAATCAAAAGAGGGAGGGTTGGAGTTTCCCAGCTCCAGCAGAGTGTTCGCCAGAATAGCGATATCGTCCTGTTGGAAATTCTTCCAGAAGCTCAGAAGGGAATTCAGGATCACCAATCACGTGCCAGGCACTTTTCATCACCAACATGGCAGAGTCTATGCAGAGGGGACGGGCAATAAATACTGGCCGAGCCTGAGAACCTCACACACTGCAAATAAATAAAAATAAAGGGACGGGGGAGGTGGGGGAACAGTGTGAAACCACCTGCTCGGAACCTGACATTGTCAAAGTCAGCCTCCAACTCAAGCTGATTTTTACAAAACTGAACAGCACTCAGTCATAGCAAAAGAGTTCACAGAATCCCTACAGTGCAGGAGAGGCCATTCGGCCCATCGTGTCTGCAGTGACTCTCTGACAGGGTATCTTATCCAGGCCCTTTTCCCTGCCCTACCCCTGTAATCCCATACATTCACCATGGCTAATCCATCTAACAGACACATGTTTGGATATGAAGGGGCAATTTTATTCTAGCCAATCTACCTAACCTGCACATCTTTGGAGCGTGGAAAGATTATTTAAATGGTGAAAAATTACAACATGCTACTGTGCAGAGGGACCTGGGGGTCCTTGTGCATGAATCGCAAAAACTCAGTTTGCAGGTGCAGCAGGTGATCAAGAAGGCAAATGGGATGTTGGCCTTTATCGCGAGGGGGATAGAATATAAAAGCAGGGAGGTCTTGCTGCAACTGTACAAGGCACTGGTGAGGCCGCAACTAGAGTACCGTGCGCAATTTTGGTCCCCTTATTTGCGAAAGGATATATTGGCCTTGGGGGGAGTACAGAAAAGGTTCACCAGGTTGATTCTGGAGATGAGGGTGTTAGCTTATGAGGAGAGGTTGAGTAGATTGGGCCTGTACTCGTTAGAGTGTAGAAGGCTGAGGGGAGATCTTATAGAGACATATAAGATAATGAAAGGGATGGATAGGGTAGAGGTAGAGAGATTCTTCCCGCTCAGAAAGGACAGCAGGACTAGAGGGCACAGCCTCAAGATAAGGGGCAGTTTAGAACAGAGTTGAGGAGGAACTTCTTCACTCAAAGAGTGGTGAATCTCTGGAATTCTCTGCCCGTTGAAGTGGTGGAGGCTACCTCGCTAAATATATTTAAGACACGGGTAGATAGGGTTTTGACAGACAAGGGAATTAAGGGTTATGGGGAGAGAGCGGGAAAGTGGAACTGATCCACTTCAGATCAGCCATGATCTTATTGAATGGCGGGGCAGGCTTGAAGGGCTAGATGGCCTACTCCTGCTCCTATTTCTTATGTTCTTATGAAGGGGCTAGACAGGGTTGAAGCAGAGAGATTATTTCCACTTAAGAAGGAAACAAGAACTAGAGGGCACAGCCTCAAAATAAGGGGGAGTCAATTTAGAACAGAGTTGAGGAGGAACTTCTTCTCCCAGAGGGTAGTGAATCTTTGGAATTCTCTGCCCATTGAAGCAGTGGAGGTTAAATGTGTTTAAGTCACAGGTAGATAGATTTCTGACCAATAAGGGAATTAAGGGTTATGGGGAGCAGGTGGGTAAGTGGAACTGAACAACTATCAGATCAGCCATGATCTTATTGAATGGCGGGGCAGGCTCGAAGGGCTAGGTGGCCTACTCCTGCTCCTATTTCTTTTGTTCTTATGTAAACTGGAGCACCCGAAGGAAAGCCACGCAGCCACAGGGAGAATGTGCAAATTCCGCACAGTCACCAAAGGTCAGGATCGAACACCGGTCCCTGGCGTTGTGAGGCAGCATTGCTAACCACTGCCAGCGTGCCGCTCGATAACCGAGTTATAATGTAAACAGTTCAGATTTCATTGTGATTAGAGCAAAACTGTAAACTGAAGCTGACAGCTTACGTCACAGCCACACGTCCAACAATGCCAGGTCCTCAACAGCTTTGGCAGATAGCCACGTTCATAAGAGAGAGAGAGGGAAACACAGCCAGGAAGGTGATGCACCTGTGGAATGCAAGTGAAATCCCCCATCTGTAACTCTAGTAGAAGGCAGCCACAGAGACAGAAGCAGATAATAAAAACAAAAAGATGAATGAGCACTCAGAAACAAAGCCGTTCCTGAAGGAGACTGATGTCTTTGGGATACGGGTGGGAACCAGGATTCAATGGGTCAGTGTAACTCCTTGGTCAACACCTAGGAAAGCAAGCCAGCTGCTTCCTTTTGAGAAGAATTGAGGTGCTCAGGGCAAGATGTTTT
This sequence comes from Carcharhinus amblyrhynchos, assembly GCF_965287045.1. Taxonomy (NCBI): domain Eukaryota; kingdom Metazoa; phylum Chordata; class Chondrichthyes; order Carcharhiniformes; family Carcharhinidae; genus Carcharhinus; species Carcharhinus amblyrhynchos. The sequence continues at coordinate 3,125,029 of NC_137336.1, read as the reverse complement.
ACTGTCACATCCACCCAAGGTTCGTACGATCCCACTCGAGAATAACGCAGAATATCATTCCCCGAGCCTCTCCCACCCTCATAATCGGGCCAGGCGTGACGGTAAAATTCTGGCCAACATCTCCCCGTCAAGTAAGTGTGACCAACCACCCAGCAATGTCTTGAGGTCTCCGGGAATTGAGGATTAATTCCCCAGGTGGTACAATTTGGCAGAACAATCATTCAGGGCACTTTTGATTATTATTCATAAAAAAAATTATTAGTGAAGAAGGGAGTGAAATTTTATTTTGACCGAGAGGAAGGCTGGAGACGAGTACATGATGAAAAATGATGGAACATGATAAAACCTCCAGTATTACATCAAACCAAAGTGCCAACAGCACATCCAAGAGTATCGCTTCAGATAGTTTCAGTTGCCTGGGAAACATTTTACAATAACAATTTATATTTATAGTGCTTTTAACATAACAAAATACCCCAGGGTGCTTCACATGATATTACGAAATGTGACATTGTAATATCAGTGATATTAGGACATATAGCCAAAGATGTTGCTCAGAGGGGTAGGTTTTGAGAGCAGCACTGCTGCCTTGCGGCTCCAGGGACCCAGGTTCAGTTCCAGCCTTGGGTGACTGTGTGGAGTTTGCACCTTCTTCCCATGTCTGTGTGTGTTTCTCTGGGTTCTCCAGTTTCCTCCCACAATCTAAAGATGTGTAGGTGAGGTGGATTGGCCATGCTAAATTGCTCCCTCTTACCCAAAGGGTTAGGTGGATTAACCATGGTGATTAATTAGTCAGTGCAGACTCGATGGGCTGAATGCACTGTTGGGATTGTATGTTTTTCTCTCTAAAGTAAATTTTATTTATTGGTCGCAAGTAAGGCTTACATTAACGCTGCAATGAAGTTACTGCGAAATTCCCCTAGTCGCCACACTCCGGCGCCTGTTCGGGTCAATGCAGCTAACCAGCATGTCTTTCTGACTGTGGGAGGAAACCAGAGCACCTGGAGGAAACCCAAGCAGACACAGGGAGAATGTGCAAACTCCACACAGACAATGACCCAAGCCAGGAATTGAACCTGGGTCCCTGGCGCTATGAGGCAGTAGTGGTAACCACTGTGCCACCATGCCATCCCTATGAGTGTCTTAATGTAGGGGAGTGAGTGAGAGAGGGAGAGAGAGAGACGGTGGGGTGTAGAGAGTTTATTCCAGTTTAGGGCCAAGGAAGTTAAAAGTAGAGGCACCAATGGTGGGGTGATTAAAATTGTTGATACGCAGGGAGCTGGAATGAGAGTTCACTGACCTTGCAGGGATGGGCAACATCATGTGGTTGTGAGTGATATATTAATGCAACTTCTAGCAAAGGAGAAAACATCAGACTGGAGTAATATACAGCATCATGGAAAATAAGAAAACAGAGGGAGAATAGTAAGAGTGGGAAATGGCCAAAACCTTGTTCAAATCATATGTAAACCCACAGGTTGGAGAGATCCATCCTATACACTGCTAACATTCAAGCTGAGGCAAAGCTTCTCAAAAACTGAATAACAGCGAGGGCAACACCAAACTAGTCCTGAAAATAATGACCTGATTACACAAAAGCATCCTGAACACAAGGACATACATGTCCTTAAAAGTGGAGTGAGGTTGTTCAGGGGTGCAGTTCTACTTCACATAATTCAAGTTGGAAATCTGGCACACTCTCTCCCTCAGAAGACCGCTGAAATTGGGGTCAATTGAAAATTTCAAAACTGAGTTTTGAATTTGTGTTGGGTAAATAGAGTTACAAATCCATGGCCTGGTAGATGGGAGTTGAGATGTTTCTCAGCTCTGATCTATACAGAATCAGAGGTTTACAGCAAAGAAATAGGCCCTTCAGCCCAACATGTCCATGCCATCCAGTTTTTACCAATATGCTAGTCCCAACTGCCCACAATCGGCCCATATCCCTCTATACCCATCTTAGCCATGTAACTGTCTAAATGCTTTTTAAGACAAAATTGTACCCGCCTCTACTACTACCTCTGGCAACTTGTTCCAGGCACTCACCACCCTCTGTGTAAAAAAATTGCCCCTCTGGACACTTTTGTACCTTTCCCCTCTCACCTTAAACCTATGCCCTCTAGTTTTAGTCTCCCCTACCTTTGGGAAAAGATATTGACTACCTAGCTGATCTATGCCCCTCATTATTTTATAGACTGCTATAAGATCACCCTCCTATGCTCCAGAGCAAAATGTCCCAGTCTATCCAGCCTCTCTTTATAACTCAAACTAATAAGTCCTGATAGCATCCTGGAAAATCCTTTCTGCATTCTTTCTTGTTTAGTAATATCCTTTCCATAATATGAATGGTTGAAGAGGCTCGAGGGGCTGAGTGGTCTCCCCCTGTCTTTCCTTGCTCACGAGTCGATCTGAAATGGAAAGGCATCAAGCTTGGGCAAGTCACGTGCTCAGGAAGCTGGACTTTAGAATATTGTGACTCATGTTGAGACACTGGAAGTTTTGAAGGTTTAGCATGAAAATACAATGTAGGGAAGGATTCCTGAAACACTGCTTAGCATCATCTCAAAAGAATTACAAAGCTGACCAAACAAAACAATATTAAGAATGCAAAACAGAGGAGTTCACTCTACACGTGGTAAACATTGAAGATGGTCTGACTGTAAGGCAAGTGATAAACATTGCTGTCCAGTATAGTCCTGTTGGTTGTGTGGGTTGAATGGTGGGTTGAACCAGGAGGCAGCTGCCTGGCAAGCAGCAACATCATTGCATCATGGGTTACACCAATTTTTATCTGAACCTTGAAAGGGCATTGGAAGCAGCTTCAACAGCAAGAAATTTGTTAAATGCTTGGGAGGGTAAAAAGAAAATGTAAAGCGACTGGGAAAGCACGAGGGGCCAGGGGGAGCGGAGTGGGATTAACATCAACAAAAGCTGGCAAAGGCATGGTGGGCCAAATGGCCTCTTTATTCACTTTAAGACTGTGCAACTACCCAGGCACAGATGGCACCAACAACTCATTACTAAAACAGCAATCTATAGTCATTATCTTTCTGAAAACCAACCAAATTTCTGCCGTTTGTGTTCCACTGCAATCAATAGACTTTAACTTCCAATAAATAATTCACCAATGTATTAAAGCAAAGCTGCTTTGCCACCACTTTCCCCAGTGCCAGACTACAGCAGATGATAGTTGAATCTTATTACTGAATGGTCTCTCGAGGCGCTTCATATTAGACCTGAACATTGTTTTAGCAGAATAAAATGACTCATTAGTTCGTTATGTTGTTGAGGGTATTTGCAGTTCTTGGAAAGGCACAACAGCAACGATTGAGTTCTCAACCCATTGGCCAGACAAAGGTTGAGCATTTCCTCAATTCACTTGTCGTTCCAACAGAGGGAGTATGGATGAGCATCCAGGATGTTCCATCCACATCTCGTACTTCAGGTACTGTCTCCTATATGATTAAAGAGTCAGAAATGGCTAAGTGGGTGGCCCCCTTGTCCCTAACTCGGAACGTTGCGGATTGGGGTCCCAGTCGAACTACTTCAGCATGTAACCTAAGCGTTATTCCCACTGCGGTACTGTGAGACTGTTTGAAGTCTCTCAACACCAGGTTAAAGTCCAGCCAGTTTATTTGATAGTAAATCCACAAGCTTTTGGAAATGGTGTTCCTTTGTCTGGTGTGTAGAACTTTCCACACACCTGACGAAGGAACAGCGTTTCTGAAAGTTTGTGGTGTTCACTATCAAATAAACTGGTTGGACTTTAACCTGATGTTGTGAGACTTCTTGCTGTGTTTACCCCAGTCCAACGCCGGCATCTCCACATCATGACTACCATCGTGCTGAGAGACTGGCAGAGATGCCACATTTCAGCTGTGACATGAAACCAAAATCCCACCTGGCCACTTTTTAAGTTTAAGCCATTTTGGAAGTTTATTTATCAGTGTCACAAGAAAGCTTACATTAACACGGCAATAAAGTTACTACAAAAATCCCACTCCAGTTCCTGTTTGGGTGCATTGAGGGAGAATTTAGCATGGCCAATGAACCAAGCCAGCCCGTCTTTCAGTTTGTGGGAGGAAACTGGAGCACCCAGAGGAAGCCCACGCAGACACGGGGAGAATGTGCAGACTCCACACAAACAGTGACCCAAGCCGGGAATTGAATCCGGGTTTTTGGTGCTGTGAGGCAGCAGTGCCAACCACTGTGCCAGCATGATGGTTTCTTATGTGGAGATAAAAGACTAAGGGCAGAGTTTTCCCATTCCACTCGCCACAGGAATGGTAGTGGGCGGGACACGCACTATGTAAAGAGTAAAGATCCGTTGACCTCGGGGTGGGGGGGGGGGGGGTTGGTATTTTCGGTCTTGGGGCAAGCATGGCCATACAATCTCAACAAGTGGAATTGATATGCATTCAGGGCAGCGATGGGAAATACACATCGCTTCTGAGGGAGGGAGGCCCCACTGGATTAAAAGCCTGGGCACTTATGTGGCCCGTATCGGGCATTCCCGAGATTCCAGGGTTGGAAATATTGCCCTCCGAGAACTGCCATCCAATCAGAGGCCAGTAGCTTTTCATAACAGGCTGTGCTTCCACACACCTGACGAAGGAACACCATTTCCAAAAGCTTGTAAGATTACTATCAAATGAACTGGTTGGACTCTAACCTGGTGTTGTGAGACTTCTTACTGTGTTACCCCTCCAAGAAGGCCAAGAGTAAACCCAACAGCCATTTAGGTGATAGGGAAGGCACTCACATGTAATCCCTAAACCTCCACTAAATTCCAGTGGGTTCAGGGATAATTGGCGTCAATTTGCTCAGCTATGATCCTAACAGACATCCCAAAATGAGCAGGCAGATTTCCCAGGACCCAAAGCCTGCACCTTAATCAACGGAAACTCTCGCACTGCCAGGAGACTGAAGCGTGGCCTCTCCTGCACCAAAGTGGGCCCAACCGCCATGTTTCCCAACAACAGCGGATCTGCCTTAAACCCATCCCAAAGGAGCAGGGTGATTCTCCTCAGTGTCCTAGCCAATATTTATCACTCATGCAAAAAAACTACAGGCAGATTAGGTGATTGTTACCAGATTGCAGCGTATAAATTGGTTGCTATGTTTCTGACATTACATCTGAGATAACGGTCAGAGTTTTCCAACTTTGTATATCCCACCACCACTGGCAGCGAGAATGGAGAATTTGGCGCTCAGTCAAAGCTCCATTCACTGCAGGGAGACTGGAGAATCCCAGCTGCCGGCAAGGTCGGAGAATCCCAGCCGCAGGCGAGATCGGAGAATCCCAGCCGCCATGTCAAAGGTGTTTTATTGGTGGCCAAATGCTTTGAGACATCATGAGGTTCAAAGATCGTTCCAGGCTTCCACCAGTTTTCCTCATCCAACTCTGCAGCTAATCCCAGAAACGCTTTCTCTAGTGTGGCCTCTGAGGCGGTGGGCGAGCGGGATGGAGGAGCTTCTGGGGTGGGCATCAGGGGAAATGAAGCACTGTTCCTCTCTCGGGCCCACTTTAATCCAGGCACAGGTCCCAAAGGTGGTGAGGTGCAGTCAACAGTGGGGAGGGAATCAATCTGTATTTCCCTCTCAGTCCCCATCTCAGTGACTCTGAGTCCTCCTATCCCTGACACTGACTGCAAACCGTCAGCTGTGCGCTGGCCAATGTTAACACCTGGCCATCTGCCTTATTTCGATACTGGCTGGACGGCAAGCATCTAAAGACAAAACCTCTGCGATCTAATGCAATAATCTCCGACATTTTCACGGTGCTGTCACTGCCAGGAACATAATAGTTTCCCTTCTATTCCACTTACAAGCTAAAAATGCCTGATGCACCAAACATTCTGATTACTTCCCCGAGAATTACCTTGGGGCAAGTGCAAGAACTACTCACACAGTCACAAACAATATCAAACCCTCGTGTGACAGTAAGGCTGGCAAAAACCATCAAATATTAAATCGGGGCACGTGGGAGCGTTATTGAACAACAGAATGCTCCGGGCTACACTCTCAGGGCAGAATTCGCCAGGCCGCAGAATCAAACAGCTTCTCTGACATTTTACACAATGAATATAAAACAGGAGAGACGTGGATTTCTCAGAGCAAGTTCCACCACCGATATTATGCAGGAATTGGAGCAAAAGCGGATTACCAGAAAACACTGAAGCAACAACACAGTCTTCCTGTCAAAACAACTGCACTGTTTAAACCAGAGCGTCCGATTCAGGCTGGAGTAAAGTCTCCCCCTGACTCTAGTTAAAAACACACAACACCAGCACAGTTTAATCGCTTGTTGGAAGAGCCTCAGGCTCTCTCTCCTCCTCACCTGACCTCAGCTGAAAGGAACACAGGAGCAGGAGCTGGAGAAGGCCATTCAGCCCCTCAAGCCTGTTCTGCCATTCAATCTGATGGTGACCTCAACTCCACGTTCTCATCTGACCCCCAAAACCTTTGATTTTGTTGAAACTACTCTGTCTTCCGGAGCTCGCTTCCTCCACACTGCTGCAATGAAATGTTAAGTAAGGCCTCACCCTTTCTACCCTCTCTGATGTTTATTAATCTACCACATCATCATAAACTTCAGCCTGATCCCAGAGTTCACCACACGTATTACCAGTTTGCAATGTAAGGTGCCAGCTGTGGGGCTTAATGGAGGAGAGCGGGCACTGAGTTGGTGAGCAAATGGCACTTGGTATGAGTTAGGAGATGGGTAGCAGAGTTTCCTGATGCAAAAACAGAAAATGTTGGAAAATCTCAGCGGGTCTGACAGCATCCGTGGAGAGAGAACATTTCAAGTCTGGATGAGCCTCCTGGATAGGCCCAGAGCTATTTTCCTCATGAGTTTTTTAATGAGCTGGGAGATCATTTAGCATTTTAAGAAAAACTTGGACGGGTTCATGGATGAGAGGGGTGTGGAGGGATATGGTTCAAGTGCAGGTCAGTGGGACTAGACAATAAATGGTTCGGCACAGACAAGAAGGGCCAAAAGGCCTGTTTCTGAGCTGTAATTTTCTATGGTTCTGTCAGTCCAGAATGTGTTGGAATAATCGATTCGAAAGGTGCTAAAAGAACAAACAGCTGAGATTGGGGCAAAGTCAACTAATGTGACAGAGGTGGGAATAGGTGGACTTCACGTTGGCATGTCGATATCAGAGGAAGATCATCTCTGGGTCAGGAAAACACCAAGGTTGTGGACAGAACCTAGCCAATGATGGGGAAAGAAAAGCATTTCTTTAATAATGTGCAGTGTTCGAGGGAAAAGGAAGTGGACTAGGATTTTTATACTTTGCCTGAAGCATGGACTTACAGATTAATCACAAACTTTGAAACAATAGTTGACAGTTTGAGAAGCGGGGGAAATGAAACAAAACAAAGCAACGCGTGGGAAGGAGCCAGTTCCGACAGTCAGAAGCCAGTCCAGGGGATCAAACCCACCAATAACCCCGGCAAAGGAGCTGAGATTAGTCCCGGCGGAGATTGTCTGTAAACTGCATTGTTGTCTCTATTCTTTGTTGTCTCTGTCCACCTGCGGTGGGGGAAACAATGGTGCTGGAAGAGGGTTCCACCACCACAACAACTTTGAGAGCTGTAGCAGCGCCTCACCACACACTGAGGGAAAGGAAACATTTCCTTTAATTTTAGCACACCTGCTGTTCCATTGTCAAGTCTTTTTTATAAATCAAAGCTCCCTGTTTCCATTTTCAGAGGAGCTGGCAATGTAAACACACACTTTAGGGATAGATCGGAATCAGATAGATGTGAATGTGTGTATACGTGTGTATGAATGTATACACACACAGTCACGCACACAGTCACACACACAACACACTCACACACACACACTCTCTCTCTCACACACACACACTCGCTCTTACACACACACTCGCTCTTACACACACACACACACACACACACTCTCTCTCACACACACACACACACTCATACACACACTCACACACTCTCTCTCACACACACACACACGCTCTTACACACGCACATGCACACTCTCACACACGCACACACTCACACACACTCTCACACTCACGCTCTTACACACACACACACACACACACACACACACACACACACACACACACACACACACACACACACACACACACACACACACACACACACACACACACACACACCAGGAATTGTTACAATATCAGTGAAGCCCCACAAAATCTTTTATTTAAAGAGAGAGACAAAAATCTAAATTTCTGTCTGCTGTGTGTATGTGTGTGTGTGCGTGTGTGTCTGTGTCTCACTCCCTCTCTCCCTTTATGCCTGGTAACTGGCCATTCACAAATGCTGCTGCATCATTTCCAGATGTTGTCTGGAGGTTTGGATCCTACCATCGCGGAACTATCCCGAGTGCCCGCGCCCAGAGACTTGGGCACAAAGTGTTTGTACCTCTTTTCAAATTCCTATGGGTTACCAGCCATCCAGGACCTGCCCTGGCATCTCCAAAAATTACCTGGATACTGTAGGAGGTCCCACGAGGGAAAAACTATCAGGAAATGTTAAACACGGGGAATATTTTTTTCAGATCTTTTTCAGCACTTTTGTTTATCAGTTCATACAGGTTTGGTTGATAATCTGCCTTATTCTAGTACAGTAATCACCCTGACACCCATTGCTCTTCAGATTGGTTATTGCTGATTAAATTACTGGCACATTTTCTACCCTTCGACCTCCCCACTTCACTTCCAGCTTTCAATAACTGTGACTATCAAATCCCACCAGGCTACAAACGTTCCATCTCCTCGCTCCATCTTTTTTTCTGAAGATGGGAAGCTCGATAGATATTTGGGTGAAGCAGCGACCTCATCTCCAGCGGTAGGTTGGCGCTGCTCAATTCCAGTCAAAAAACAAGGCTGGAAAATTCCAGCTCTTCCTGCCAGTGGGATCGACTGGTCCTGCCCATAACAACCCCCTGTGGCGGGTTCCCCAGTGGCAGAGGGTGCAGGGCACAGAGATATTGGCGGGACCAGAAAATCCCAGCTTTGCCACAGGAAAGCATGCCGTGGGGGGGTGGGGGGGAGTCCTGGCCCATGCTGCTGCCCAATTAGATGTTCTTCCCACCTCCAAGTTCACCACCAGCGAGAGCAGAAGATTTGCTCCAAGTCTGTGTGGGATTACCTGATCTTTGGCAAAGTGTGGAGACTGCAATTTGTTTCAGCTGCCCCAGGTTAGAGAAGAGCAGAAAGTATAAATCCGGCAGGATCCCTGCTCCTAATGAATGTCCAGTGAATGACGCTGGGACGTGGGTCCGGGCCAACAAAAACTGGGCTCAGCTGTGAAACTTTACACATTCAAGTCGCCTCCCACCACTCGCAGTGGGAGCACACACACACAAGAAACACAGTCATTTGATTAAAGTGCCAAAGAAGAAATTGGTGATTTTATCCAAGAGAGAAAGTTGGCTAAAATTACAATTGTTAATAAAGAGCTTGTGGTCTCTGGCTCAGGTGTGGGGCAGTCACTGCCCCAGTTGTACACAGAGTTGCTCTGCTCAATGGACTGGCATGGTTCACAGAACACAATGCCACTTCACCCACCTCACCCCTTTCTCTCACCCTGCCTCCTTCCTGGGAAATGCAGTCTCTCCCTAACCCCACCCACCCCCGTCCCCCACCCCCACAACTCACCCCTGCCGATCACTCACCTCGGTGACCGCTCGTATGATGGTTTAGTAATCTTCCTGTCAAGGTTTTTAAACCAGTTAAGGGGAGTGAGGAAATCATTGCCAGATATCATTCCACCCTGACATTATATCTAAACACTCACTGCAGCGCGGTGGAATGGATGATTCTAAAACAAAATTCATTCTCGGGATATGTCCTTCAGGGAAGGAAATCTGCTGTCCTTACCTGGTCTGGCCAATGTGTGACTCCAGAGGCCTCAGCAATGTGGTTCACTCTCAACTGCTCTCTGAACAAGTACAACTAGGGATGGATAATAAATGCTGGCCAGCCTGTGAAGCCCATACCCCATGAATGAATATATAAAGTGAAATACCCCGGGCCAGCATGTACTGCCCAACCTTTAGGTGCCTTAGAGAAGTTTGTGTTGAAGCTGCCTTTTTGGATCACTGCCTCCTTCCAAAAAGGAAGTGATCTTCAGCTGAGAGTTCTTATTTCTGTCGTAGTTTATTACAATCATCTAGCTTGTTCAGAGGCAGCTAAGAATGCCGTGCTGGTGTGAGGCTGGAGTCACCTATAGCTCAGGTTGAATAAAGATGGTAGGCTTCCTTTCCTAAATAGTATGTGGTAGTGATTAGGAGCAGTGTAAAGCTGGTATTGTCTCCACTGGAGGCCACCTGCAAGTCTGCTTAAGCCTCATTCTCAGAGATCAGTTACCTTGAAACAGGTCAGACAGTCAGTGACCTTTCTGCTCTGCCACGTATAAATCCAGCAGGATCCCTGTTCCTGATGAATGTCCAGTGAGTGACGCTGGGACATGGGTCCGTGCCACATTCCATTGAGCCTCCAGTCAGAATCCTTTCCTTTTAAGTTGGTCTAATTTTCTCAGCCCCTCCCTCCTCCCCAACCCCAGGTTAATTTCACCTCTGATTTGTATTTTTAGTGAATTGTCCATAACCGAAGCACCCCCCACCCCCCCCCACCCCCCGAACCCCAATCCACAGGACAGATTTCACTAATATGAGAACGTGAATCATGGATTACCATTCTCTGGGTGCTCCATCTCGCCAATGCTCCCATCGGGGGTGGTGCGTTCGTAGTGGTCCTCGGGCAGTGCCAGCGGTCCCAGTCGTGGTCCTGAAGAAGACTTGCTGCTGGGTGTTTCTGATTCTTCGAGCCCGCTGTCATAGTAACTGTGCTGGGATGGGTCTTGCAGATCCTGGGACTGATTGGCCGTGGAGAAAGTCACTCTTCTGTGAGGGAGCTGGAGAGGAAACAAAAGGGAACAGAGATTAGCAGGGGCGTTGACCGACCTCTCAATTTGCCCCTGTCTCTGGGGGTCAATAGGCTGCTACTGTCACCACGTGAGGCAATGCCGATTCACTTCGCTCATCCATGTCTGCTACACTCTCATATAACTTTACTTCAAATATTTCAGTCTTGGTTTATGAGTGTGTTTTACCACAAGGTGCTGTAATTCTGTTAAGGTTCTACAATAACACAGGACCCAAATTCAACACTCAACAAGTACATGAGGTTTGAGTGAGTGAAACCCTCACAGTTACAGAAACATAGAAACTCTACATGAGTGAAGAAGGGGGCCATTCAGCCCATCGAGTCTGCACTGGCAACAATCCCACCCTATCCCTTAATCCCACATATTTACCCAACTAATCCCTCTAACTGACACATTCAGGCACGCCAAGGGGCAATTCAGCATAGCCAATGCACCTAACCCGCACATCTTTGGGCTGTGTGAGGAAACAGGAGCAGCAGAGGAAACACACGCGGTCACGGGGAAAAGGTGCAAACTAGACACAGACAGTGACCCAAACCGGGAATCGAACCCGGGTCCCTGTAGCTGTGAAGCAGCAGTGCTAACCCACTGTGCCACCGTGCCGCTCTCCGGATCTGCTTGCCCACTATCGGAGTGGTCCTTATCCTTCACCCCATTGCCGGTATGGCAGGGTCAAATTTCACAGATTCCAGAAAGGAGATCTTGGTCCAAAACAGTGAGTCAGACATGTGGTACCGCAGGAGATGAATTATCCCTTTCTTTGAATTACAAACACACACAGGAGGAGTGGAAGGCATAATATCCTTCCTCATTAACTGGGAAAGAAACTTGTTGTGCTTATCCAGGTGAACATAAGTAGGTCTGCAGGACTAAAAAGTGGACTTGTTTTTTTCCCCCTGTCACTGCAGCAGAGAGAGAGTGACATTCCTTTAAACAGCTGGAGGGGGCGGGGAGGGGGGAGCTACATCAAAAGAACTACTTACATTCCGAGTAATGAGCAGCAGAAAATGCTGGAAATACTCAGCAGGTCTGGCAGCAGCAGTGGAGAAAGAAACAAGAGCGGATGTTTCAGGTCGATGAGCTTTCATCAGAAGAGGAAAATGTTTGAGGTTTAAAACAAGTGCAGGAAAAGTGAGGGGAGGATAAAAGGGGAAGGTATCTGACGGCGGAGAGGCGGGGGGGAAAGATGGGAGAGGTTAGACGAGGAAATGGATAATGGGAAATGAAATAGGATGTCAGTGAGATAAGTAAAGCAACTAAAAAAAGTTCCATCTTGACCTGCTGAGTGTTTCCAGCATTTTCTGTTCATATTTTCAGCCTTCCAACAAACGCAGCGTTTGGTTTTGACATTTCTAGTAGTGTTTCGAACATAGAAAAAGGTAACAGAGGCACAAACAGACAAAAGACACTCCAAAGGAGTTATTATAGAGGACAGACTGAGTGCTCGATCAAAAAGGAAAGATTTTAAGGGGAGTTTGAAGAGGAAGCGATAGGAAAGGTGGGACCCATAGCATAATTAAACCTCGCCCAATCAAACTCTCTCTGACTGCTTTACACTGTTCAAAAACCTGGGCTGAAGTGACTCTGGCTGTGTATTCCCTAATAAATAGGCAGCAGCACCACACTATATAATTTCCTTAATGATTCAAATGCTATTTTTTGCTGAACTGGGTGTGGTTAGTGTTGGATAATATATATATTCCAGGAATGGAATGTCACACAGTGAGACTTACTGCCTGGTCAATTTTACGAGTGGAAAATAAGGAGCTGTGAATCCTGGTGTCGGATTCTCAGTCCTTGTTGAGCTGGAACTGAAGGTAAGTCCCCGATGTCTCTGAGCTGAATATTTAACATAGAACATAGAACACTACAGCACAAACAGGCCCCTCAGCCCACAAGTTGCGCCGATCATATCCATACCTACCAGGCCTATCTATAACTCCCAATCCCGTTAAATCCCATATACTCATCCAGAAATCTTTTAAAAGACCCCAGCGAGTTCGTCTCTACCACCACCGACAGCAGCCGATTCCACTCACTCACCACCCTCTGAGTGAAAAACGTACCCCGAACATCTCCTCTGTACTTGCTTCCCAGCACTTTAAACCTGTGTCCTCTCGTAGCGACCATTTCAGCCCTGGGAAATAGCCTCCGAGAATCCACCCTATCTATACCTCTCAACATTTTATAAACCTCTATCAGGTCACCTCTCAACCTTCATCTCTCCAGGGAGAAGAGTCCCAGCTCCCTCAACCTATCTTCATAAGGCCTGCCACCCAATCCAGGCCACATCCTTGTAAATCTCCTCTGCACCCTCTCAATAGCTTCCACATCCTTCCTGTAGTGAGGTGACCAGAACTGCGCACAGTACTCCAAGTGGGGTCTGACAAGGGGTCTTAACAATTAGGAACATATCCGCCACTTTCTGGTATTCCCACTGGGCGCCAAACTGGAAATTTGATCCAGAATTCCCAGATCCACTCATCAGAAGTGTCTGGAGTTGGGAGGGAGGGTCACATCCCTGATTCAGCGAGGAGAAATGTTAGCACTAAACAGGCTCCAGTGCAGTGGCTGTATTGCTGGAAAAGTAACCCATTCGCTTGAACTCATTCAAATTTTATAATTGGTAGATTGAGAATTTAAATTCAGTTTAAAGAAAACAATTGGGAATTAAAGAACTCAGATATCAGTAAAAATGACCAGAAAATAGCAACCCATTGAGATGAATGGCTTCTCGCTGTGTATTATACATTATACAAATTACTGGGATCATCGCAAAAACACAGCTGGTTTGCAAACTGTTCTTTAGAATGTAAACCCATCGTCTTTACTGAGGTTTGGCCCTTGTATCAACACAGCACCACACTAGCACGGGTTGACTCTTGACTATCCCCTGATGTGATCTAGCAAAGCATTTGATTGGTTGAAGAGAGAAGCCCAGTAGCACCTTCTAAAGGCAACTGGGGGTGGGCAACCCGATGCCAGCCCTTCCAGTGATGCCCACACCCCGTGAAAGAATTAAAGCCTGTACAGTTTTCAGTCTACTCTTTATCATATGGCAATGGGAAAACTCAACAGCATCAACTGCTCACCACTGCGACTGGAAGTTTTCTTGAGAAGTAGTTCTGTCGCATTAAGATCATGTGGACAATTCCTCTTCGAGGGGTGGGCCTGGGTAAGATGCTCTGTTGAACAGTCGCTGTAGAATCGATGGGCTGAATGGCCTCTTTCTGCACTGTAGGTTCTATGGGAGTGAGGATCAGCCTTCAACAGCCCAGAACTCATCTTGCTCCTGTTGGACTTTTGCTGTCAACGTTAACTCAGTGGGGTGAATGGCTGGTTTGTGACGTGCAGTGATGCCAATGGCACAGGTTCAATTCCCGTACCGGCTGAGGTTATTCACGAAGGCCCCGCCTTCTCAAACTTGCCCGTCACCTGAGCTGTGGTGATTCTCAGGTTAAATCACGACCAAAGGGAAGAACATCCTATGGTCATCTGGGATGACAGTGCCTTTACTTACTCGCCACACTAGCAGTTATATCAAAGCTTTCTTTGTTGTATGTGAGACAGGGCCACATCTGCACTGGGAAAATAACATTAATGGAATAAAATAGCGTCTCTCATTTTAAGACTGACAGCTGGTGCCACAAAGTTGACATCTCTGGCTTTCAAAGTTCGGAGGTGATGACAATTAAAGTGGCAGCAGTGTACACATTCAGCAGTAATTAGTAGGCCCCCTTCCATCAATTACAAACAGGGGTACATGACTCTCAGTGGAGACAAAGAGACAAGAAGTGCTGGATAATTATTTAGTATGTACAGGATGTAGCAGAGGAACAGATTGGCTTGGCCCTGTTCAATACGCTGCCAATCAAGCATCAATTAAAGCTCAACCTGGCTGTTCTAAGACTTTGAACTTGGCTCTCAGGAACCTTACAAAACATCAGCTAATGCAGCACGGTTTCCATTTATCTGAAGGGTCAGGTTCCCCGTCATAACATGTGGATGCTTCACGGGAAAAGAATCGCACTAATGTTCCCCTTCTTCTATCAACTCATTCCCCAGACTTCATTTCAAACCATTTAAGAGTTGGTTGATTGCCACTTATCTCCCAAAGACAAGGTTTGAGGTTTCAAATGACTAAGTGCTACAGGCTGATCAGTTTTTGTGATGAAACAGAGCAAGCCAGCCACATTTCTGAGTGCTTGCTCTCTCACCCTCTGTGCCGATGTAATCGTGTTGAAGACGTGTATTGTTGGAAGCGTGGAAGGCACAGAAATTCATCTGAAAGAGACACGGAGGTTAAGTTTACACTGCCGGAAAAATATTGGGCAGCAGAGAGGCCTGTCAGACTGAAATACTGGATCAGTACAGATATCCAGAATATCTTCAGCAGATCAAAACAACTTGTCAAGGCACTTCAAAGAAGTTTTATCAAACAAAAATTTAACACCAAGCCACGTGAGGAGAAATAGCCATTTTTTAAATTTATCAATTCGTGAGATGTAGACATTGTTGGCTGGCCAATATTTATTACCCATCCTTAGTCACCCTTGAGGAGTTGCCTTTTTGAACCGCTGTAATCCATGTGGTGTAGGTACGCCCACAGTGCTGTTAGGGAGGGAATTCCAGGATGGATGGGCGCAGCTCAAATCACACTCAGGAAGCACAACACCATCCAGGACAAAGCAGCCCACTTGATTGGCAAACATTCACTCCCTCCATCAGCGACGCGCAGTGGCAGCCCTGTGTACCACCTAGCAGATGCACTGCCAGTGACTCATCAAGGTTCCTTAGACAGCACCTTCCAAATCCACAACTGCCACCTTCGAGAAGGATAAGAGCAAGCAGACGATTGAGAACACCACCACCGGCAAGTTCCCTTCCAAGACACTCACTATCCAAACCTGGAAATACACACCATCGCTTCATTGTCACTGGGTTAAGATCCTGGGACTCCCTCCCTAGCAGCACGGTGGGTGTACCTGCACTACATGGACTGCAGCGGCTTAAAAGGCAGCTGACTCACTACCACTTCTGAAGAGCAATTAGGGACGGGCAACAAACTCTGGACTAGCCAGCGGTGCCCGCATCCCACGGATAAATAATACAAAAAAAATCAGGTGTAGAACACAACAAGAAAGTGTAAACAGCTTCATATTTCAAAGCTACACTGAGAGATGAAGGATGACATTGTCATTTAGGATGTGTGGGATGTGGTGGCACAGTGGCACAGCGGTTAGCATTGCTGCCTCACAGGGCAAGGGACCCAGATTTAATTCGGGCCTGAGGTGGAGTTTGCTTCAGGTGCTCTGGTTTCCTCCCACAGTCTAAAGGTGTGCAGATTAGGTAGATTCGCTGTGCTAAATGCGTGGGTTTATGGGGATAGGCC
Organism: Carcharhinus amblyrhynchos; assembly: GCF_965287045.1. Lineage (NCBI taxonomy): Eukaryota > Metazoa > Chordata > Chondrichthyes > Carcharhiniformes > Carcharhinidae > Carcharhinus > Carcharhinus amblyrhynchos. The sequence goes on along the minus strand of NC_137336.1, from coordinate 3,108,678 downwards.
GGAGGGTTGGGGGGGGTGGGGGGGTGCAGGGATTGGTGTGGGGGGCGATCAGTGGTGGCTGGGTGGAATACTCTGTCAGAGAGTCAGTGAAGATTTGACAGTGAAGATTTGATGGACTGATGGCATCTTTCTGCATTGCAGGAATTCTATGAATAGAAATAGACTTACGAAACATAAAAGGAACCCAAACCTGCCTTGGGGCTGGAATAAAGGTTGTGATCTGTGCGATGAGGGGTGCCACCTAATGGCTGCAAGAATATTGTCAATATTGTCAGAAAATGCAGGTGCCACAACCCTCGGGTGCACCTTCAAATATCAGTCTCATACCCCCTGGTTTATCTTCAATAATCATCTTCATTATATTCAATGTAGGAGCATCCAGAATCCTTTTCTTTTCTTTTCACCTCAGTCTTAAATTGGTTTTTGATTTGATTTGATTTATTATTGTCACATGTATTTCCATACAGTGAAATGTATTGTTTCTTGCATACTATAGAGACATAACATACCATTCATAAAGAAGGAAAGGAGAGTGCAGAACGTAGTGTTACAGTCATAGCCAGGGTGTAGAGAAAGATCAACTTAATGCAAGATAGGTCCATTCAAATGTCTGACAGCAGCAGGGAAGAAGCTGCTCTTGAGTAGGTCGGTTGGCACCCCTCATCCCCATAGACACACACATTTAACACAGCGAATCTACCTAATCTGCACACCTTTAGACTGTGGGAGGAAACCAGAGCACCTGGACTAAACTCCACCTAAGGCCCAAATTAAATCTGCCCTGTGAGGCAACAATGCTAACCGCTGTGCCACTGTGCCACCACATCCCACACATCTCAGACTTTTGTATCTTTTTCCCGACAGAAGAAGATGGGAGAGAGAATGTCCAGGGTGTGTGGGGCTGACTCCTTATTCTGAAACTGGGAACTGCCTAGTTTTACATTTTCCTGCCAAGGGGAGCATCCTTCCATCATCAAACCTATCAGGCCCCTTCAGGATTTTACACGTGTGAGGGGGAGAGGGGGCTACGGAATAGGCTGTTCAGCAGAGGGGGCTGCAACTTGCCTTGAGGGGGCTACAAGGAGAACTCTGAATCCTCTCTTAGCCCCAGAGAAAAACCTTAAAGAAAAGTCTTAAAGGGCCTCTTGTGTTGGAAGAGCTCTTCTCAGTCTCACAGG